>NC_136939.1:3223633-3337812 GCF_949987615.1 Pollachius pollachius | reverse complement strand
CGATTTGAGGGTTATCTCTCGCTCAGCCCCCCCCCTCTCCATCAATCTCTCCCTCCCTGCCTGCCTCCCTCTAACCCCTCCATCATTACACCCTGCATCCCACCGCATATATATACATACATAAAGAGAGAGGTAAGGTATAGGGAAAAGAGAGAGAGAGAGAGAGAGAGTTAGAAGTGCTGTAAATAATTCTTTTAACTGAGTAGCCAGCTGTTTATTATTCATAAAAGGCTTTCATGACCTAGAAAACAGCTGTGTGTGGTGTGTGTGTGTGTGTGTGTGTGTGTGTGTGTGTGTGTGTGTGTGTGTGTGTGTGTGTGTGTGTGTAGTCAAAGGGCGAGAGCAAATTGTACAAGTGGGCAGGAGTAGAGAGGGAATCAGAGGGGATCATGGGAAAGCAGGGAGCACCATGGGTAATGATGAATATGTTTGATGTCCGACTCGCTGCTAATCCTAACGCTACATTCAGGCTAATCAGACGGTTCGGGGGAGAGGAGGAGAACTAATCCTATTGGCTCTCAGGAAGACCAGCTAGCCAATCAGATCAGCACACACAGGCAGATGAGGTCACACTGTTCGGTAGATTAATCTTTATATAATATTGTCCACCAGGAGATTACAGATGTGCGAGCCTGTGACTGTGTGTCTGCGCGCGTTTCTGTGCCGGTTCCCCACAGCACCAAGGTACCAAATGTATCTGGCTGCCAAGACAACCAGCAGCATCCCTGGCATCACCTTGGCAACAGCAGTATCCACCTGGGATCACAGGGGCGGAGTGAACATCACTTCTAGAAAACGGCAACAGATTAACTACAGATTATAAATAGAAGCTGAGCTTCTATTTATAATACGTTTAACAGAGTTATTTTCCTCTACCTCTGTCTCACATCCCATGTCCTCCCCATGTCCCCCCCTCCCCTTTCTCCCCTCCCTATCCTATCCCTCCCTCATACCTCATATTTCAACTAGGACTCATCTCATAGATCTGCTTGACATGCGTGACCTTTACACACGCACTGAGAAGCGAAGGGGGCCAAATGATTCACAGTGAAACATATGAGATGATAGGAGATGGGAGACACTTCTATATATAGGCTGTACTTTGCATCATTCATCATCCATTCATCCACTGCTTGCTTTTCCTCATCCCCAGCCCAGAATGTTTAAAACAATAACGTTTTGCTATTCTCTTTGAACCTCTACTTTCATCACTTCTCTGCAATTCTCTCTCTCTCTGTATCTCGGCACGGAGGTCTGGGATAGCAGTGTGTCACCGGCAGCAGAGTGCTGTAATTAGTGTAGGCACACACACACACGCACGCACGCACGCACGCACGCACACACACACACACACACACCAAAACCTGGAGGCTGGACCCCAGTTGAGTTTGATAATTAGTGTGTGGGTGAACCTGCATATGTGGTGTGTGTGTGTGTGTGTGTGTGAGTGTGTGTGTGTGTGTGTGTGTTTGTGTGTGTGTGTGTGTCCAGTTTAATAAAAGCCTCTGTGATGGGACTAGGTGACAACAGGAGAGAGTATGGGGCAGAGCTGCTAGTTAGCGGCTAAAGAGCAGCAAGTTAGAAACAAGTTAGCAACTGGTTAGCGGCTAATTAGCGTTAGTCACTATTAGCCACTAGTTAGCAGTTAAGAGTCAATATCCTGCTCATATTTGCAGAATATCTCTATGTCTATCTCTAAACATCTCGTCATGTTAAATCTCTATCTCGATCTGTAAATATCGCCATTATGTTAACTATCTCTAAATATCTACATTATGTAAACTATCTCTTAATATCTACATTAGCATTATCTCTAAATATCTCCATAATTTTAACTATCTCTAAATATCTACATTATGTTAACTATCTCTAAATAACTATATTGGGTTAACTATCTCTAAATATCTACATTATGTTAACTACCTCTAAATAACTATATGGGTTAACCAAATATCAACATTATGTTAACCATCTCTATGTTAACTATCTCTACATTAAGTTATCTATCTCTAGGTTAACTTTCTCTACATTATGTTAACTATCTCTAAATATCTACATTATGTTAACCATCTTTAAATATCAACATTATGTTAACTATCTCTAAATATCTACATTATGTTAACTATCTCTAAATATCTACATTATGTTAACCATCTTTAAATATCAACATTATGTTAACTATCTCTATGTTAACTATCTCTACATTAAGTTATCTATCTCTAGGTTACTATCTCTACATTATGTTAACTATCTCTATGTTAACTATCTCTACATTATGTTAACTATCTCTAAACATCTCGACCCCTCCTCCATCTCTCTTCTGATTGGTCCGTTGCTGTAATGGAGTGGAGCCCCCTGGGGTCGTGACCCCTGCTGGTCGAGGATCCATATCATCCGTTATCGTTGCCGGCCGGAGCGTTCCCCGGGATCACCACAGTAACGGACCCCGGAGTGCTCTGGTTCCACGGCCACCTGCTGCAGGTGGGCCGTCGACCGGAGGCGACCAGCTGCAACCGGTCTGAGAACACGAGGCTCCGCGGGGGGTCTGCGGCAGCGTGGAGCGAACCTTTCCACAGACAGACGCCCCCCCCCCGGGTGCTGTTTACTCTTAACTACTCTTTATCCCGCCTTCCAAGTACTCCGGTAGGCGGTGATCAAAGAATGTCAGGATCGTTTATAGACCTCCTCTTGGTTTACACTCCTGTAGGCTCCACTACAAAAGCGTCTGAAATACGGTGTGACTGTGTTCAGGAATAGCTTTGGTGGAGCGTCAGGTTTAGAGAAACACGTTACACACAGCCGTCTGTCTGTGGGGCTTGGCACCAGAGCTCCTCATGCATTCTGAAGGAAATGACGCTGGGACAAATCCAAACAATATCCACAACCAAATACCACATCCCTTTCCAGCTCAACCGAAGATTACTCCAACATCGAGACAAAAGTCCTTGTAAAGCACGAAAATGAAAACCAGGCGGACTGTTCACTCATGGTGATTCAGAACCTCAACCTGAAAAAGGACTCCCAACTCCATCAGCAACAGCCTCACTACTGATCCATCGACTGTCGCTTATTAATGAAGGAGCTTTGTAATGTTCTGTTCATCAACGGTGTTACTACAACAGAAGAGCTGGTCAGACATAACACTGACCATCAGGTTAACATGTTAAAGCTAACCTAGCTGACTACAACCAAAGAGCAAATCAGACCCAACACTGACCATCAGGTTAACATGTTAAAGCGAACCTAGCTGAATACAACCAAAGAGCAAATCAGACCCAACACTGACCATCATGTTAACATGTTCAAGCAAGTCAACATGTTTAAGTTAACGAAGCTAACCTATCTAACTACAACAGAGGAGCTGGTCAGGCTCAACACTGACCTTCAGGGTTACATGTTTAATCTAACATAACTAACTACAACAGCAGAGCAGGCCAGGGAATCAATGCTGTGACCAGCTGCAGCTCGAGAACCCAAGCTGGACTTGTGAGGACTTGTGTGGACGTGTGAGGACTTGTGGGGACGGGCTGAGACCGTCCCACTCCCTGTTGTGTCCCAGCAGGCTGCTGTCTCCACGGGATCGAGCCAATGGGCGTCCTTGTATTCCCTCCCTGTCTGCGTTTACAGACGTCAAGCGAGAAAACAGATCTGGCCGGTGCCAGCTCCTTGTCATTCTCCGGAGACGAGCCATCTGTCCGGGTAACGGACTCCCTGCTGGGACCTGATGTCCTCCGACTAGCGAGGCCAGCCCGGATCAGCGCGCTACGTAGCAACGCAGCATCACTCTGAGAGCTAAAGACCTCCAACACCGTTTGGAAGTGGCTAATGACCGATAATGTCCTTTAACTGTGAAATACAAACTACAACAAGTGGCTTCTGCTCCCTGGACGGCTCTTCTTGGTGCCAACGACCCGCTGCTACAATCATTATCAGCTACGTTCAGAACATAGCTTGTTTTACCTGAGGAATACGGTACAATGAAAACGTTTTCTAGATCATGTGTATCTATTATAAGTGTTGTTTAGTTATCACACTACAGTTGCATTCTTATTGCAGCCCAATATAAAGAACAGCTTTATTAGAAGAACAATCTTTGTAAAACATGTTTTTTTTCATTTTGTGTTGAACATTTCTAATCAATATCTAATTTTAGCAATGTTCTTGAAAGCTAATCTTTTGAAATGAGGTAGCATGCAGCTACGGAAGGTACCGGTCACAGCTCTCCAGCACCCCACTGCTTCTGCCAAGGATGGGGAAGATAGATAGTTCATTCATCACCATGGCAACACGTGTACCAGGTGTGCAAACAGGAAATGAGGTGGTTGTGTGCTGCCATCCAATTACTCACCTATCTGCCCACCCAGCACGCAAGCCAACATACTGTTACACAATGAATCTACAAAAGCTCCATTTCCAGAAGATTTAGTAGTATATCTTCCAGCCAGTAGGCGAAGAGGGGAGGGGGGAGGACAGCGGGAGAGGAGGAGAGGAGATGAGAGGGAGGAGATCAGTGTAGGAGTAGAGCAGGAGTAGGCTTCATCCGGGACAGTCATTGAAGAGCAGCACTACGGTAAACCACACGACACCATCACAACACACCCTGACCGAGACGTAGGCATCCAGACCGCAATCCCTGCCCTGCCCAGCCCTACTTGGATAGCAACAATGTATCCAATATCATATGAAGACTATATAATCAGTCCTACGAACATCTTCTGATAATGAGGAGAGAATCAGAGAGGGAGAAAGGAGAGGGAAGATGGAGAGAATGACCGATGATGAGGAGAGAAGTAGAGCGAGCAGTGGGCAGATAAGAAGAGGAAAGGATAGGATTACACTTTTATTCCAATGAGGGAAGTTCAGGAGAGGACAGAGAGGAGGAGCGACGAGGAGAGAATACAAGGAGAGAGGCAGCGTGGAGAGAGCAGAGAGCAGGAGAGATGAGAAGACATAGATGGAGAGAGGAGAGACGGAGAGATAGAGAGAGGGGGAGAGGAGATGAAGAAAGACAGAGAGATGGAGAGAGGAGGAGAGAACAAGGATGATAGACAGAGAGAGGGAGAGGGGAGGGATAGATAGCGGAGGAAAGGAATGAGAGATGGAGCGGAGAGGAGAGACAGAGAGAGGAAGTGATGGAGAGAGGAGACGTTGAGAGGAGAGTAGACGAGGAGAGGAAACGTTGATAGGAGAGGAGACCAGAGTGATTAGTCCTGAATGTGCTTCTCCAGTAAACCTTCCAGACCAGAAGCTCTCCGCCTTTGGTTCGGGAACAGAGCGCGTTCAATCGGGTCTCCTGGCCTTCAACACAACCATGAGACCTGACCCACCAGTAGAAAAACCACCTACAGCAGGTCACATCCAAGAGCAGAGTGAACCTCCTGCAGCTACTGGCTACAGGGAGTGGCAGTTCGACCTTCCAGGGACATCATCAAAGTGCGACATTATTTCTCCACTGGCATCAACCTCCTTTTCCGTCAGATGGTTTGTTCACAATCACATGTGACAAGGAGGTGACAGCTTGACAACTACAGCGACTGATAATCCTCTGGTTCATTAGTTAAACCGTCTGTTTTAAGACACCAGAGCACAATTCACTGCCATGACTTTAAAAGCAATAAGTGGAGCTTAACACTTTTAATACGAACACACATAGAGAGCTTCTGCTAGCAGCTAGCATAAGCTATTCGCATCTGCTTGGGAGGAGCCCAGATGGATTCTGGGTAAGGTGTGAGGACAGAACAAGATGGAGTCTGGGAAACTATTTGACATGATCATTATAGTAACATCAATATAGATGTTGGGAAAGAATTTAATAATATTGTTATAATAATATAAATATACATGTTGGGAACTATTTAATATGAACATTATGGTAACACTAATATACATGTCGGGAAACGATTTAATTTGACCATTAAATAACATTAATATAAATGTGGGGAAACAATTAAATGTTATCATTATATTACCTCAAATACACCAGTGGGCACTGTTTAATGTTACCATTAAATAACATAATAAAATGACAGAGTTATTCTCCTTCTCAGTCTCTCTCTCCCCCTATAACTTTCCATTTAAACAACATAGTCAGCATCTCCTCAGCCAGGAGTCTGGGGGAGGGGAGGGAGGAGACAGGAGAGAGGAGAGGGGGAGGAGAGAGGAGGGGGAGGAGAGGAGAGGATAGAGGGAGAAGAGGAGGAGAGGGAGGAGAGAGGAGAGGGGGAGGAGAGAGGAGAGGGAGGAGAGAGGGGAGGGGGAGGAGAGAGGAGAGGGAGGAGAAAGGAGGGGGAGGAGAGGAGAGGATAGAGGGAGAAGAGGAGGAGAGGGAGGAGGGGGAGGAGAGAGGAGAGGGGGAGGAGAAAGGAGAGGGAGGAGAGAGGGGAGGGGGAGGAGAGGAGGAGAGGGAGGAGGAGGGAGAGAGAGGAGAGGGAGGAGAGAGGAGAGGGGGAGGAGAGGAGGAGGAGAGGAGGAGAGGGAGGAGGAGGGAGAGAGAGGCGGAGAGAGGAGACGGGGGGGAAATGAGAGGGAGGAGAGGAGAGAGGAGAAAGGAGGGGGAGGAGGGCGGTGCTGTATATTATCCAGGCAGACGTAACTACCCACAATGCCCCAGGGGACCATGGCATTGTGTTCCCCTCCACCTCCTGCTCCTCCTCCCTCACTACTCTGAACAAAACACATCCCTCCCTCTCCCCCCTTCTCTCCATCAAATACTGTACAATCCTAAAAGCAGACTGTGACTGTGACTGTCTGTCTGTCTGTCTGTCTGTCTGCCTGTCTGTCTGCCTGTCTTTCTGTCTGTAAGGGAGTTCAATCATTTAGACCCACTCAGTGCTCCAGGCCTTCGGCCTCTCACAACATCTCCATAAAGCAGAGATCAATATCTCAACTACCATTGATTTCCCCTCTGCTAGAAGCCTGCGGTCTCAGGCCTGTGTTGTGTGGACGTATGGGACGCTAGCTACCGCAGCTGCTAGCTAACCATTAGCCTGAAGCAGCCTGTGTGATGTGGGCATTAGGGTGGAACCCGTGTGGTGAAAGAGCTAGGTCGCTTGATTTAAGGCTTTGTAACCCCGAGGGCTTTTCAAAGATAAAAATCCTTTAGCTAACTGCTTGCCATCTCTGAGCGCTAACTGTGAGCTAACTGACAGCTAGCTTTGGGCCAACTGAAAGCTAACTGTGAGCAAACTGAAAGCTAACTGTGAGCTATCTCTGAAAGCTAACTGAAAGCTAACTGTGAGCTAACTCTTATAGGGAGCGTATCTATGTTCCCCGGGTCCTATGTTCCCCGGGTCCTATGTTCCCCGGGTCCTATGTTCCCCACTTTGTATGTGACCGGGGAACATAGAACCCTGTGAGCAAATCTTTTTTTCGTAGGATGGTAGGGGCAAGTACCGCCTTTATCGCCTCTGATTGGCCTGTGATTGGTTAGAATGTCTCTCCTCCGATTGGTTAGGGTTAGGGTTAGGTTTAGGGTTTGCCCTCACCCTAACCCTAACCCTAACCCTCACCCTAACCCTAAACCTGACCCTAACCCTTTGCACCCGGGGAACATAGGACCTGGGGAACATAGGGATGACCCCCTCTGATAGCTAACTGTGAGCTAACTGACAGCTAATTGTGAGCTAACTCTGATAGCTAACTGTGAGCTAACTGTGAGCTCAATGAAAGCTAACTCTGAGCTCAATGAATGCTAACTCTGAGCCATCTCTGAAAGCTAACTGTGAGCTAACTATAAAACTAACTCTGAGCTCACTCTGATAGCTAACTGTGTTTTAACTCTGATCGCTAACTGTGTGCTAACTGCATGCCCATTCCGGGAGGGTAAGATCATTGTCTACTCCGTGAAGCCCCCAGGGGGAGGACTCTCATCAGAGCGCCAACACAACAGACCAACGGGTTCTGCTCTGGGGACGAGAGGAACCAAAGGCTTGGTTAACCACCAGCCCGGGCCAAGAATGCTTTTGAACATTTCCGACCGATAGGCGGAGCGTTTTTTGTTGTGTTGGTCAGTATTGTGATGCAGGAGAGTCAACTTCAGAGGACTGGAAATGCTCTAGAAGTAGTCTGAAGGGTGTCTCTCTGATCACAGATTAATAACCAATGTATGATTGCAGAACTTCTGTCTGGGCGAAGGGGAATTTTGACTTTACTTTGCAGTTTGTATCATATTTGTTTAGACCATTCATGTTGCTGGAGGCGGGGATCTGTAAGCATTTTATTACATAGTAGTACTTCTGGATCCCAGATCAGCCTCAAGGCATCACAATAGTAGCAGATTAGCTAGCAGGCTAGCGCAGTGCACCAAAACACTCAACTATGAAAAACTGCAGTTAGCTAGTGCTTTCCATTGGTTTCGAGAAGGAGACAATGCAAACAATTCCAGCAGACTATTAAATACTGTCTGTTGTTCCGTTACATTACCTAGACATATTTTACATTTCTTTAGTGTAGATAGATGTGTTTTATATTTCCTAAGCCAGGGGCAAATCTGTTTCTAACGGACCTCAGCGTAGCCTGGAGGTGTTTCAGGCTCTATGGGGACGGTCACTGCTGGCCACTCTAAGAGTGGAAGAAGAAGTCTTGGAGACTCGTGTTCTCCATCGCATCCTACGTCCCTGCCTCCTCCTCCTCTGGCCGTTGCCACGGCAACCCTCTGTGAATATTCAGCACTCATCTAATGTTGCGAGAGGCTGAAGTGGAGTCAAACCCCCTCCATCCTGAGGTCACGCGAATCCCATAATAACCTGGAGTCAACACCGCGACTCACTCCAACAACCAGCAGACACACCGGAATGGGCTTCTCTTCAATCAGGAGGGAGATGGGGAGGGAGGGAGGGAGGGAGGGAGGGAGAGAGAGAGACAGAGGGGGAGGAGGGAGGGAGAGAGAGAGAGAGAGAAAGATGGAGGAGGGAGGAAGACAGAGAGAGAGGCGAGGGAGAGAGAGAAGGAGGGAGGGAGAGAGAGAGACAGAGCGGGGGGAGAGACAGAGGGAGGGAGAGAGACAGAGGGAGGGAGAGAGACAGAGGGAGGGAGGTAGAGAGAGAGACAGAGAGGGGGGAGAGACAGAGGGAGGGCGAGAGACAGAGGGGGAAGGTAGAGAGAGAGACAGAGAGGGGGGAGAGACAGAGGGAGGGGGAGAGACAGAGGGGGAAGGCAGAGAGAGAGACAGAGAGGGGGAGGTAGAGAAAACAGAGACAGAGAGTGGCAGGGAGGGAGGGAAGGTAGTGTGAGAGAGACAGAGGGGGAAGGTAGAGAAAAGAGACAGAGGGAGGGAGGGAGAGACCGAGACAGGGAGAGAGACACTAAGATTTAAAGAGAGGAATGCAGGAGGGAGGCTTTCTGGTAATTCTGCTGATACAGACTGACCACATACAGGATTATATAAAACACTGAATCCCTGAAAAATTTAGAGCGAGAGCAAGAGAGAGAGAGCGATAGAGAGTGAGCGAGAGAGAGAGGAAAAACGAACGGTTATGTCCACATGAAAAGGTTGTAATGTGACACATGTTTATGTTTGATAAAACATTTATGGATATGAAACCATAACATGTGTCTCATTGTAGTGGGCTGGTATTTGAATAAAGTGCAGCTTGAAGCAACGTATAAAGCTACTTTGTCTGCTCTACAGACGTGTTTGGAGAGAAGAGAGAAGTGATTCCGTAACGTCTCTCGTCTCCAAGACTAAACTTCAAGCCCCACTTCCTTCGTGGACTGAGCTACTTCCTCCAGACCTGTGATTGGTCAAACTGATCAACGCCCAACAACTTATTGTTAGTGGATGGGAGGAAGTGAGAGAGAAAGAGTAAGAGAGAGGGTAGTTTCATTAACGTGGGTGTGTTTCTGCATTTGTGTGTTTTGTGTGTGTGTTTCTGTGTGTGTCCAAGCTTGTACACAGTGCACTCTGCACAATGAATAATTAATCAAGGAGAAAAGGGGGGAGAGACAGAGAGAGAGAGAGAGAGAGAGAAAGAGAGAGAGAGAGAGAGAGATTCACATCAGAGGAAACAGACTCATTATGGGATGTCCAGACCCCAGACCCAGTGGCCAGACTGAGTGGTCATCGTTGTCATGACATCACCTCTGAGTTCCTGTACTTCTCTAACGTCTCCTTGTCTCTACACGGTAAACATACCTTTGTAGCCCTGGGCCTCGTATTAAATATTAAGATCAAGATGAATACTGGGAATTGTAGTTTCAATACAGACTACTTCTAAATACTAAAGACTACAGACATGCAACACACACACACATGTTAAACACAGCGGTTGTGTTGACAGATGTAATGTTAATGTGTAATGTCATGCACAGGAAACTAACACAGAATGGTATATTTAGGTATAAGGCACTGAGAGAAGATGTGATCAGTGGAAGTGAGAGGAAGGAGTGAGAATATGTGATTGTGGGAGTGAGAGGAAAGACTGAGAATATCTGATTGTGGGATTGAGAAAATGTAATTATGTGAGTCAGAGTAAAAAGTGAGAAGATGTGATTGGGGGAGTGAGAGAAAATAGTAAGAATATGTGATTGGTGGGAGTGAGAGAAAAGAGTGAGAATATGTGATTGGTGGGAGTGAGAGAAAAGAGTGAGAATATGTTATTGGTGGGAGTGAGAGGAAAGAGTGAGAATATCTGATTGGTGGGAGTGAGAGAAAAGAGTGAGAATATGTTATTGGTGGGAGTGAGAGGAAAGAGTGAGAATATCTGATTGTGGGAGTGAGAGTCAGAGGAAAGAGTGAGAATATGTGATTGTAGGAGTGAGAGGAAAGAGTGAGGAGATGTGATTGGGGGAGTCACAGTAGTTGCATTTGAATGACAAAGGATTACAAATAAATGATGGTCCTTTGTCAAATTGATGCATGATATGAGGTAAGGAGCTTAAGATAGATCTCACATTTTAATTTCAAGCCGAATATAATCTGTTTCCCCTCCTAGAGGAGAAGGACGAGGAGGTGAAAACGAGGAGGAGGGAGAGGAAGAGGAGGTGAAAAGGAGGAGTAGGCAGAGGAGGCGTTGGAGTCAGGATGGGATGATTCTCCTGATGAGGAACAATAGATCCTCCTCTTCCTCCTCCTCCTCCTCCTCCTCCTCCTCCTTCTCCTCCTCCTCTTCAAGCAGCTGCTGCGGATTCAGGAGGAAGGAATGTTCTGCTGGGCAAACATCTCTAATAGTTGTTAACATAGAGACCACACTACCAGGAACACACACACACACAGTGTGTGTTTGTGTGTGTGTGTGTGTGTGTGTGTGTGTGTGTGTGTGTGGGTGTGTGTGCGTGCTTCTAAACTTCATCCCATTTAAGGAGAAACTCCGGCTCCTTGCTCCTCACATTCCAGGGGAGAACTTTACCGAAGCAGGAAACAGGAACAGGAAGTATAACTCTGTGGGGGGGAGGGGGGGTGCAGGTGAGTGAGAAAGTATTCTGTATTTACTTTGTTAACAACACTCACAATCACTTACACGGGAATGTGCTGCGGTCCCATTCTGGGCCGTGGTGAATGATGCGCGGCTGTGAGGCTCCAGTCATGTGAGACAGGATTGTATTGTGTGACTACTGCGGAGATGATGTAGCTGAATTCACAGCCAGACACCAGGAGATGCCAGATGCACGGACAGGGAGGAGAGCATAGGGGAGGAGAGGGGAGGAGGGGAGGGGAGGAGAGGGGAGGGGAGGGGAGGGGAGGAGAGGAGAGGAGAGGAGAAGAGAGGGTAGGGGAGGGGAGAGAGAGGAGAGGAGAGAAGAGGGGAGGAGAGGAGAGGGAGGAGGGGAGAGAAAGGAGAACAGAGGAGAGGATAGAGGAGAGGAGAGGAGAGGGGAGGAGAGGAGAGGAGAGGGGAGGAGAGGGGAGGAGAGGAGAGGGAGGAGGGGAGAGAAAGGAGAACAGAGGAGAGGAGGGGAGAGGGAGGAGAGGAGAGGAGAGGATAGAGGAGAGGGGAGGAGAGGGGAGGAGGAGAGGAGAGGAGAGGAGAGGAGAGGGGACGAGAGGGACAAGAGAAGGGAGAGGGGAAAGGAGAGAAGGGGAGAGAGGAGAAGAGAGGGGAGGAGAACAGAGGAGAGGAGAGGAAAGAGAGAAAGATGAGGGGAGGAGGTCTTAAGTGATGCGAGCAATCGTCCTGTTATCCAGAAATAATTCACAGCTGTGACATCATGTCACATGACCTCAAAAATCACTTCATAATGGAGTGTGTGTGTGTGTGTGTCTGTGTGTTGAATGGCAATAGATGCGCTAATACAGAGAGAGACACACACACACACATACCCAGGGTTTCTTGAAGGAGATAACTTGGCAGGGTACCATGTCTAGGGTAAACTCATTCTCGTGATAAAAGCGTCTCTCCTCTTCGAGCCAAATAAAAAGCCCTTTTCAGGACTTTGGTAAAGTGCAGCTTTGCCAAACCTCAGAATTCAATAAAGGTTGGAACAAGGAACATTTAATTGAGTCCTGTTTTAAAACATCAACAACATTGTTGCTCGTTAAGTTTGGGGTTCAATGAAAACGTGATAGTGTTCTCAATGAATTAAGGACGCACAGATGTATGTATGTGTCTATGTATGTGTGCATGTATGCGTGTATGTGTGTGCATGTGTCTGTGTGTGTATGAATCATTGCTCCACGGGGAGATGCTGTCCTCCCCCCTCTCAGACAGTGGAGGAGGAGAGGAGACAAGAAGCATGAAAGGGGAATGAACAGTACCAGGTGAAAAGGCTGAGAGAGAGGAGGAGGAGGAGGAGGAAGAGGAGGAGGATGTTGCGATAGGGGAGGAGAAGGAAGTATGAGAAGGAGGAAGATGTTGAGGGAAGAGGAAGAGAAGGAGGTATGAGGAGGTGGAGGAGGAGGAGGAGGAGGAGGAGGAGGAGGAGAAGGAGGAGGATGTTGCGATAGGGGAGGAGAAGGAAGTATGAGAAGGAGGAAGATGTTGAGGGAAGAGGAAGAGAAGGAGGTATGAGGAGGTGGAGGAGGAGGAGGAGGAGGAGGAGGAGGAGGAGAAGGAGGAGGATGTTGCGATAGGGGAGGAGAAGGAAGTATGAGAAGGAGGAAGATGTTGAGGGAAGAGGAAGAGAAGGAGGTATGAGGAGGTGGAGGAGGAGGAGGAGGAGGAGGAGGAGGAGAAGGAGGAGGATGCAACAGGAGGAAAATAATAATTCCAAACATGATGGATGTTTGTTGACCAGCAGCATCTGTTTCCATATGGAATCTCTTTCTCCTTCTCATGTCTGAAGGTTCGTGACCACTGCTGAGTACATTCACAGATGTTCCCTGAAACACACGATTCTGCTGCTAACAAAGAGAGAGAGAGAAAGAATGAGAGACAGAGACAAAGACAGAGAAAGAGAAAGAGAAAGAGAAAGAGAGAGAGAGAGAGAAAGAGAGCTAATCAACCAATAAGAGCCAGGCTACTGAGGCCATGTTAGCTGCAGTAGCCTGGACAACGCTATCGGCAGTGCTAACCTAGCGGGACGTCTACTTTAGTCTCTGACATGGTAGCACAGCGCTGATACTATCAGCACGGAGCGGTGGGGTCAGAGGTCACGTCCAGACTATTTGGCCGATACCTTTTATCAGTGATCAACGTTTACACACCAGAGGGCAAGGACTGGCAGGTCCGCTAGCGTCGCTGTGCATTATCAATGATTTCTGTTTACTCATCGTTGGTGGCACCTTCCTCATTCCAGCTGGACTGAGGCCTAACCGCCATTTACATGGAAGTCTTTCAGATAACAAAAACATTCATACATAATTTTTTATGTGTGTCATATTTTGTATAACATTAGCAGAATAGTGTAATAGTACTATGTCAGGTATTAAGAGAGTTTAACTCTAAGGACATTTAACTGAATTTAGCTCCGGTTAGCTTCAGATGCTCATCTCGCTAACGGTATGCTAGTAGCAGGAGGGACAGCTGCTAAAATGTTTTGTGTGGGTCTCTATGTGTGTGTGTGTGTGTGTGTGTGTGTGTGTGTGTGTGTGTGTGTGTGTGTCTGTGTGTGTATCTCGCCCACTCTGGCATCAAAGTGATGAAGAGTAGAAGTGATTCACTCAGCACCTCTCCGTGAACACACACATTCTTACTCATCAAATACCTTATGTATGAAAGGTATGATGTAATAAGGATTCAGTGATAGTTGATACGGTTGATGGTGGAGATAGTTGATAGTTGATACGGTTGAGGTGGTTGATTTATGCCTTCATAAAACAATTCCTTATTTAAATAATATGATTTCAGAAATGAAGGATGGTGGATTGTTAATACTAAATGGATATGATGTGGAATATGAATATAATATATAATAGGGAGTGAGAGAGGGATTAAGACCGACAGAAAGTGTGGTTACAGTGAAGTCATAGAGTGATAGTGTAGGTTTAGTGTGAAATAGACTAGAACTATAATGATAGTGTAGTGATACAGTGATATAATCGTGATACTGCAGAGATAGTGATGTGATAGCTTAGTGATAGTGATGGAGTGACAGTTTAGAAATGGAGTGCAGGGATGGAGTGATAGTGAAGTGATATAGTGATAGTGTAGTGATATAGTGATAGTGTAGTGATAGAGTGATAGTGTAGTGATAAAGTGTTGGTGTAGTGATGGAGTGAAAGAGTAGTGAAAGTGATAGAGTGATAGTGATAGTGATAGAGTGATAGTGATAGAGTGATAGTGTAGTGATAGAGTGAAAGAGTAGTGAAAGTGATAGAGTGATAGTGTAGTGATAGAGTGCTGGTGTAGTGATGGAGTGAAAGAGTAGTGAAAGTGAGATAGTGATAGTGATAAAGTGATAGTGATAGAGCAGTAATAGTGATAGTGATAGAGTGAAAGAGTAGCGATAGTGATAGAGTGATGATACTGATAGAGTGATAGTGATAGAGTGATTGAGCAGTGTTGGTGTAGTGATATACTGATAGTGAGAGTTCAGAGATAATGTAGTGATAGAGGGATAGAGTAGTGAAATAGTGATAGAGTAGCGATCAAGTTATAGTGATAGAGTGAAGGGTAGTGATAAAGTGATAGTGTTTATTGATAGTGTAGAGATAGAGTGATGGTTTAGTGGTAGAGTGATAGTGATAGAGTAGTGATGGTGAAGTGATGGAGTGAAAGGGCAGTGATAGTGTTAGAGTGGTAGTGATAGAGTAGTAATAGTGATAGAGTGATAGAGTGAAAGTGTAGTGATAGATTGATAGTATTATAGTGATAGAGTGGTGACAGAGTAGGGATATTAATAGAGTGATAGTGTAGGGATGGAGTGATAGTGATAGAGTAGTGATAGTGTAGTGATATACTGAGTTCAGAGATAATGTAGTGATAGAGTAGTGATAGTGTGCACATAGTGAAAGATGGGGGTGGGTATTAGGGGAGTCTTTGTTTAAATCCCCTCAAGTGTAAAAATGAGGGCATGCCATACACCCCCCCCCCCCACACACACACACACACACGCACACACACACACGCACACACACACACACACACACACACACACACACACACACACACACACACACACACACACACACACACACTCCTCTGTAATTCCAGAATAATCACTTCATAACAACCAGAGCAGGTCAAAGGTGAGAGGTGACAGCCAGAGGTCAGTGTTTAGTTTATCATTAATATAAACACACCACACACACACACACACACACCCCCACACACACACACACACACACACACACACACCCTGAACAGAACCAGACCCGGAGGGGACAGATCAACTCTCCACTGCTGCTGTTGTTAAAGGCCTTTTGTTCATATCCATCTTTAGAAAATCAACATGTAGGATTACATCACTTCTGCCACAGCTGTGGTCAACAACCCTCAGCCAGCCCTTTGAGAAACGAAACGGCAGCTAAAACAAAACGCTCTTCTGAGAACCGCCGGAATAAAGAACTGATCTGAGGCGGAGATTGGTTTCACAGACGCCCCGTCAATGTGTCTGTCAACGCGGCGGACGCGACGGAGGTCAGCGCGCGACATATTTAGGCCAACGTGACGTCATCGCCGCCACATATCGACCGGCTGGGTGCAGATGGCCCGGCCTCACATTTCACGGTGAAAAAACAAACAAAACTCAAATCCCAAACGACCGGAGGTTCACTGCAGTGGGTTTACCCCCCGGGACCTGATCATAGAGGTTCGACCTTTAATGGTGTGATTTATCTTGGGGGTTGAATCCCCCCCAACCCCCTCCCCCCACCCCTAATCTATCGCGATAGATGTGCTTGTCCCGTTCTACGTGACTCCCTGACGTTGCGCGACGTCTCCCCGGTTCTCTCGTCTTTATTCTCCAGCAGGTGGGACGAGGAGCAGGCCCGGGCTAGCGGCCACGTGCACGTCTGCACACAAAGCCGCCGAAGACGTCGCGAGCCGGTGTACCCCGTGTCTGACACACCGACAGAGCACGAGAACCCCCCCCCCCCCCCCCCCGAACCCTGTTCCTAACCCCCCCGGACCACTTTCATTAGAGGAGAGAGAGAGCGCCGGAGAGAGGGGGGAGAGAGAGGGGGATGGGGAAGAGAGGCGAGGTGGGGGAGGGGGGGTGGGGGGTGAAGTAAAGGGAGCACAAGTTCCGGGGTGATTGACAGCTCCCTGGCCTCGCCCCGGTCAGTTCCGTTATGCGGGGCCACGGACTCCCTCTCGCCCCGGGATCGGAGCCAGAGCCCACAGACCCGGAGCCCCAGAACACCGGAACCACTTCCTCCAGGTGTCGGGCCGGCCGCCAGACCCCCCGCACACAGACACGCACAAGCACACGCACACACACACACACACACGCACACACAAAGCTCCGCCATCACTCCGTGATGGACCCGGAATGGAGAGAAAAGTCCTCCTCTGACCACAACACGCACCCGGAGAGTTCCCCTCCGCCGGACCCGACATACCCTCTGAATAATAGGACCAATATTAATGTTTAAAAACGGTCTATTCTCTATTCTGCACCGCAGGGATGCTGAGGGGGGGGGGGGGGGGGGGCGTGCATCCTCCACGCGCAGCGTCCAATACCCCCGAGAGCAGAGCGCGAGAGGACCGGGAGGACCGGGAGAGGAGGAGCGGGTCTTACCAGTCGGTGTCCGAGGCCTCGTCTATGACATCCTGGTAGGCCGTGAGGAGAGCCAGTCTGTTCTTGCCGAGATTCACCGCCATGCTGCCGACACTGCAGCGGACCGGAGGGAGGACAGACACGGAGTGAGGACTGCGGATTTGCAGAGTGGAGAGGAGGAGACGGTGGGAGGAGGAGGTGGAGGAGGAGGAGGAGAGAGAGACGCTGACTGGTAGAGACAAAGGACGGCTGCTGCGGCAGCTGGGTCCTAGAGCCGCCGGGTCCTGCTGAGGATGAACGAGGGTCCTTGGTTGTACCGTTATCTCGGTCTACCGCAAAGCCATTTCCGGTCTCCTGTAGGAACCGTGTAGTCCAGTTAACGGTCCCGGGAGCAAGAAGAACGAGAACCAGTCAAGAAGAACAGCAAAGTCAAAAAGAGAAACAAAAAGTGAATTCACCGTAAAATTGGATGAAGTAATTTATCAGAAACATGTAGCGGAAACGGATATCCTTCCTCTCTCCGCTAAACGCATGACGCTAAAGTCCCCCCCGACCCCCCTTTCTAGCCTATAACGCTCATTCTGAGCATCCCGTTCCAGGCCGAACACAGAGATCCTATTGGTTTAGAGCAGGACTTCCCTGATCAGGCCCACCTGTGAGATAGTTGACCTCCATGTTTAACCACATGTTGTTCATCAGGAGGTGATAAGCAACATGTAGGGGTGTGTGTGTGTGTGTGTGTGTGTGTGTCTGTGTGTGTGTGTGTGTGTGTGTGTGTGTGTGTGTGTGTGTGTGTGTGTGTGTGTGTGTGTGTGTGTGTGTGTGTGTGTGTGTGTGAGAGACATAGGGATTCATCTTGTGGGAGAGATCTAGGGCAAATAAACTGTGTCAGTAGTAAAGAGAGAGAGGGATAGAGAGAGAGTTAGAAGTAGAGACACAGAGAGAGAGGGGTAGAGAGAGGTAAAGAGACCATTAGAAGAAGAGAGAGAGAGTGAGGTAGGGAGGATGGAAGGCCTGCGGCAGCATCAAATCTCCGACATAGTTTCTCTGAACCCATTAGAATGTTAGATAATAAACTCACCTGCACTGAGACGGTTAATATCAACGTTATCTGATGACCACGGGGTAAACTGAGGCCAGGAATGTAATAGCCTCCCTGGAGAATCCTACAGGCTCATAGAGAACGGTACAGACTCATAGAGGAAGGTAGACTCGTAGAGAAAGGGACAGAGAGCTAGGGACCCGTATAGACTCACAGAGACAACGGTACAGACTCGTAGAGGGCTGTACCTTTACGAGTCTGTACCTTTGTCTCTTTGACTCGTAATTGTTTCTTTCAGATAGGCTGCGGAGTTAATACTTCCCAAATTCTACACATACAACCGCATTTGTAAAACATATCTCAGTTACCTCCGATCATTACCTGTTATCATACGAAGGGGTGTAACCCACTGATTCCTATTGGGTTACCCTTATTCAAATTAAGACAATCACAAACCACCTATCCATTCTATAGGCTGAAGATTTGGCAGGGTGGGGGGGGGGATGATACCTGGATAAGATGGGCCCCAGTCCTGTTGGTCTGAGGGGGATCTCTCGTTGGGCTGTGAGACATGGGAAGGGCCATTTGGGTTGGAGACAGGAGGAGGAGGAGAACAGGAGGAAGGGAAATACACATAGACACACATTCGATCACACATAAAGGATTGGGTCAACTCTTCAAGAGTAGCGGAGGGATAGAGAGCGATGTCTGGCAGGGAGGGGGATTAATAACAGGATTAATACATATATATCAGCTAAAGGCGGGGGTTAGGGGCAGGGCTCTGACAGGGAGGGGGAAACAGCATGAGGTGAAACCATATCTCACTGTTTAAAGATTAATACCTTCCTCAACAATAGCTATAGACGGAGGTACAGCATCACAGCTGTAGAGAAGGTACAGACTCATAGCTATAGAGAAAGGTACAGACTCATAGCTATAGACAGAGGTACAGACTCATAGAGAAAGGTACCGATTTATAACTATGGAGAAAGGGACAGATTCATAGCTATGAAGAAATAATCAATATTTGGCTCTAAAGAAATACAGACTTATTCTTTAGAGACGGCATATTTAGATGTTCATTGTCCATGCCAATAAAGCTCCTTTGGATTGAAAATAAATTGAAATTGATTAATCTGATGTATTGACACTAGGCTACACAACCACGAAGTTAATCCCTGGGCCGTCTGCTGAAGCTACTCTACTCTGCCGCCCCCTGGTGGCAGTAGGCCTGCATGTCTTTCCACAGGAGACAACGCGCATCCAGACTTCCTCAGACGGGGTCCCTTCTCGACCAGCTCAGAGTGAGGCGGCTCTGAGCTGGTCGAGGAGGGTCCTGGACCACCCTAGTCCTGACATGGAGGCCGCCTGTAGAGTCCTCAACAACATCCTGGACAATAGTAAGGCAAATCTCATTTTATTAGGAAGCTTGCAGGGTCAACAGGCTTTACAGACCTACCCCGTATGACCCCCCAAAAACCTCCCTTGTTTTTAGAAGGTGATGGAGCTGAATGGACGAACATATAACGGTAGCAGGAAACTGATCAAAGGTTAAGGAAGTTAATGTCATATTCTGTTTGGTGTCTCGGTTCCTCAGAGTTCAAAGCAGTACACATCTCTTTAACCCCGACCACGTTGAAAATGTATTTATTTATGATTCTGTGTACAACATGATTATTTTCCCTTTTCATTCGTGGAGATGGCCTGATACATTTCGGTTTTAGATTGTTCTGAAAATAATGCAAAACCTCAGTTTTTCACAAGGTCTTTCTGTGGGTCCTGAATCCTTTTGAAGGAAGGACTCCAGTTGGTGGTGTCGGAGGTTCACAAGTGATTAGTTTGGACACACACACGCACACGCACGGGCACACACACACACACACACACACACACACACACACACACACACTTCTCCATTAGCTCTTATTTTTAGCGGCATCTCGTCTGTTAATCCTCTTAGCTCCTGATGTCTCCTTAAGTTCTCCTGATGTCTCCTTAAGTTCTCCTGATGGCTCCTTAGAGTCCCAAGCTGCTCAGCCCCAGACAGCTGCTGTCTCCGTGGGTCTGGGGAGAGACTCACGGCGGAGCTCCAGAGAGACCGGGAGAGACCGGGAGAGACCGGGATAGACCGGGAGAGATCGGGAGAGATCGGGAGAGAACGGGAGAGACCGGGAGAGACCGGGCAGGACCGGGAGGGACAGGGAGAGAACGGGAGAGACTGGGAGAGACCGGGAGAGACCGGGCTAGACCGGGAGAGACCGGGAGAGACCGGGAGAGAACAAGAAGGACCAGGAGAGACAAGTGGAGACCGGGAGTGACCAGGGGAGACCGGGAGAGACCAGGAGAGTCCGGGAGAGACCGGGAGAGACAAAGAAGGACCTAGAGAGACCAGGGGAGACCGGGAGAGACCAGGAGGAACCAGGAGAGACCAGGAGGAACCAGAAGGAACCAGAAGGGACTAGGAGGAACCAGAAGGAACCAGGAGGGACCAGGAGGGACGTGGATCTGCTGGCAGCCGCCCTCGCCCTCCTCCTGGTCAGCATGTCCGTCCTGGTGCCCACGTTGTGGGCGGACCACAGCCGCTGTGACCTGGAGTTTGAGGACTGGAGCCAGATCTTTGAGAACCAGACGGAGGGTCCGACGATGACCGACTGGAACCAGAGCCTCTGCAGCCGCCCCTCGGAGTCCGGGGCCCGCCACAGCTTCCTGCTGCCTCCCTGCGAGGACGAAGAGGAGGACGAGGAGGATGACGATGAGGAGGATGAAGATTTCACCGCGGGAGCCAGGAGCCTCCCGATCCCGTACCGGCTGGTCTGGATGGACGAGGGGAGCGATGGTGAGACCTGCCACCAGGACCCGGGCTCCTCCCCCCGGGGGACCCCCGGGGGCTCTGCGGCGGAGCGGCCCGGCCCCCTGGACGCTCTGGAGGTCCTGGAGGAGGAGCAGGAGGGTCGGGACGACACCCGATGGTAGGTCCCTATGGTGCACTAGTGAGTAAAGAGTGTTCTGATACTGGAATAGTGAGTAAAGAGTGTCCTGATACTGGACTAGTGAGTAAAGAGTGTTCTGATACTGGAATAGTGAGTAAAGGGTGAGTTCTGATAGTGAACTAGTGAGGAAAGAGTGTTCTGATAGTGGACTAGTGAGTAAAGAGTGTCCTGATGGTGTACTAGTGAGTAAAGAGTGTTCTGTTAGTGGACTAGTGAGTAAAGAGTGTCCTGATGGTGTACTAGTGAGTAAAGAGTGTTCTGATACTGGACTAGTGCGTAAAGAGTGTCCTGATGGTGTACTAGTGAGTAAAGAGTGTTCTGATACTGGACTAGTGTATAAAGAGTGTCCTGATGGTGCACTAGTGAGTAAAGAGTGTTCTGATACTGGACTAGTGAGTAAAGAGTGTCCTGATGGTGTACTAGTGAGTAAAGAGTGTTCTGTTAGTGGACTAGTGAGTAAAGAGTGTTCTGATACTGGACTAGTGAGTAAAGAGTGTCCTGATACTGTACTAGTGAGTAAAGAGTGTTCTGATACCGGACTAGTGAGTAAAGAGTGTTCTGATACTGGACTAGTGAGTAAAGAGTGTTCTGATAGTTGACTTGTGAATTAAGAGTGTCCTGATAGTGGACTAGTGAGTAAAGAGTGTTTTCTGATGGAGTTTTGATAGTGAGTAATGTGTTTTCTGATGGAGTTCACTAGTGAGTAAAGAGTGTTTTCTGATGGAGTTCACTAGTGAGTAAAGAGTGTATTCTGATGGAGTTCTGATAGTGAGTAATGAGTGTTTGGTCGTTCAGGCTCTATGAGTCTCCCCAGCAGCAGTGGGACCAGGACGAGGGGGGGGGGGACCCCAGTGAGGCGGCTCTGAGCTGGTCGAGGAGGGTCCTGGACCACCCTACTCCTGACATGGAGGCCGCCTGTAGAGTCCTCAACAACATCCTGGACAATAGTAAGACAAATCTCATTTTATTAGGAAGCTTGCAGGGTCAACAGGCTTTACAGACCTACCCCGTATGACCCCCCAAAAACCTCCCTTGTTTTTAGAAGGTGATGGAGCTGAATGGACGAACATATAACGGTAGCAGGAAACTGATCAAAGGTTAAGGAAGTTAATGTCATATTCTGTTTGGTGTCTCTGTTCCTCAGAGTTCAAAGCAGTACACATCTCGTCCACCAGGGGGCGTCCCAGCAGCGCGGTCTACGACTGGCAGACGTCCAGTCAGACATCAACACAAGGTCTCAGAATAACTCAATTCAAAGAACGTATTAAATATCGTGGCTAATCTGGGACTCCGGTTGTTAAAGAAACAAGGAAAAAAATGTCCACATAAACATGTGGACAACCACCTTGATTTAGATGAACTCCTCTGAACTTTAAAACCATTTTCATCCTCTGAACTGCTGATCACAGCACAATGTTTTCTCTCTCAGCCCACCACAGGGGTGACTGGGACAGCTCGGACTACAGACTGGAAGACTTCAGATCCCAGGCCTTTAAACTGAAGGACTACAGATCAGCGGAGCCAACACCAAAGGACTACAGATCCCAGCAGCCGACGGATCTCCAGGTGTTGGCCCGGGAACAGGAGGCTAGTGAGTACACACCTCATCCTTACGACTCCATCAGGGATGTTCCTCTACAACATCTGACCAATCATCCTCCGCCATCTCTCTCTCTCTCTCTCTCTCTCTCTCTCTCTCTCTCTCTCTTTTAATTCTGTACTGTCTGTATGTATGTATTCCTTTTTGTAAAGCGTCTTTGAGTACTTAGAAAAGCGCTGTGAAAAAAACAATCTATTATTATATTATTATTATTATCTATAAAGCTTGATTGATTGATGACATCCTCCCGTCAGGTCTGCGTGGGGAGCACCCCGGCTACGCCCTGGGGGACATCAGCCACCTGGACCCGGACCCCCTGGGGAATGCCTGGTGGCCCCCCGCACCCCGCTCCTGGGGGCCCCCGCCCTACTCTAGATCCCCGGCCAATCACAGTCGTCCCCAGCTGAGGAAGCTCCAACACAGAGTCACTGAGCTCAAGCTGCTGGCTGTCCTTCAGAGTAAAGGTACGCACCCCTTAGCTGCCCTTCAGAGTAAAGGTACGCACCCCTTAGCTCTCCTTCAGAGTAAAGGTACGCACCCCTTAGCTGCCCTTCAGAGTAAAGGTACGCACCCCTTAGCTGCCCTTCAGAGTAAAGGCACGCACCCCTTAGCTCTCCTTCAGAGTAAAGGCACGCACCCCTTAGCTGCCCTTCAGAGTAAAGGCACGGACCCCTTAGCTGCCCTTCAGAGTAAAGGCACGGACCCCTTAGCTGCCCTTCAGAGTAAAGGCACGCACCCCTTAGCTGCCCTTCAGAGTAAAGGTACGCACCCCTTAGCTGCCCTTCAGAGTAAAGGTACGCACCCCTTAGCTGCCCTTCAGAGTAAAGGTACGCACCCCTTAGCTGCCCTTCAGAGTAAAGGTACGCACCCCTTAGCTGCCCTTCAGAGTAAAGGTACGCACCCCTTAGCTGCCCTTCAGAGTAAAGGTACGCACCCCTTAGCTGCCCTTCAGAGTAAAGGTACGCACCCCTTAGCTGCCCTTCAGAGTAAAGGCACGCACCCCTTAGCTCTCCTTCAGAGTAAAGGCACGCACCCCTTAGCTGCCCTTCAGAGTAAAGGCACGGACCCCTTAGCTGCCCTTCAGAGTAAAGGTACGCACCCCTTAGCTGCCCTTCAGAGTAAAGGTACGCACCCCTTAGCTGCCCTTCAGAGTAAAGGTACGCACCCCTTAGCTGCCCTTCAGAGTAAAGGTACCTAACCCTTAGCTCTCCTTCAGAGTAAAGGTACTAAACCCTTTGCTCTTCTTCAGACTAAAGGTACCAAACCCTTAGCTCTCCTTAAGAGTAAAGGTACCAAACCCTTAGCTCTCCTTCAGAGTAAAGGTACTCACCCCTTAGCTGTCCTTCAGAGTAAAGGTACGCACCACAACGACTATTGTTGGATAGTGAAAGGTTAAAATAATAATCATATATAATAATACAAATATAACATATATACATAATAACCCTACTACATTAAGAACTGTGTGTGTGTGTGTGTGTGTGTGTGTGTGTGTGTGTGTGTGTGTGTGTGTGTGTGTGTGTGTGTGTTCATGCAGAGGCAGCCGTTACCGTCGGCGACGGAGGCCCCGCCCCCCTGCTGAGGACCAGTCTGCGCTCCCTGCAGGCTGTCAGGAAGAGCCGCAGTCTGGAGGGCTCAGACTCTGGTCACGCCCACTATGGCCACGCCCACCTGGAGGCCCAGTGCCTAACTCCTCCCCCCAGAGCCAGGCGTCAATCAGGTGGTCATTCCTCCAACTACTGTACTGCATATTGTACATCATACCAATAATAATAATATAATACCACATATATATATCGAATATTCTTCCGTTGGCCCTGTATGCGAGTGACATATTGCTGTTTTTATGAAGTCCACAAACAAAAACATTAACCATGTTAATATCTAAATATTAACATGGGTGTTGATTATCACACTATGTTCTAACCTACATATTGGATTTATAATCCTGAATGACCACACTATATAGTACAACATGTGAATAACATACTAACCTACACACTATATAGTACAACATGTGAATAACATACTAACCTACACACTATATAGTACAACATGTGAATAACATACTAACCTACACAGTATATACTACCACATGTTAGTAACATACTAACCTACACACTATATAGTACAACATGTGAATAACATACTAACCTACACAGTATATACTACAACATGTTAGTAACATACTAACCTACACAGTATATAGTACAACATGTTAGTAACATACTAACCTACACAGTATATACTACAACATGTTAGTGACATACTAACCTACACAGTATATAGTACAACATGTTAGTACCATACTAACCTACATAGGATATACTATAACATGTTAGTAACATTCTAACCTACACAGGATATAGTACAACATGTTAGTAACATACTAACCTACACAGGATATAGTACAACATGTTAGTAACATACTAACCTACACAGGATATAGTACAACATGTTAGTAACATACTAACATACACAGGATATAGTACAACATGTTAGTAACACACTAACCTACACAGGATATAGTACAACATGTTAGTAACACACTAACCTACACAGGATATAGTACAACATGTTAGTAACATTCTAACCTACACAGGATATAGTACAACATGTTAGTAACATACTAACCTACACAGGATATAGTACAACATGTTAGTAACATACTAACCAGCTGCTGCCCCTCCCAGACGGCTCTCCTGACCAGCAGGGGTCCACCGCCTCCAGACGCCTCCACAGGCCCACCAAGACCCCCCCCATCTCCCCAGGGGTTCCTCACCCCCACCCCTCCACTCACCCCCACCCGTCTGGACATGGTCAGGCTTTCTCCGCTCCGGCTCGGCTGTCTGTGGTGGACTGGCGGTGGAACCGGAGCTCGGTCCAGCGGTAGAGCGGGAGGAACCTGGACTGAAGCTGGAGGGGTTCAGACATGAGGAGAACCTGGACTGAAGCTGGGGTTCAGACATTAGGAGAACCTGGACTGAAGCTGGGGTTCAGACATGAGGAGAACCTGGACTGAAGCTGGGGTTCAGACATTAGGAGAACCTGGACTGAAGCTGGGGTTCAGACATGAGGAGAACCTGGACTGAAGCTGGGGTTCAGACATGAGGAGAACCTGGACTGAAGCTGGAGGGGTTCAGACATTAGGAGAACCTGGACTGAAGCTGGAGGGGTTCAGACATGAGGAGAACCTGGACTGAAGCTGGGGTTCAGACATGAGGAGAACCTGGACTGAAGCTGGGGTTCAGACATGAGGAACATGGACTGAAGCTGGGGGTTCTAGGGGGAACCTGGACTGAAGCTGGAGGGGTTCAGACGTCAGGAGAACCTGGACAGAAGCTGGAGGGGTTGACATGATGAGGAGGAACCTGGACTGAAGCTGGGGTTCGGACAAAATCAGAAGGAACCTGGACTGAAGTTGGGGTTCAAACACGATGTGGAACAGTTTTTGTAATCACATGCAGTAATGGTTGTTGTTGCGGTGGTTTAGGTGTGGTTGGTTAGATCACTGCATGTCATTACATATTTTTGGCTTTGAAACGTCGCCAGCAATAAACAACCTGGTAAACCATTACAACTGTAAACAGAATCTTTGCAAACAGTTTTAACACTGTCGTAACATGGGTCAACTGTAAACTTTAACTGTTAACTTCGTAAACTGTTGACTGACGTAGATCCACAGACCTGACCTGTAAACAGTGTAAACTCTGACGTAGATCCACAGACCTGACCTGTAAACAGCGTAAACTCTGACGTAGATCCACAGACCTGACCTGTAAACAGCGTAAACTCTGACGTAGATCCATCAGATCAGAGCTGTAAACAGTGTAAACTCTGAGGTAGATCCACAGACCTTACCTGTAAACAGTGTAAACTCTGACGTGGATCTATCAGATCAGACCTGTAAACAGTGTAAACTCTGACGTAGATCCATCAGAACAGAACTGGTAAACTCTTGACGTAGAGCCATCAGAACAAAACTTACGGTTGACTTCCTGAAGCGGAACAAGAAAGAGCCTCAAAGTTGACCTGTGATCAAATTTTATTACATTTTATATACAAACTGTAGAAAAGGTAAATGAGTAAATTGAGAGGTCACTGAAAAGCACACCAACAAGAGCTATGTACATTTAGCTTGGAGTACAACATTATAGTTTTCTTCTCGAGTCAACATAGTCAATGTTTTAAACGCTAAATTTTCTGTAGCCCCATTCAAACAACAGCGCTTTCTTTTCATAAAACAATAAGTAATGCAATAAAAGCTGAAACTATACAACGCCTCAATGCAAATTCCTTCGGCCACATTATTTGAAAAAGGGGAACTGAGAGCAGGAGCGGGCTGACGGGGGCTAGTTGTCAGAGTCCATGTCACTGTCTCCTCCGATGGAGTGGAACTCCTCGCTCTCCTCGTCCTCGCTCAGCTGAACGGCCGACAGCACGGCCGGGACGCCCCTCCTCCGGGCCTCCTCCTCCTCGTCCTCCTCCTCCTCCTCCTCCTCGCTCAGCCCGTACTCCTCTCCGTTGCCCAGGCCCGTGGACTCGAGCTGGACCCGCCCCTCCATCTGGACCTGGCCCTCCAGCGGGCCCCGACTCTCCAGGTCGTCATAGCTCCCGTAGCTAGCGGCACAGAGGGGGTTTTACATTGTTATACCTCTTTAGAGTTAGCTCCCGTAGCTAGCAGTACAGAGGGGGCTTTACATTGTTATACCTCTTTAGAGTTAGCTCCCATAGCTAGCAGCACAGAGGGGGTTTTACATTGATATTCCTCTTTAGAGTTAGCTCCCATAGCTAGCAGTACAGAGGGGGCTTTACATTGTTATACCTCTTTAGAGTTAGCTCCCATAGCTAGCAGCACAGAGGGGGTTTTACATTGATATTCCTCTTTAGAGTTAGCTCCCATAGCTAGCAGTACAGAGGGGGCTTTACATTGTTATACCTCTTTAGAGTTAGCTCTGCTGAGACTAGGGACGCTAACTAAATGAAACTAGCAGAACTAGAGCTGCTGTTTGGAGTGATTATTGGTTGACGAGTGGCGGGCTAGCCAGCTTAACAAAGCCCATTTAAATGATTAGTGGTACCAGCTGTTAGCGAGCTGAATAAGACCCGCGTTGGGCTGATTAGAGAGTACCCAGTCTGTTCTCGAGGGGGCGGTAAACAAGACTGAGGTCCACCTACACAGGTTTGTTCGGTTTGTACACGATAAACAAACTGCATTTATACAACGCTTTTCTAACCAGTGGCGACTCAAAGCGCTTTACAATATTGCCCCACATTCACCCATCATCATACACACACTCACACACCGCGGCGGTGTCAACCACGCAGGATGAAAGCCAGTTCGTCGGGAGCAGTTAGGGTGAGGTGCCTCACTCAGGGACACCTTGAAACTCAGCTAGGAGGAGCCGGGGATCGAACTAGCAACCTTCCGGTTACCAGCCAGCCCGCTCTACCACCTGATCCACATGCCAGGCCGTTCGTCCACCTCCATGCAGCGTGCATCATGGAACATGTTTCATTCAAAAGTCAACTCTAAAACCCATCTCTTCAGGACCACCTACAACAGCTGACAAATCATCCTCGGCCATCTTCCAACCCCTCTCTCTCTCTCTCTCTCTCTCTTGTTGTGGTGTTATTTATTTGCCTTTTGTTTTAATTATTATTATTAAAAACGTTTACCAGCGTGCCTCATGGAACAACATGGAACAACACGGGACCACGTGGGACCACGTGGGACAACGTGGGACAACGTGGGACAACACGGGACAACGTGGAACAACGTGGAACAACACGGGACAACGTGGAACAACACGGGATAACGTTGGACAAAGTGGGACAACATGGGACTACGTGGGACAACGTGGGCCAACGTGGGACAACGTGGAGCAACATGAAACAACATGGGCCAACATGAGACAACGTGGGACAACATGAGACAACGTGGGACAACGTGGAGCAACATGAAACAACATGGGCCAACATGAGACAACGTGGGACAACATGGGACTACGTGGGACTACGTGGGACAACATGGGCCAACGTGGGACAATGTGGAGCAACATGAGACAACGTGGGACAACGTGGAGCAACATGAAACAACATGGGCCAACATGAGACAACGTGGGACAACATGGGACTACGTGGGACTACGTGGGACAACGTGGGCCAACGTGGGACAATGTGGAGCAACATGAGACAACGTGGGACAACGTGGAGCAACATGAAACAACATGGGCCAACATGAGACAACGTGGGACAACATGGGACTACGTGGGACTACGTGGGCCAACGTGGGACAATGTGGAGCAACATGAAACAACATGGGCCAACATGAGACAACGTGGGACAACATGAGACAACGTGGGACAACATGAGACAACGTGGGACAAGGTGTACCTGACGTTGCTGTCCTCCAGGTGGCGCTCCATGTGGTGGCGCTCCATGTCGTGCCCCTCCCCCTCGTAGGACATCAGGCTCTCCTCCTGGTCCAGCGCCATGCGGGCCGTCTCCTGGTGGCTGCGCCGGGGGGGCGGGGCGCGGAGGTCCTCCCGGTCCGAGTCGCTGCCGCTCTCTGATAGGTGGATGGCTGTGAGGGGGGGGGGGGGGGGGGGGGGGGGGGGGGGGGGGGGGGGGGGGTGAGTCACGGTTTGAGGGGGACCAGAGGGCAGACCGGGGGGGGGGGTATTAGGACCCCCCCCCCCCCCGTTGGGCAGAGAGGGGCGTGGCCAGGACCAGCCTCTTCTCGCCACTTTTGCACCCCCCATGACAAAAGGATCTTACTGTGACCTTTGGCCTGAATTATTTGTATTTATTTCCCCCCAGTCGGATTCCTGATTTCCCGACTGGAGACGACACTGGTCACCATGGAGACGACACTGGTCACCACGGTGAGGACACTGGTCACCATGGTGAGGACACTGGTCACCATGGAGACGACACTGGTCACCATGGAGACGACACTGGTCACCATGGAGAGGACACTGGTCACCATGGTGAGGACACTGGTCACCATGGAGAGGACACTGGTCACCATGGAGACGACACTGGTCACCATGGAGACGACACTGGTCACCATGGAGAGGACACTGGTCACCATGGTGAGGACACTGGTCACCATGGAGAGGACACTGGTCACCATGGAGACGACACTGGTCACCATGGAGAGGACACTGGTCACCATGGAGAGGACACTGGTCACCATGGAGACGACACTGGTCACCATGGTGAGGACACTGGTCACCATGGTGAGGACACTGGTCTTACCCAACGTAGGCTCAGTGACCAAACGGAAACCACACCAGGACAACATGTTGCCGTGTCGACCATGAAGACCAGTGTCATCTCCATGGAGACCCCACTGGTCTCCATGGAGACCCAACTAGTCTTATCTAACGTCGGCTCAGTGGCAAAACGGAAACCACACCAGGGCAACATGCTTTCATGTCGGCCAGATCACGTGAATCCTTATACGGTCTGTACGCATGCCGCCCACTTAAAACCAGAGCTCTCCGACAGGAAGTGAGAGGGCGCGGCCTAACGGAGACAGGAAGCGGGCGGGACCTACAGGAGAAGGGGTTGTCTCCTTCCTCCTCGCTGGCGTCGTCCTCCCCGTCGGACATGAGGAGGTCCTGGTAGAGGACGCTGGCCTGGGGGCCGCGGCCCCTCTCCTCGTCCTCCTCGTCTTCCTCCTCGTCTTCCTCGTGGCGCTCCAGCATCCGGCGCCGCGGCGGGAGCAGCATGTCATCTTCGTCATCGTCATCCTCCAGGTCCCCGTCCTCCGCCTGGGGGGGAGGGGGGGGTGCGGCGTCATCAGTTAACAAAACAATCAAACACTCATCAACACTTCGACCCATAACAATGCAATGATGACGACCAGAGTCATGTGATCTCTGATCAGGCGTGTGAGTGGTCGAGGGTCCTCACCGGCGCGGGGGTCTTGGGCTTGCCGTCTTCGTCCTCGAAGCCTTCGATGTCCACGTCTGACTCCTCCCCCCCCAGCCTGCGACCATGGCGACCCTGTTGAAGGGGCGGAGCCGGGACAAGGACATTCAGGAATGTGATTGGGTACGACAAAAACACCTTTTACACGTTAACTTCCTGTTTCTACTTCTTTTATCAACCTCACATGAGCACAGAGCCACAGAGATGGAGAGGAGAGAGACGGAGAGAGGAGAGAGGAGAGGAGAGGAGAGGAGAGGAGAGAGACGGAGAGGAGAGAGACGGAGAGAGGAGAGTAGAGGAGGGGAGAGGAGAGAGGGGGGAGAGGAGAGGAGGGGAGAGGACAGGAGAGAGACAGCGGGAGGAGAGACGGGGAGAGGAGGGGAGAGGAGGGGAGAGAGACGGAGAAAGGAGGAGAGGAGAGGAGGGGAGAGAGACAGAGAGAGGAGAGGAGAGGAGGGGAGGGGAGAGGAGAGAGGCTAGGAGGAGAGGAGAGGAGAGTGGAGGAGATGAGAGAGGCTAGGAGGAGAGGAGGAGGTATGATGGAGGAGGAAGGGGGGATGTGAGGGGAGAGGTGGAGGCTGGTGTCAGGGTTCTCTCTCTCTCCATACCTGCCCCCCTCTCTTCTCGACAGCGCCCCCAAGTGGCCAATCAGAGAACAGACCAGGAGCCCTGCCTTCCAGCAGCTCAGACGGCTGACACACACACACACACACACACACACACACACACACACACACACACAAGCACACGCACACGCAAACGCACACACGTCCAGACACACAAACACACAAACACACAGACACAGCGCACACATCAAGAGGAAGAGGATAGGAGCGGATGAGGAAGAACAGGTCAGAGGTCACTGAAGAACCACAGGCTGAAGAAAGGAAGTTGATCGAAGGGAGGAGGAAGTTGATCGAAGGAAGGAGGAGGTTGATTTGGGAAGGAGGATTGTTCCCACAGAAGGAGAAGAACTTAATGAGCAGTGGTGACGGAGGTTACCAGCACCGCCAGCCCAGGACTACCTGGTAAGACTGCAGTACTATGTGCAGTACCTCATGGCAGCACTGAGGTAGAGGACTGCTCAGTGCTCTACATATACTAGTAGAGATGGATGACCTGCTGGACCCCAGCCCCCTGGGATCCGACGGCCGGCTGACTCTGGGAAGAGCTCCTCCCTGGGGGGGTTAGAGGCTCTGGGGTACAGGGAGAGGGCCTACCTGGGGGGCATAGGGTCTTGGGGTCTCCTACCTGGGGGGTAGAAGGTCTGGGGGTCTCCTACCTGGGGGGTGTAGGGTCCGGGGGTGAGGGGGTCCAGAGCTTCGAAGTCGGCCGCGTCCAGAGCAGCTTCCTTGGCCGTGGAGATGTCCTTCTCCAGCTGGGTCAGGTGCTCGTCGTACTAGAGAACCAAGAGACAAACATCAGACCACCGTCACCAGGAGGAAACCACCATCAAACCTCCATCACCAGTGAGAACCACACATCACCAGGAGGTACCACCATCAGACCTCCATCACGAGGAGGAACCTCCATCACCAGTAAGAACCACACATCACCAGGAGGAACCTCCATCAGACCTCCTCCATCACCAGTAAGAACCACACATCACCAGGAGGTACCACCATCAGAGCTCCATCTCCAGGAGGTACCACCATCAGACCTCCATCACGAGGAGGAACCTCCATCAGACCTCCTCCATCACCAGTAAGAACCACACATCACCAGAAGGTACCACCATAAGACCTCCATCACCAGGAGGTACCACCATAAGTCCTCCATCACCAGGAGGTACCACCATAAGACCTCCATCACCAGGAGGTACCACCCTCATACCTCCATCACCAGGAGGTACCACCATAAGACCTCCATCAGCAGAAGGTACCACGATCAGACCTCTGTCACCAGTATTACCAGTCATCTAGTAGATACTGTCCCCTGAAGGTACATTCTGCTCAATGAACGCAAGAAGCCATACCTCTGCCAAGGTCTGTCTGCACACGTTGACGATGTCAAGCGCCGTCTTGGTGTAGGGGCTGTCCGGACCTGAGGACAGAACACGCAGAACATAAAGCCCGGGATGGTCTTGACAATGGAGCCTTGCTCGTCACAAGGCCTGGGAAAGCTCTTCAGAAGAGCTCATCTGGACGGCAGCGTACCGTTGTACTTGATGCTGTTGCCGTGGACCAGAGTGACGTCCGACAGGAAGGTGTCTCGGTTCTGGTACTTGTGTTTGGAGATGTTCTGAGGAGGCAGAGAGCGAGGGTTTAGAGGAGAGAGGGGGCTGCAGGAGGTCCGGCTTCAGGGCGGGGGCTTCACAGCGGGGGGGTCTCACCTTGCGCAGGTTCTCCAGGTCCATGGGGGCGACGATCACCTTGTAGTAGTCGGGGACGAACTTCTTGTTGACGGGGTGGTGGAACGGCCACGACTGCAACACACAGCGCCTGGGGTTACTCGGGAGGACACGGAGGAGATACCCCAGAAGCTCTGACCTAAAACATCTGAGCTGGCTGGTGGTTCCCAAACTATTCTGGTCCCCGACCCCATTCTTAGGTCTGAACTATTTTTGCGACTCCCGTCTCTCTCCGTTTCTTGCACCAGCTGCCCCCCCGTCGTGTGAACGGGTCAAGAACTCACGTCAGGAACCACCATCATCTTCTGGGTCACGATGTTGTCCAGGATGAAGCTGAAGGCCACCTGGTCGTCGTCGTCCAGCAGGGGGTTGATGGCCTTCTCCAGCCTCACCAGACGGTCCTCCTTCTGCTCACACACACACACACACCGTTTAGAAGACAACAGGAGCCCGTGTGGGTGTGTTTTTGTGTGTGTGTTGCTGTGGTTTTTTGTGGTGAGTATGTTTCTGTGGTTTTTGTGTGTGTGTTTGTGTGTTTGTGTCTCTCTGTGTGTGTCCTCACCTCCTTCAGTTTAGTATCACACAGGTCCAACATGGACTGGGCTACTTGAGTTATGGGATGTTTAGCCCCTGGAAACACAGAAAGACAAACCAATCAACAACCAAGCTTCAATGGAAACCCGACAAACCGACCAATCAGGACCAAGCTACAATTGAAACCCAACAAACCGTCCAATCAGGACCAAGCTATCATGGAGGCCCAACACACAACAGGATTAATTATAGCCTAAAATCTGCCTTTATCAAGCCAGTCAGTGGTTCCCTGGTAGGTATGGGGTCTGGTACCGTTGTAGGTAGACCTGTTCTAAGATCTAAGGTCTGGTACCGTTGTCGGTAGACCTGTTCTAAGATCTAAGGTCTGGTACCGTTGTAGGTAGACCTGTTCTAAGATCTAAGGTCTGGTACCGTTGTAGGTAGACCTGTTCTAAGATCTAAGGTCTGGTACCGTTGTAGGTAGACCTGTTCTAAGATCTAAGGTCTGGTACCGTTGTAGGTAGACCTGTTCTAAGATCTAAGGTCTGGTACCGTTGTAGGTGGCGCTGTTCTAAGATCTAAGGTCTGGTACCGTTGTAGGTGGCGCTGTTCTAAGATCTAAGGTCTGGTACCGTTGTAGGTGGCGCTGTTCTTCACGATGACCTCCACGCTCTCCCTGAAGTCGTCCCGTGATGGGTACATGCGCTTGCGGACGTTCTCCCTCAGGGTCTGCAGGTCCATGGGCCGGGTGATGAAGCGGTAGTAGTCCTTCACCACCTTGGCGTTCACCGGGGTGTGGAACGGGTACGTCTGGAGGAGGAAGAGGAGGAGGAGGAGGAGGAGGAGGAGGAGGAGGAGGAGGTGGTGTAGTTAGGAAGTGTGTGTCTTACATCAGGGTGGTCTGCGATGGGAAGATTATATTTTCACATTCTGTTTCTGAAACAGCCATTTGTTGAGTGTGCCTTTTGGCTGACATCCTTGGGGTGGTCAAGGTTCAAAGGGTCCAACTGAGAAGTCACCACTATGAGACCCCACATTAGAATTGTCAACGATCAAATCAAATAATGTTTGGGGGGTTTCCTGTATTCTCATCAAGGAGAAGAATGCATAAGGGGATCTCTGCTCCCTCGTGCCGGGTATAGCCCTGGCGGGAGGGACGCGGGGGGAACTCCCATCCAGGCCTTAGATCATTGTATGTTATGTTCGTTGTTTGCTGTGTGTTATTGTACCGTTATTGCCCAAATATTTGACCATAATAGTTCTAAGTTCGGACGACTCTTTATTCCACCCAGTTTGGTCGGTTTATGATTGACGCGGTTCCGGAATATTGTGTGTGTGTGTGTGTGTGTGTGTGTGTGTGTGTGTGTGTGTGTGTGTGTGTGTGTGTGTGTGTGTGTGTGTGTGTGTGTGTGTGTGTGTGTGTGTGTGTGTGTGTGTGTGTGTGTGTGTGTGTGTGTCTTACGTTGGGGTGGTCTCTCCTGTGTGTGTCTCTTACGTTGGGGTGGTCTCTCATGTGTGTGTGTCTCTCTCTTACGTTGGGGTGGTCTCTCATGTGTGTGTGTCTCTCTCTTACGTTGGGGTGGTCTCTCTCGTGTGTGTCTCTCTTACGTTGGGGCGGTCTCTCGTGTGTGTGTGTGTGTGTCTCTCTTACGTTGGGGCGGTCTCATGTGTGTGCCTCTCTTACGTTGGGGTGGTCTCTCCTGTGTGTGTGTGTCTCTCTTACGTTGGGGCGGTCTCTCCTGTGTGTGTGTCTCTCTTACGTTGGGGCGGTCTCTCCTGTGTGTGTGTCTCTCTTACGTTGGGGTGGTCTCTCCTGTGTGTGTCTCTCTTACGTTGGGGCGGTCTCTCCTGTGTGTGTGTCTCTCTTACGTTGGGGCGGTCTCTCCTGTGTGTGTGTCTCTCTTACGTTGGGGTGGTCTCTCATGTGTGTGTGTGTCTCTCTTACGTTGGGGTGGTCTCTCCTGTGTGTGTGTGTCTCTCTTACGTTAGGGTGGTCTCTCCTGTGAGTGTGTGTCTCTCTTACGTTGGGGCGGTCTCTCCTGTGTGTGTGTGTCTCTCTTACGTTGGGGTGGTCTCTCCTGTGAGTGTGAGTCTCTTACGTTGGGGCGGTCTCTCCTGTGAGTGTGTGTCTCTCTTACGTTGGGGCGGTCTCTCCTGTGTGTGTGTCTCTCTTACGTTGGGGTGGTCTCTCATGTGTGTGTGTGTGTCTCTCTTACGTTGGGGCGGTCTCTCATGTGTGTGTGTGTGTGTCTCTCTTACGTTGGGGCGGTCTCTCATGTGTGTGTGTGTGTCTCTCTTACGTTGGGGCGGTCTCTCCTGTGTGTGTGTCTCTCTTACGTTGGGGTGGTCTCTCATGTGTGTGTGTGTGTCTCTCTTACGTTGGGGCGGTCTCTCATGTGTGTGTGTGTGTGTCTCTCTTACGTTGGGGCGGTCTCTCATGTGTGTGTGTGTGTCTCTCTTACGTTGGGGCGGTCTCTCGTGTGTGTGTGTCTCTCTTACGTTGGGGCGGTCTCTCGTGTGTGTGTGTGTCTCTCTTACGTTGGGGTGGTCTCTCCTGTGTGTGTGTCTCTCTTACGTTGGGGCGGTCTCTCATGTGTGTGTGTGTGTCTCTCTTACGTTGGGGTGGTCTCTCGTGTGTGTGTGTCTCTCTTACGTTGGGGTGGTCTCTCGTGTGTGTGTGTGTGTCTCTCTTACGTTGGGGTGGTCTCTCGTGTGTGTGTGTCTCTCTTACGTTGGGGCGGTCTCTCTCGTGTGTGTGTGTGTCTCTCTTACGTTGGGGTGGTCTCTCATGTGTGTGTGTGTGTCTCTCTTACGTTGGGGTGGTCTCTCATGTGTGTGTGTGTGTCTCTCTTACGTTGGGGCGGTCTCTCCTGTGTGTGTGTGTGTCTCTCTTACGTTGGGGCGGTCTCTCGTGTGTGTGTGTGTCTCTCTTACGTTGGGGCGGTCTCTCCTGTGTGTGTGTCTCTCTTACGTTGGGGCGGTCTCTCCTGTGTGTGTGTGTGTCTCTCTTACGTTGGGGCGGTCTCTCGTGTGTGTGTGTGTCTCTCTTACGTTGGGGCGGTCTCTCCTGTGTGTGTGTCTCTCTTACGTTGGGGCGGTCTCTCCTGTGTGTGTGTCTCTCTTACGTTGGGGCGGTCTCTCCTGTGTGTGTGTGTGTCTCTCTTACGTTGGGGTGGTCTCTCATGTCGTTGATCACACTCTCCAGGACGGAGGACAGGGTCACCATGGGGTCGGTGCGCCGGCGGTGGATCGACTTGTGAGGTCGCTGGGGATCACAACAACCAGGTTAACTAACCACTAACCAGGTTAACTAACCAATAACCAGGTTAACTAACCAATAACCAGGTAAACTAAGCATTAACCAGTCCTCACTAATCAGGTTAACTAACCACTAACCAGTCCTCACTAATCAGGTTAACTAACCACTAACCAGTCCTCACTAACCAGGTTAACTAACCAGGTAAACTAAGCACTAACCAGTCCTCACTAACCAGGTTAACTAACCACTAACCAGGTAAACTCAGCACTAACTGGTCCTCACTAACCAGGTTAACGTCGCACTAACCAGTCATCTACTTACCAGGTTACCTAACCATAAACCAGTCCCCTAGTCATCTACTCTACAGTCCTGGTATCAACCAGAGGTTCAGGTGGTCTGGCTCCTGGGCGTGGTGCGACTCACGTTCAGGTAGTCACAGTGCACGGCGCTGCCCACGCGCCTCTTCTTCTTCGGGGGGAGCTGCTGCTTGGGGAACTTCAGCACCAGGGACTTCCTGCGCACCTCGTCAGCACTGGAGGAGGAGCGTCACAGCACAGGAAGGGGTTAACAGGAAGTGACCAACAGGTAGGGGTTTACAGGAAGTGACCAACAGGAAGGGGTTAGGGTGGATCAGGCTGGTTGGAGGTTAACAGGAAGTGACCAACAGGAAGGGGTAGGCTGGTTCAGAGTGGTTGGGTTGAACAGGAAGTGACCAACAGGAAGGGGTAGGCTGGTTCTGAGTGGTTGAGTTGAACAGGAAGTGACCAACAGGAAGGGGTATGCTGGTTCAGAGTGGTTGGGTTGAACAGGAAATGACCAACAGGAAGGGGTAGGCTTGTTCGGAGTGGTTGGGGTGAACAGGAAGTGACCGGCAGGAAGGTGTTAGGGTGAAACAGGCTGGTTGGGGGTTAACAGGTAGGAGTTACCTAACAGGAAGGGGTAGGCTTGTGCGGGGAGGTTGGGGTAAACAGGAAGCGACCAACAGGAAGGGGAGCCAGGCCGGCGTGCGCCCTACCTCTCGATGAGCTGCTTGCCCAGGACGATCTTGGTGCCCTCGACCTTGATGAGCTCCTCGTTGTCGTTGTGGATCACCGTCTTCTCCAGCTCCTCCTCCTGCTCCTCCGTCATGGCCACGGGGTTGGAGGGCGGGGCGTTGGTCTGGTAGTACAGCGGGCAGAACTTGTTGGTCCTCATGTGGCCGATGGCTCCGCACGCACCGCACTTCAGCTGAGGAGAGGGGAGAGAGGAGAGGCTTAGGCACCGCACTTCAGCTGAGGACAGAGGAGGAGAGGAGAGGAGGAGAGAGGAGAGGCTTAGGCCCACACTTCAGCTGAGGAGAGAGGAGAGGAGAGGAGGAGAGAGGAGAGGCTTAGGCCTACAGAGAGCATGAGAGAAGGAGAAGAGGAGAGGAAAGGAGGAGAAGGGAGGAAAGGAGGAGGAGAAGGGAGGAAAGGAGGAGGAGAAGGGATGAAAGGAGGAGGAGGGAGAGGTGTTGAGAGGAAAAGAAAAGCAGGAAGGAAAGGAGGAGAGAAGGAGAAGAGGAGAGGAACGGAGGAGGAGAAGGATGGAGAAAAGGAGAATGAAGGAGAAGAGTTGAGAGAAGGAGGAAGAGAGAGGAAAAGATAAGCAGGGAAGAAAGGAGTAAAGGATGTAGCGGAAAGGAGGAGAGAAGAGGAGAGAAAAGTGAGGCTTCATGCTGACCTTGACCTTGAGGTCAGGTCTCTCTTTGATCTTCTTGGCCTTCTTCTCCGGAGGCCCCTTGAAGCGGTCCTTCTCCTGGTTCCTCTTCAGCCTCCTCAGCTGCTCCTGGATCCTCCTCCGCTCCTTCCTCATCTCCTCGCGGTGCTGCTCGTCAAACAGCGCAAACTTGCGTCTGGAGAACCGAGAAGACACACAAACATCAGGACCTCCACACAGAGAAGCTTCGCCCTCAAACTCAAACATCTCAATATGAAGACACACAAACATCATAACCTCCACACAGAGAGAGCTTCACCCTGAGGCTCCAACATCTCAATATGAAGACACACAAACATCAGGACCTCCACACAGAGAAGCTTCGCCCTCAAGCTCAAACAACTCAATATGAAGACGCACAAACATCATAACCTCCACACAGAGGGAGCTTCACCCTGAGGCTCCAACATCTCAATAAGAAGACACACAAACATCATAACCTCCACACAGAGAGAGCTTCACCCTCAAGCTCCAACATCTCAATATGAAGACGCACAAACATCAGAACCTGCCTCCGCACAGAGAAGCTTCGCCCTCAAGCTCCAACATCACAATATGAAGACGCACAAACATCAGAACCTGCCTCCGCACAGAGAAGCTTCGCCCTCAAGCTCCAACATCTCAATATGAAGACGTACATTCATCAGAAAATCTGTGAAGCTATCCTGATACTCTGTATGTTATGACATCCATCCCTCTGCTCTGAAACAGTAGAGTTAACCTGATACTCTGTAAGTTATGACATCCATCCCTGTGAGTCAGGGGCGGTCAGACTCACATGAACTCGTCGTCCTTGGTGGTCCTGATGCGGGTGTAGGCGTCGATGACGGAGGCCTTGCGCACCGTCTCGCAGCGGACGTACTCCTTGCCGTCCTCGTCCTGGAAGGTGCGGTAGATCTTGAGGCGACGGCCGGTGGCGGCCGAGTTGAGGCTGGTGACGGAGGAGGCGTCGTCGTCCTTGTGGGAGCCCGTGGACATGGCGCTCGCTGCGGGGGGGAGAGAGACGCTCACGTTAAGGACAGAAGTTGTGGTCTCCAGAAGGTCTGGTCTCCAGAACCACCCGTCCCTTTCTGTACAGTGATTTAAGGACAGGGCAGGGTGACGTTGATGATCACGAAATAAGGGCTTTCCCTAGATCATCCCTGGTGATAGGGGTTCCCCAGGTTTAGAGTTTCCCTGGGGTTAGAGCTTCCCTGAGGTTCGTATCCCTGGGGCTAGGGCTTCACAGGGGTTAGCTTCCCTGGGGTTTGGGGTTCCCTGGGATTAGAGCTTCCTTGGGGTTACATTATCCCTAGGATTAGAGATTCCCTGGGGTTACAGCTTCCCTGATGTTAGAGCTTCCCTGATGTTAGAGCTTCCCTGATGTTAGAGCTTCCCTGATGTTAGAGCTTCCCTGATGTTAGAGCTTCCCTGATGTTAGAGCTTCCCTAGGGTTAGTGTTTCCCCGGGGTTAGTGTTTCCCCGGGGTTAGTGTTTCCCTGGGGTTAGTGGTTCCCTGGGGTAAGTGGTTCCCTGGGGTTAGAGGTTCCCTGGGATAAGGTTACATTTGGTTAAAGGTTCCCTGGGATTAAATTCCCTGGGATTAGGTTCCCTGGGGTTAGACTCACAGAGGCCTTTGCGTCCCTTGCGGCTCTTGTGGTCCCGGTCGCTCTCCTCTCCCATGAGCATCCTCTGAAGCTCCTTCCTCTCCTGCTCCTCCCTCTCCCGGGACAGCTGGGAGCTGGTCTTCTTGTTCTGCAGCATGTTCTCAATGTTCTTCCCCATCTCCTCAAAGTCGCTGTCCTCCGCGGAGCTGCTGTCCGTGTCCGTGGAGAGAACCTCCGTGGACTCCAACACCCTGGGACACATCACACAGTCAGATGTGAAGGAACCTTACACGGTCAGAGTGGAACCTCACAGTCAGGGAGGAACCTCACAGTCAGGGAGGAACCTCACAGTCAGAGGGGAACCACACAGTTAGAGGGGAACCACAGTCAGAGGGGAACCTCACAGTCAGAGGGGAACCTCACAGTCAGAGGGGAACCTCACAGTTAGAGAGAAACCTCACAGTCAGAGGGGAACCTCTCAGTCACTGAGGAACCTCACAGTCAGGGAGGAACCTCACAGTCGAGAGGAGAACCTCACAGTCAGGAAGATCCTCGCAGTCAGGCAGGAACCTCACAGTCAGGGAGGAACCTCGCAGTCAGGGAGGAACCTCGCAGTCAGAGGGGAACCTCACAGTCAGGGAGGAACCTCGCAGTCAGGGAGGAACCTCGCAGTCAGAGGGGAACCTCACAGTCAGAGGGGAACCTCACACACTATCAGAGCGCTCACTTGTTCTGCAGGTCAAAGATCCTCTGGCACTCCTCCTTGTAGCGCTCCTGGTGCTCCGCCACGGAGAAGCGGGAGCCGCGGGCGAACTTGCTCATGGGTCCCTCCCCCGAGCGGGCCTGCTCCGTGGACATGGTCCGCACCACGTCGATCACCTCCCAGCGAGACAGCTTCTTGATCTGGCACACACAGGGGGGGTAATGGTGTTAGAGACATACCCCGGGTCCACTCCGGGTCTACTCCAGGACTCTATAGTTTACTCCAGGTCTACTACATGTTACTCCAGGTCTACTACATTTTACTCCAGGTCTACTACGTGTTACTCCAGGTCTACTACGTGTTACTCCAGGTCTACTATGTGTTACTCCAGGTCCACTACATGTTACTCCAGGTCCACTACATGTTACTCCAGGTCTACAACATGTTACTCCAGGTCTACTACAGGTCTACTCCCAGTCTACTACAGGTCTACTACCAGTCTACTCCAGGTCTACTCTCCTACCAGGTCTACTCCCAGTCTACTCCCAGTCTACTCCAGGTCTACTCCCAGTCTACTCCCAGTCTACTCCCAGCCTACGGGTGTGCTGTCCTCACCTCCTCCTCTGGGACGCCGAACTTCCTGAGCAGCTGCTTGGCGTTCTTCAGGGACAGCCTCCGCAGGTCGGCGTCCGTCCCCGTCACCGTCTTCTTGGCGGGCTGTGGCTCCTTGTCGTCCTGGAGACCGTCAACAACACAAACCAACGGTTACCCCGGGGGTCCTAAACCGTGGGAGGGCGGGGGGAGGGGGGGAGGAGGGGGAGGAGGGGGAGGGGGGAGGCAGGAGGAGGGGGGAGGGGGGAGGAGGGAGGCGGGTGAGGAGGGAGGAGGGGGAGGCGGGTGAGGAGGGGAGGCAGGAGGAGGGAGGCGGGTGAGGAGGGGGAGGGGGAGGCAGGTGAGGAGGGGGAGGGGGGAGGCAGGAGGAGGGGGGAGACAGGAGGGGGGAGGGGCAGGAGGAGGGGGGAGGCAGGAGGAGGGGGGAGGGGGGCGTACCTTCTGCTGGGTGTGAGGGCGGGGGAGGAGGGGGAGGCAGGAGGAGGGGGGAGAAGGGAGGAGGGGGAAGCGGGTGAGGAGGGGGAGGGGGAGGGGGGAGGAGGGAGGCGGGTGAGGAGGGAGGAGGGGGAGGCGGGTGAGGAGGGGAGGCAGGAGGAGGGAGGAGGGAGGCGGGTGAGGAGGGGGAGGGGGGAGGCAGGAGGAGGGGGGAGGCAGGAGGAGGTGGGAGGGAAGAGGGAGAGGGAGGAGGGGGAGGGGCAGGAGGAGGGGGGAGGAGGAGGCGGGTGAGGAGGGGAGGCAGGAGGAGGGGGAGGCAGGAGGGGGAGGCAGGAGGAGGGGGAGGGGCGTACCTTCTGCTGGGTGTGAGGGCGGGGGAGGAGGGGGAGTCAGGAGGAGGGGGAGGCAGGAGGAGGGGGAGGGGCGTACCTTCTGCTGGGTGGGCTTGTTGGGGACCTTGACGTAGGAGAAGCCCTCGCCGCAGCCGGTGGGGTCGGCCACGCCCGTCACCTCCAGCAGACACTTGCCCTTCATGGCCGCGATGAAGGCCCTGGTGGTGTTCCAGGGGGCGGTGCGCACCTAAAGACCGGACAGGAAGAGGAGGGTTTACAGACAGGAAGTAGCGGATATATAAAGAGGAGGGACATATCCAGAGGTAGTAGAAGATATACAGAGGAAGTAGAGGATATAGATATTGCCAGGAGGAGGAGGAAGGAGAGAATTGAACAACCGAACGTGGACGAAGGGTTATAAAAGTCCAGAGTCGTTTAGTTAAAATGAAATAATCCAATATTTAGTTTTTCAGCAGTAGTTGCTACTATACTGATGGAAATGCTTGATTGTTCGACCCCTTCTTCGAGGAAGACATTTTGTCCAAAGGGACTTGCACCAGGTGCATTCAACCATGAAGATACAACCCAAAAGGTATGAGAATACAGTACATTAAGGTCAATAAATAGGTTGTGCTACAATATAGAAACAAGAGTTCGACATGTCGAACGGTACCTCGTCATCGATCTTCATCTGGAAGTCTTCCTCGTTCTCCTCATCAGGAGCGAAGAAGGACTTCTCCCCGTATCCAGCATCCTGTCAGACGAAAGCCTGTGTCATTACTATGTTACTACATGAGTCATAACCATGTTACTACATGTGTCAGATACTACATGTGTCATTACCATGTTACTACTTGTGTCATTACCATGTTACTACATGCGTCATTACCATGTTACTACATGTGTCATTACCATGTTACTACATGTGTCATTACCATGTTACTACATGCGTCATTACCATGTTACTACATGCGTCATTACCATGTTACTACTTGCGTCATTACCATGTTACTACTTGCGTCATTACCATGTTACTACATGTGTCATTACCATGTTACTACTTGCGTCATTACCATGTAACTACATGTGTCATTACCATGTTACTACATGTGTCATTACCATGTTACTACATGTGTCATTACCATGTTACTACATGTGTCATTACTATTATCTGCTCTGCACCGGCATGCTGTTACCACTAACGTTATTAAAATGTTGTTAACATGTTATAACATGTCATTACCGTGTAATAAGTGGTGCCATTACCTTGAGCCTCTGCTCGGCCACCTGCATGCTGTAATAGGAACAGCACTGCTCTGGGGACACCATGGCCCTGATCTCCTCCTCCGTGGGGAGCCTGAAGTCGGGCTTCAGCACCCACCAGTTGGAGTCCATCCCTGGGTAGGGTAAACACGGTCAGCAGCCATACACCCACACATTTACACAAACCCCCTGGAGCGCCTCACTATGTACACCCTGGAGCTCCATACCTACTGTATACACACAGCAGACATACTAGAGCTCAATACACGGACATACACGGCCCGATACACGGATATACACGGCCCGGTACACGGATATACACGGCCCAGTACACGGATATACACGGCCCAGTACACGGATATACACGGCCCAGTACATAGATATACACGGCCCAGTACATAGATATACACTGCCCAGTACATAGATATACACTGCCCAGTACATAGATATACATTGCCCAGTACATAGATATACACTGCCCAATACATAGATATGCACTGCCCAGTAGATAGATGTGTGCACTGCCCAATACATAGATATACACTGCCCAGTACATAGATATACACTGCCCAGTACATAGATATACACTGCCCAATACATAGCTTCTACCCTAGAAAATCACAAGGTTAGGGAGCTTCAAGAGGAGCACCAGGTGACAGCTTCAAGAGGAGCACCAGGTGAGAGCTTCTAGAGGAGCACCAGGTGAGAGCTTCAAGAGGAGCACCAGGTGAGAGCTTCAAGAGGAGCACCAGGTGAGAGGGAAAGCTTCTAGAGGACCACCAGGTGAGAGGGAAAGCTTCTAGAGGAGCAGCAGGTGAGAGGGAGCTTCTACCTGTACGCTTGAAGTCTGCACACAGCTTGAGGCGCTTGCGGATGCTGCTCTCCGAGTGGGAGGGGAAGGCCTTCTTGATGTCCTCCATCCGGATCCTCCGTGGGCGGTCCTTACTCTTCCAGAAGAGCCGGTAGATGAACACCTGCACAGGGAGACCAGGTGAGCACTGACTGCATGCCACGGGTTTGACATTCATCAATTGATTATAACATTTGATGCTTATCGCTTTCAAAATCTATTATCAGGGATTGTTCTTAGTACCAATATGCATTATACATACTGTACATTATACCACAACCACAGAAATACGTGAGGTTTGTATCCATTTATCTCTTCGTGTTCCTGGAGGGGTCAGGTCCGTCCGTACCTGCAGGAAGTCTCTGATGTGGGTGTTGGCCCTTTTGGAGTTGGGCCCCGGGACCTCGAAGAGGGGGCACTGCTGGCCCACCACCACGATGTCCACGATCTCCCTGATGAAGTAGCCCTGCCGCGTGCGCAGCACCAGGAAGTCCGTCTCCGGCATCTTGTGGAGGTAGATGGGAGCCCGGAACAGGTTGTTCTCAAACGCCTGAGGGAGAAAGAGAGGCGAGTTAACCCAAGGCTCCTCCCACTAAAAGACTCCTCCCTCTAGAGGTGAGTTAACACAAGACTCCTCCCTCTAGAGGTGAGTTAACACAAGACTCCTCCCTCGAGAGGTGAGTTAACACAAGACTCCTCCCTCTAGAGGTGAGTTACAAGACTCCTCCCACTAGAGGTGAGTTACCACAAGACTCCTCCCACTAGAGGTGAGTTACCACAAGACTCCTCCCACTAGAGGTGAGTTACCACAAGATTCCTTCCTCTAGAGGTGAGTTAACACAAGACTCCTCCCACTAGAGGTGAGTTAACCCAAGACTCCTCCCACTAGAGGTGAGTTACCCCCAAGACTCCTCCCACTAGAGGTGAGTTACAAGACTCCTCCCTCTAGAGGTGAGTTAACCCAAGACACCTCGTTGTATAGGTGAGTTAACATCATCTTCAACATCAGAAGGGGAGGTCGGGGATGTTGTCATGACAACAGATGCTGGTGGTGTGCGTGGCGACGGACCTGGAGCAGCTGGCCGGGGTGCAGCGATCCCAGGAAGGGCGAGGTGTGGCAGTACACCGTCTCTCCGTATTTACAGTCCGGAGCTCCGGGGTCCTTCCCGGGCTTCTACAACACGACAAGCACAGGAGACAACAACTTCAATGTCTGGAACACCAAGAACATCTTCAACATCTAGACATCAAAGTCTATAACATCTTCAACATCTAGAACATCAAAGTCTATAACATCTTCAACATCTAGAACATCATCAAAGTCTACAATCTTCAACATCTAGAACATCAAAGTCTATAACATCTTCAACATCTACAACATCAAAGTCTATAATATCTTCAACATCAAGAACATCATCAAAGTCTACAACATCTTCAACATCAAGAACGTCAAAGTCTATAACATCTTCAACATCTACAACATCAAAGTCTATAATATCTTCAACATCAAGAACATCATCAAAGTCTATAACATCTTCAACATCTAGAACATAAAAGTCTATAACATCTTCAACATCTAGAACATCAAAGTCTATAAGATCTTCAACATCTAGAACATCATCAAAGTCTATAACATCTTCAACATCTAGAACATAAAAGTCTATAAGATCTTCAACATCTAGAACATCATCAAAGTCTATAACATGTAGAACATCGTCAACAACTAGAACACCTTCAAATCTAGAACACATACAACATCTAAAACACATACAACATCTAGAACATCTAGAACATCTAGAACATCTTCAACATCTTCTCCATCTATGACAACTAGAACATCTATAACATCTTCAACAACTAGAACATCTTCAACATCTAGATCACCAACAACATGGTTCTCTTTCATGATGCTGAGTGTTGGGGGGCTGCGGCAGACTCACCCTCTTGTAGTAGTTCTTGATCTTGGTTGCCATGCCGACCTGCATCATGAGGGGAGGGTACTCCTCGCTGTACTCAGCCAGGATCAGCTCTCCGTCCTTCCCCGTCAGGTCCTGGGCCGTCCTCATGAAGAACATGTCCCCACCCCCTGACGCCTGCCGCTCCTGCTCCCGCATCTACACACACACACAATGTTACACACACACACACACACACACACAGTGTTACACACACAAACACACGTTCCATACACACACATTACACAAACATACACACAGTAATGATGGTTCTTGCAGTAGTTATATTCTGGTAGTAATAGTTCTATCAGTAGTTACAGTATATTCTGGTAGTATTGGTTCTAGCACTAGTGATATTATAGTAGCTGTGGTTCTAGCACTAGTGATATTATAGTAGTGCTGGTTCTAGCACTAGTGGTATTACAATAGTGGTGGTTCTAGCACTAGTGGTATTATAATAGTGCTGGTTCTAGCACTAGTGGTATTATAATAGTGGTGGTTCTAGCACTAGTGGTATTATAATAGTGTTGGTTCTAGCCCTAGTGGTATTACAATAGTGGTGGTTCTAGTACTAGTGATATTACAATAGTGGTGGTTCTAGTACTAGTGATATTACAATAGTGGTGGTACTAGTACTAGTGATATTATAATAGTGGTGGTTCTAGCAGTAGTGGTATTATAATAGTGCTGGTTCTAGCACTAGTGGTATTATAATAGTGCTGGTTCTAGTGATATTATAATAGTGCTGGTTCTAGTGATATTATAATAGTGCTGGTTCTAGGTGGTTCTAGCAGTAGTGGTATTATAATAGTGCTGGTTCTAGCCCTAGTGGTATTATAATAGTGCTGGTTCTAGTGATATTATAATAGTGCTGGTTCTAGGTGGTTCTAGCAGTAGTGGTATTATAATAGTGCTGGTTCTAGCCCTAGTGATATTATAATAGTGCTGGTTCTAGGTTGTTCTAGCCCTAGTGGTATTATAAAAGTGGTGGTTCTAGCACTAGTGGTATTATAATAGTGTTGGTTCTAGCCCTAGTGGTATTACAATAGTGGTGGTTCTAGTACTAGTGATATTACAATAGTGGTGGTTCTAGTACTAGTGATATTACAATAGTGGTGGTTCTAGTACTAGTGATATTATAATAGTGGTGGTTCTAGCACTAGCTTTATTATAATAGTTCTGGTTCTAGCCCTAGTGGTATTATAATAGTGCTGGTTCTAGCACTAGTGGTATTATAATAGTGCTGGTTCTAGTGATATTATAATAGTGCTGGTTCTAGTGATATTATAATAGTGCTGGTTCTAGGTGGTTCTAGCAGTAGTGGTATTATAATAGTGCTGGTTCTAGCCCTAGTGGTATTATAATAGTGCTGGTTCTAGTGATATTATAATAGTGCTGGTTCTAGGTGGTTCTAGCAGTAGTGGTATTATAATAGTGCTGGTTCTAGCCCTAGTGGTATTATAATAGTGCTGGTTCTAGGTTGTTCTAGCCCTAGTGGTATTATAATAGTGCTGGTTCTAGCAGTAGTACTGCGGGTACTGGGGTCATCAGCAGCGGTGGTTCTTCTGGGGGGCTCACCTTGGCCTTCTTCTTGATGTGTTTGAGCAGCGGCTGGGCGGGGTGGGGGCCCGGCTGGGCCAGGGCCCCGAACGAGTACTTCTTCAGGGAGGGCCGGTGGAAGAGCCGCAGCTTCATGGGCCCCATGTGCGTGGGGAAGAAGGGCTGCCGGAGCTCCACGGCCGGGATGGAGTGCTGCGCAGGGACACCACGGCAGACACACACGTTACACAAGGGTTACACACAAATGTGGTGCACACATGTTACACACACTCTACACACACCTGCGTTACACACACACACATGTAGCAAACACGTTACACACACTCTACACAGGCGCTACACACACCCGCGTTACACACACACAAACACACATGTAACAAACACGTTACACAAGGGTTACACACAAATGTGTTGCACACACTCTACACAGGTGCTACACACACCCACGTTACACACACACAAACACACATGTAACAAACACGTTACACAAGAGTCACACACTCTACACAGGCACTACACACACCCACGTTACACACACACACAAACACACATGTATCAAACACGTTACACACAAATGTGTTACACACCCGCGTTACACACACACACACACACATACACACACACACACAAACACACATGTAACAAACACGTTAAACACACACGTTAAAAACGCGTTACACCCCCGTTACACACGCTTTGCACACAGACGCACGTTACACACACATACACGCATGTTACACACACGTACACACACGTTACATGCGTTATACACACATGCTACACACCTCTGTTGCTTTACACACACAAACACACATGAAAAAAATCACGTTAAACACAAACACACACACACACGTTACACATGCATTACAATAATGATAATAATAGTCGTGAAGAAGGACCGAGGTGGAGTTCTCTCTCCATATATAGTACGGAGAGGCTGATCTCTAACCGTCTCACATCTAGGGGAGACCAGACTCCAGCGTCCTGGTCTCACCTGGGTGTAGCGCTCCACCCGCAGACCCCACCCGCCCGGGGCCTCACCTGGATGATGTTGCCCCCGAAGGTGCCCCTAAGGCCCTGCTGCTTGGGGTAGTAGAACTCGTCGTTGGACAGGTTCCAGGGGTCCTTCACCTCGGGCTGGGACATGTTCTGGGGGGTGGGGGGAGGGCCGTTAGCACCCAGAGGCTTCCAGACGCGGCTCGCAATGAGCACATTCGTCAGAAGAAAGGGAAACCACAGTATATCTCTGTCGGTACAGTAGGGCTGGGTGAAAATATCGCTTCATCAATGCAATGCAATTTATTTGTTCTCGATTCAGAATTCTTTTAAAATTGATTAATTCCATAAAAAAAAAAAAATTAAAAAAAGAAGCATACATTGTAATCTAGAAGCGAGTATGCCTAAATGTACATGCCCTTTCACATTTGTCCGTGTTATGAATATTACTTTTATGCTGCAAGTTTAGCTCAGGAACAATACCATAAAATGGTGTATTCCCTTTTTGCTAGTTAAAGCACAATGAAATGGTTCATTCATTTTGAAATGGTTAATTCTAAATAATATTGAGGTATTTTTGTCATCTGCACGTATTAGTGAATCGATATCGAAGCAATTGGATCAATATCAAATCGAATCGAATCGAATGAAGACCTTAAGAATCGAATTGAATTGTGAGGTACCTGGCAATACCCAGCCCTACGGTACAGTGAGGGTGTTCATAGAACCAAGTGCTGGGTTGACCCACTCCCTGTATACAACCAGGAAGGTTTGGGTAAGACGCTACACAATGCTGAGTGCTATTTTTAAGTGTTTGGGCGGGGGGAGGGGGTCTAGGTGAACCCCTCCCCCCCCGGACCAGAGCCCACCTGCTGGGGCTCGTCCTTGATCACGCCCGTCTTGCCCAGCAGGATGCGGCTCTTCTTCAGCGCTGACTCCTTCTTGTTCTCCTTGGACGGGGAGTTGGACGTCCGCTGCTCCTTCTCGTCTGGGATCTCTGGGAGGAGGAGGAGGAGGAGGAGAGGAGGAGGTGAGGACCGCTGAAACAGACGGGCAGAGGACACAGAGAGAGACAGGTAGAGACACAGACAGAGACCGACAGACAGGCAGGCAGACAACACAGAGAGAGAGAGAGACAGGTAGAGAGACCGACAGACAGGTGGAGAGACAGACAGAGACCGACAGACAGACGGGCAGAGGACACAGAGAGAGAGAGACAGGTAGAGAAATGGACAGACAGAGGACACAGACAGGTAGAGAGAGCAACAGACAGGTGGAGAGACAGACAGAGCCAGAAAGAGACCGACGGACAGACAGGTAGAGAGCCAGAAAGACAGAGGTGCGCAGACAGACAAAGGTGTGTAGACAGACAGGAAGAGGTGTGCAGAGACACAGACAGGTAGAGAGACAGACAGACAGACAGGTGTGCAGACAGAGGTGTGCAGACAGACAGACAGACAGACAGGTGTGCAGACAGACAGGCTGCCGGCTCCGAGTACCCAGGATGATGTTCTCGTCGTTGGGGTTGAGGGTGAGGACGGGCGGGGCCAGCAGCCGGGTCATGGCCTGGTCGTCCCAGATGATGTTGTCCTCCCAGCGGCCGTACACCAGCTCCTCGTTGTCGATGGGGAAGATGGAGAACCAAGGGGAGTCCTCCTCCTGGGACACTAGAGAGCAGACCGGGCGGCAGGGGATGAGAGGAGCTGTAGACTACAGCATCAGTCCTGTGGTCTAATCCTCTATATCTATATCTATAGTACAGCAGTGCTGTGTATCAGTCCTGTGGTCTACTCTCATTTTAGTACTCTAGTAATAGTCTAGCTTGGTATTATTTATAGTTAAACTAGTTAGTCTACCTTGATGTTATAAACATTAAACTAGTTAGTTTGACTAGTTAGTCTACCTTGGTGTTATACACATTAGTTATACCAGTTAGTTAAACTAGTTAGTGTACCTTGGTGTTATAAGCATTAGTTAAACTAATTAGTTAAACTAGTTAGTGTACCTTGGTGTTACAAACATTAGTTAAACTAGTTAGTTAAACTAGTTAGTGTACCTTGGTGTTATACACATTAGTTAAACTAGTTAGTTAAACTAGTTAGTGTACCTTGGTGTTATAAACATTAGTTAAACTAGTTAGTTCAACTAGTTAGTGTACCTTGGTGTTATAAACATTAGTTAAACTAGTTAGTTAAACTAGTGTACCTTGGTGTTATAAACATTAGTTCAACTAGTTAGTTCAACTAGTTAGTGTACCTTGGTGTTATAAACATTAGTTCAACTAGTTAGTTCAACTAGTGTACCTTGGTGTTATACACATTAGTTAAACTAGTTAGTTAAACTAGTTAGTGTACCTTGGTGGTCCAGGAGGATCTTGTCCCTCTTGGATCCGGAGATAGAGGGGGTCTTGGTCATGATGGGCGGGGTTGGGGGCACCAGCTGAGAGTTGCTCCGGGTCAGACCTGAGGTCAGAGGTCAAAGGTCAGACTCTAGAGTTGGCACCTCTTCAACTCACATGAGTAGGACACCCTTCATTTACATTAACATTTATGACATGTAGCAGAGGCTTTTATCCAAAGCAAATAACAATAAGTACATTTGTCAGAAAAAGGAGTAAAAACAACATATCGCTCTCGGTGCAATAAGGATGTTCACAGAACCAAGTACCAAGCAACAATCAATAGGATAAACCATTCCCTGTATACATCAAAGATGGCTAGGATAAGATGCTATTTTTAACTGCCAGGACGTACAACATACAGTAAGTGTGTACATTAAGTGCCAGGACGTACAACATGCAATAAGTGCATACAATTAATTGCCAAGGACGTGCAACAAACAATAAGTGTGTCCAATTAATTGCCAAGGACGTGCAACAAACAATAAGTGTGTACAATTAATTGCCAGGACGTATAATAAGTAGGTCCATTAGGTGCCAGGATGTACAACATACAATAAGTGCGTACATTGACTACGACATCCAGTAGAGTGCGTACACTACAGTACACCTTGCCTACACTGCAGAGGGCGGCGGCGGTCACCTTGCTGGGCGTTGTATGCGTTGGCGTTGCGTGTCATGCTGGAGGGCAGCCACCCGGCCAGGCTGGCCCGCTGGGTCTTAGTGCCCTTGTGCTTCACGTCCTCCCCGTTCCAGATGATGTCGTCCTCCCACTGCAGCTGGGTGACCATCAGGAAGAGCTCGTTCTCCAGGGGGCCGTCGCCCTTCTCCTTCTGCTGGCCCTCGCCCTCCTAATGCACAGAGGAGGGGGTTACACCGTGTCTCCTTACCTCCTCCCTCCTAATGCACAGAGGAGGGGGTTACACCGTGTCGCCTTACCTCCTCCCTCCTAATGCACAGAGGAGGGGGTTACAGCATGTCTCCTTACCTCCTCCCTCCTAATGCACAGAGGAGGTTATTCCACCTTACCTCCTCCCTCCTAATGCACAGAGGAGGGTATTACACCGTGTCTCCTTACCTCCTCCCTCCTAATGCACAGAGGAGGGGGTTACACCGTGTCTCCTTACCTCCTCCCTCCTAATGCAGAGGAGGGTATTACACCGTGTCTCCTTACCTCCTCCCTCCTAATGCAGATGTACACTACACATAGTCTCCAAAAGAGCCTCCCTCCCAATGCACAGAGAACATTATAACACCTTGTCTCCTCCCCCCTAATGCACAGGGAACGTTACAACTCGTCTCCTTACCTCCTCCCTCCTAATGCACAGAGAAGGGCATTACACCGTGTCTCCTTATCTCCTCCCTCCTCATGCACAGAGGAGGGTATTACACCGTGTCTCCTTACCTCCTCCCTCCTAATGCACAGAGGAGGGTATTACACCGTGTCTCCTTACCTCCTCCCTCCTAATGCAGGTATACAGTACTACTAGTATCCTTACCTCCTAATGCACAGATATACATTACACCTACGATCCTTACCTCCTACCTCCTAATGAAGATATAGAAACCTTGTCTCCTAACTCCTTCCGTCCTTCTAATCCGATTTTACAGAATTGCAAACCCCATCAAACCTAATACTAATATAACCTTATCCAACCCTCATATAATCCTGACATAATGAGATCCTAATATAAAGCTAATCTAATCCCAACCCTGATCAATCCTAACTGAATCCAAAAGCATCTGGTGAACTGCGGTGGCGTGTGTGCACACCTCGGTGACCTCCATGGGGGTCTCGGCGCGGCGCGGCGACGGCGCCGGCTCCTCGACCTCCGGGGTTCCCTCCAGCAGCTTGAAGCCGTAGGTGAAGTTGTCCCCGTCCTCGGGCACCCCCAGCATGTCGTACCACAGCTGGGCGGGGCCGTAGCGCCACTCCGCCACCCGGGGCCGGGCCTCCTTCTCCTGGGCCGGGTCCCCGCTGGCCTGGGAGAACTTGGACTCCACCGGGGCCATCATGGTGATCTGTGGGGGGGGGGTGGGGGGAGCCAGGCATTAGGGCTCCGTTCCCCCGCGGGTTCACCGTGTCCCGTGGGGTCGCCATTGGGTTCTCCTGTGTACTGTGGAACCCACGGAACACATGAGAACCCACGGGACATGGGGAGAACCCACGGGACATGGGGAGCACCCATGAGAACCCACGGGACACATGACAACCCACGGGACACATGAGAACCAACGGGACACATGAGAACCCATAAGTACCCACGGGACACATGAGAACCCACGGGACATGGGGAGAACCCGCGGGACATGGGGAGAACCCACGGGACATGGGGAGAACCCACGGGACACATGAGAACCAACGGGACATGGAGAACCCACGGGACATGGGGAACCCACGGGACATAGGGAGAACCCACGGGACACGGGGAGAACCCACGGGACACATGAGAACCAACGGGACATGGTGAACCCACGGGACATGGGGAGAACCCACGGGACATGGGGAGAACCCACGGGACACATGAGAACCCACGGGACATGGGGAGAACCCACGGGACATGGGGAGAACCCACGGGATACATGAGAACCCACGGGACACATGAGAACCCACGGGACACATGGGTTCCCCCTAACCCTTCCCTCAGTTCTCCCCTGTCCTGTGGATTCTCCCGCGTCCCGTGGGTTCCCCCGTGTCTCGTGGGGTCCATCCCGGGGGAGGGGCGGGCTCTCGAGTCCCGTGGGGTTCCCCCGGGGGGTTCCCCCGGGGGGTTCCCCCGGGGGGTTCCCCCGTGTCTCGTGGGTTCCCTCCCGGTGTTTCGGTTCCCCCCTGCCCACGCTCAAATCGTGCTCGACAACACAGCTCCCCCGTACCCTCGACCTCCACGGCGGTGGCCGGCGACCTTACCTCGTCGTCGGAGAGACACTGCTCGGGGGGCGGGGGAGGGGCGGGCTCGTAGGTCCAGCCCGACTTGACCTCCGACCCCGCCTCCAACACCTCGCCCTCCGGGGGGGGCGTGCCCGGCGGGGGGTCTCGGTGCTTCCTCTTCTTCTTGCGCCGGGCGCTCCTCCAGACGGACGGCATGTTCTTACCGGGGCCGAACAGACGCAAGAACCGGAGAACCTAGCGGGGCGGAGGACGTTTGCACCGGTAAGTAACAGTTGAAACCAGTTTATACCAGTTAAAACCAGTTTATACCAGTTGAAACCAGTTTATACCAGTTGAAACCAGTTGAAACCAGTTTATACCAGTTTATACCAGTTTATACCAGTTTATACAGGAATTCAATCGGTTGAAGTCAGGGTTATGCTGGTCTGAATCTGAAACTATCTCCAACACGAAGCCATCAGACATCACCGTCAATCAGACCTTGAAAACATCAACCAGTCGGCCCAACATTGAACTATCAAACATAGTGCACCCATAATCCAACATATTGTGCACACACACATCAACATATTTTACACACACATCGGCGCACACACACACACCAACATATTGTACACACACATCTGCGCACACACACACACACACATCAACATATTGTACACACACATCAGCGCACACACACATCAACATATTGTACACACACATCAGCGCAACTACACAACATATTTTACACACACATCGGCGCACACACACATCAACATATTGTACACACACATCAGCGCACACACACATCAACATATTGTACACACACATCAGCGCACACACAACATATTTTACACACACATCAACATATTGTACACACACATCAGCGCACACACAACATATTTTACACACACATCAACATATTGTACATACACATTGGCACACACACACACAACATATAGTACACACAAATCAGAGCACACACACAACAACATATAGTACACACACATCAGCACTCTGCACACACACATCAACATAGACCGCCTCACACACCGATTGGATAAAACCCTCCGGGGGAACCCTGTGAACCAATCAGCTCTCACCTTCCCGGGTCTGAAGACGGGGAACAGCTCGGTGACCCCGGGCAGCGCCTTGGCGGCGTCCTTCTGCATGATGCCGGCCAGGGGGAGGGTGAGGCTGTCGGGGGACCCCCCCGGCCCCAAGCCAGGCCCTATACGGTCCGTCTCCGGCTCGGAGTCCGAGGAGCTGCTGAAGTCCACCTTGTCCCCGGAGGACGGGGCGATGATGGAGGGCAGGATGATGCCGTCGCCCTCCTCCCCGGCTGGAGGGAAGAAAACTTTATTGATCAAAACTTTATTAATCCGTTTTTTTTTTTTTTATATTTTCTTTTATTAAATGTTTAATAGAAAGGGCAGAACAGCTGGATACATATCTGTATTCTATTTAAGACTGGACCAATTTCTTTTTGACCATTTTGTGTATTTTTTTAAGGCGAAATTTCAAAGTTCAAAGTTTTCTTTGGGAGAGTCAGCTGAATAAATACAATATGTTTTCAAACTCATAAATAATCGTTTCAATAATCGTGATTTCAATATTGACCAAAATAAACGTGATTAGGATTTTTCCCATAATCGAGCAGCCCTATACAGCAGCATTCAAAACACAACAGAGCTGCATCACAGACAGGAAACACACTCCAACGATCATCAATGACAAGTCCAACCACTGATATAAAATAAAAGTATGAGATAAATAAAGTGTTTATAAACATTGTTTTTCATTAAAAGCTGTGCCAAGACATTTTGAGCCCTGGTTTATCTATAAAGCGTGAAGTGGTCTTCTCCTTTGGGATCAATAATGTCAATGATCAATGATGATCTACCATCCCCTCTCACCCGGGGTCTGAGCAGACGGGGCGGTGACGGTAGGAGGGGGGGGCGGGGGCATCAGCTTGGCGTCGATATCTTCACAGTCTGCATCGTAGTCGTCTTCATCGTCTGGAAACACAGAAACATACTTAGACACATCACACACCAAGACACTAAGATGCACCATACAACCAACACTAAGACAAAACACACACTAAGATGCACAACACACCTCACACCTAGACACAAAACATAACATCACTTCCTGTTGTTCTACAGATATGATGCCTCACTTCCTGTTAGACAGAAGAGGTACACACCAGACTTCCTGTTGGGCTGCAGGGTTCCCATAGCGTACTGGTACTTCCTGCTCTCATCCTCGGCCACCTCACTGATGTCAGAGTAGTCGATGGCGTCTTCAGTACTCTTCACCCAGCCTGCAGGAGATAGGAGGGCAGAGTAGGGGTTAGAGAGTACACAGACAGGTCAGGAAGGGGTTAGACAGTACAGAGAAAGGTCAGACAGGAGCAGGTAGGGGTTAGACAGTACACAAACAGCTCATTTAGGATTAGGTAGGGGTTGGACAGTAGAGAAACAGCTCATTTAGGAGCAGGTAGGGGTTGGACAGTACAGAAACAGCTCATTAAGGAGCAGGTAGGGGTTGGACAGTACAGAAACAGGTCATTAAGGAGCAGGTAGGGGTTAGACAGTACAGAAACAGGTCATTAAGGAGCAGGTAGGGGTTATACAGTACAGAGACAGGTCATTAAGGAGCAGGTAGGGGTTGGACAGTACACAAACAGCTCACTTAGGAGCAGATAGGGGTTAGAGAGTACACAAACAGCTCACTTAGGAGCAGGTAGGGGTTAGACAGTACAGAGACAGGTCATTAAGGAGCAGGTAGGGGTTGGACAGTACAGGTGCCCATTCAAACTCTGAGGACTGAACCCAGCGCCTCCAGTTGTTATCGGTGGACTAGACGATCGGTGCCTCTCCCTCACCCTCTTCGTCGCACCGGTCGGAGTCCTCGCGGTCCTCCTCCTCGCTGGCTGTGATCTCGGTGAGGAGGGACCCCAGACCCAGGGAGCCCAGACCCGCCAGGTGCTTCTTGGACTCCTGGAGACGGAGAACAACATGGAATCACCACTGACACTCTTGTCAACAGAAACGAGATGTGTGTGATCCATGTCATTATGGAACAGGTAGGGGTTTGACAGTACAGAGACAGGTCCTTAAAGAGCACCTATTATGCTTTTTCGACTTTTATGACCTATAATAGTTGTTATAATGATTTATAGTGATGTTTAACCATACTAAAGTGTCAAATAATGACGTACATGCATTTAGACGTGTTCCCTGCTGACTGTCTGGGGCGGCTGTGCAGAGCGCTAAACACTAGGGACGCCGGTCGCCATTCACAAATTTCCAGGTTTTATCTACGTACAACAATCCAGATTTTCCATGTACGGTAATGCTGCAACATGCTCTTCCAGAAGGTAACCAATCACAACGGAGTGGGGTTGGCAGGAGGGGGGCGAGGGGGCGGAGAAGGACGAAGCCGAGTGTTGACAGAGAACGCTGAAAGCGCCAAGATGAGAGGAAGAGTTTCCCGAAAATCGACATCGTTTTTTGTGCTGTGAATCGTGTCAGGTTGCTCTATAGGAGTCATTAATAAGAAATTAAGACCAGAAAAGTAGTATAATAGGAGACCTTTAAAGGAGCAGGTAGGGGTTAGGGAGCATCAATTGAGGCGGACACTCTGACCACTCGACTGTCGATACAGCAGTATGTAGGACAACGAAGACTATCATAACAGTGATAACACCTCCTCTTACAGCCTGAGGTTTTCAGTGTTTCCTCCCAGCTCTCATGGTCATAATCCAACCCAGTCTTTCACTGTACGTACATCATCCAGCACGCTGTCGTCCTCCAGCTGTCCGTCTTCGTTGATGTTCCCAAAGAGGAACCCGGTCAGCGAGAAGGGCCGGCCCTGCTCCTCATCGCTGTCAGAGTCCGACATCTACAGGGTTCATGTCCCACCACGACACAAACACACACATCCACACACACACAACACAAAGACACAACACACATGACCCAACAGCAGTGAAAGGGTTAGAGAGAAGGGCAGTCTGTCCATTAGAAAAACTGATGATTGTTGTAGCCAAGTAGCACTAACATTTTTGATATATATATACTGCTCTCCGGGGTGGAGGGGGGACATATATTTATACATCGATACATCTATCTATAGTTATATATGTAGTTAGTTGTTTAATACACTCAAACGAGAGCCAGACTGACTTTAGTGACTCCAGTATGATGAAATCAGCCTCCACCGGTGAGGCTGTTCAGAGTACTAAACATGTAACTAACCTTATGGACCAGGGTTTAACATTATGAAGACATCAACAAGGCTAAAACACATCCTAAGATAGTAGACTAATTAACGTGCAACTAACATTAGTGACCCGGGTTTAGTATGACGAAGACATCAACAAGGCTTACACACCACACATCCTAAACTAGTCGAGTATTGAACGTGTTCACTCACATTAGTTGCCCGGGTCTAGTGCTATGATGACCTCCACAAGGCTTACACACCACACATCCTAAACTAGTCGAGTATTAAACGTGTTAACTCACCTTAGTCGCCCGGGTTCAGTGTTGTGTTGTGTTCTGTGCACCGCTGCCTCGCTAAGTTACATGCCAGTCAGCTGCTAGTTTACCAGCCGGACGACCACCGCCTTTATACTGACACCCGCACTGCATATGCAATATAATGTTGCTCTGTTTTGTTTTTAATAAGCATGAGAAGTCATTTCAGTGTATTGTTTAATGTGTTGAGCTGTGGCGTACAGCAGCACCTCAAGTGCTAGCATTGCTAACTGGCTAACAGAGTACCCGGATGAGCTGGCGCGATTTCGCGTCAGAGGTGCGTTCAAGAGCGCACTGTATATTAGAGCGGTTCAGTTACAACCTCACATGATCATTATATAGAGTTATGATATATTAAGTACAGATTTGTCAGTAATGTATTGACTGGCAGATAAGTGTTTTTCCTCAACTGTATAGTAAATGTAATTAGTATTTTTGAAATTGATGTAATAGATGGCCATGGATAACACATAACATTATAGGATGTCGCTTTGGGCCAATCTGGAGCGGATCAATATTTCCCATAATGAAGAGTTAAAAGAAATGTAGTTGACATAAGATTTCATATTTTCCATGGTAAATAAAATGGTGAAACATAATTCTAAATCATGGTAAATGACCCAATTCCTGATTGACGAACATAATGTATGACGTCCGGAACTGGTATCAAATGTTGTGTAGCATACTCTCATACACATAATACAATAACAATATTTTATATTATTTAAAATATAGAAATATATACAAATAACAATATTTTAAAATGAGGATCTCAGAATTTAATCACATCTGTTGAAATATATATAGTTTATCAAATCAATAAATTTCAAACGCTTAAGTGCGCTCAAATCATTGAGAACAGGCGGAGCAGTCGTTTCAGCACTAGGACCTTCCCAGCGCTGGAAGTCAAGGTTTTCATTCCCAACCGCACGCGCTTCTACAACCCCACTGGATCCACTTCTTCACTTCTTGGTCCCAGTGTCAAACTGATCCTCGAGGAGCTCGGTCAGATTACACCTCAGTATCCATGTTGGAAGAAATGATTCACCGTGATGGGATCACATCCAGACCAAAGCTCAACATGTTGTTAAACTACAAGGATAGTGATCATTTTACCAACAGAGAGGAGAAAACATGTTGAGTAACCATAAAAAAAACCCCCATAAAAAACACCAGGAAGCCTCATTTAGCCACTTTTAATAGTTTTAAAACATTGGGATTGGAAAAGAGTATAAAAGTGATCGTGTGTGACAATATGAAACCAGTTCAATATGCAAGGTGTGATGCCTCCTTTAAAAAGTCTCATCCTCAGACCTGCTAAAACCAGCTGTATGCGTACTCACTAAAACGATACAAGCAGTAGCTTCAAAATACAAACGCTGACCCCATATACAGCTTTACAAATGATCCGCTGAGCTCACAGAGGGAGGGACGACAAGAGTCCAATGTACATTAAGGAGGGGTCCGCTGAGCTCGTAGAGGGAGGGGGATAAAAGAAGAGTAGAAATTTACATTACAGTCCACGACCACATATGGCAGTTCATCATGCATTACCATGGTAGCCCCAGTGAGGAAATACCACCAAGCACCATCGCAGTCACATAACAACAGAGTCCGGCCTGGTCCAGAGCCGGGACGACACAGACCGGACCGGGTCCAGGTTGTTCTCCGCGTCGACACTGAGAAAAAGACCCTCTGCTGACCGCCTCCTCCTCCTCTGGCTCTGCCTCCTCTGGCTCCGCCTTCTCCATGTTGAGGTACGTTGTATAAAAATAGGACTAACCATAATTCTAGAAGCCGCCCGTCGTTCAGTGTACCGGGACTCGGGTGTGATGATGATGATGATGATGATGGTGATGACGATCATGATGATGATGATGATCATGATGATGATGATGATGATGACGATCATGATCATGATGATCATGAAACATAAAGCGAAAGGAATACGGTTGAATAAATAACATGAGACCCAGAGAACCCAGGGGGGTTCTGGGAGATGAAACCACGCCCCCTCCGCAGTGCTGGAGAATAAAAGGAGGGAGAGACACCTCCCCCCCCCCCCCCCCCTGTCAGACCCGCCCCCTCAAGGGTCCGAGTCGTCAGCCCCAAACCCAAACATGTCAATACCCTGGACGCTCTGATGGGGGGGGTGGCTCCCCTCCGTCCGCCCTGGGGGGTCCCGGCCGTGTCCGGGGCGTACCCCCGGGTGTGTTGATGGCGTTGGGCAGAGCCCGGGAGGGGGGGAGGGGTGGGGGGGTCCGGGTTGAAGCCGCTCTGTGATTGGTCGCTAGGTGAGGGAGCTTCCTGACCGGTCGAACTTCTTCCCCTTGGAGAGAGCGGCGACCTGCTTCAGCAGCTCCCGGTTCTTGGTCTGCGGACACAGAGCAGACCCCGGGTCAAGGCTAAAGTACAAAACTCTGACTCCGTAACCACGGAGACGCGCCTCGAGCCTTCGAAGTTCTCCATCAGGCAATTCGCCGCCCGATCACAAGGTGCAAAGTAAACAAGATGCAAAAGAAGTACAAAAGTTAACACAGATAGTACCAAATAATACAAATGGCAAGGATAATTAAAAACGAAAGGCGGTGTTGTTGTAGTGAGAGGAGTCAAACCAGAAAAAGTGATTCTGGAAATTATGTTGTGAGAGGACCGATCACAGCCCTCGCCGTCTCCGTCGCGTTGACGGAAAGTTAATAAAGATTGGATGCGCATGCAGAGCTACAGAGAGGGTCTCCTACGACGGAGAGGGCTCTCCGTGTCTACATACAGCTATTTACAGAGTAGTAAAAACCAGCCTTTAGTCTGAGCCACTCTGCTGACCCTCTGACTCTGGCCCTGGGTCAGTTACAACTAGCCGCCCACTAAAAGGTTGGCTGATAATATTCACTTGGCCACTTCACTTGAGACTTTGATTTGGGACAATGATCAAAGTCTGATCTGAACAAGGCTACATTGCCATCGCTAATACCTGTGGGAAGTGGAGTTTTAAAAGCCAGAGGCACAATGGTAATATTGAATTCAAAACCTCGTGAAACATATTCAACATGTATGTAGAGAGATATGTCGGAACAACAGGCTACCTGCTGCTGCTCCATCGACTCCTTGTGGGCCTTGTCCATGTTGTTCATCTTGACCCGCATGTTCGATTCCTGGTACTGGAAGTCGGCTTTGATCTCCGTCAGCTGAGAGGAAACAAGCCATCGGACAGTTGAGTTTGGAGAACGGTGAGGAGGTTCAACTCCTGTAACCTCTTTAGGAGAAGAGTGTATAAAAGACTGAGGGCCGCATTTCAGTGTCCACCCAACAAGCTAAACTCCAGGACTGGTCCTCACGAGAGGGAGAGTTAGCATTTCAGCAGCTAATAGTGAGAGTTTGGGGTCGGCTTAGCTCAGGAGGTAGAGCAGTTGCCTTGTAACCGAAAGGTCGCTAGTTCGATCCCCAGCCCCTCCTAGCTGATTGTTGATGTGTCCCTGAGCAAGACGCTAAACCCTAACGGCTCCTGACGAGCTGGCTGTCGTCTTGCATGGTTGACTCTGCCGTCGGTGTGTCAATGTGTATATTAACCGATGTAAGTCGCTTTGGATAAAAGCGTCTGCTAAATGCCCTAATTGTAATTGAGTTTAATGCATCTTAAACTCCAGGACTAGAGTCTAACAGGACTAGAGTCTAACAGGACTAGAGTCTAACAGGACTATGGTTTAACAGGACTACAGTCTAACAGGACTAGAGTCTAACAGGACTAGAGTCGTAGAGGACTATGGTTTAACAGGACTAGAGTCGTACAGGACTAGAGTCGTACAGGACCAGAGCCTAACAGGACTAGAGTCTAACAGGACTAGAGCCTAACAGGACTAGAGTCGTACAGGACTAGAGTCGTACAGGACTAGAGTCTAACAGGACTATGGTCTAACAGGACTAGAGTCGTACAGGACTAGAGTCGTACAGGACTAGAGTCGTACAGGACTAGAGTCGTACAGGACTATGGTTTAACAGGACTAGAGTCGTACAGGACTAGAGTCGTACAGGACTAGAGTCTAACAGGACTAGAGTCGTACAGGACTAGAGCCTAACAGGACTAGAGCCTAACAGGACTAGAGTCGTACAGGACTAGAGTCGTACAGGACTATGGTTTAACAGGACTAGAGTCGTACAGGAGTCCCACAGGCTTAGCCTGGCGTCTCAGGGTCTATGAGCTAAGAGGTAAACGCATCTTAAACTGCAGGACTAGAGTCCCCCCCAGAGTGTTTCGGGGTCTACGAGACGACCCTGGCGGGTGCTCTGTGGGCACCTTGCGGTCTTTCTCCAGGATGGTCTGGTCCCTCTGCTGCAGCATTCGCTTCATCGACATCACTTCCTCCTTCAGCTGGCTGATGAGGATGAAGTTGTCCGTTCCCCCGGAGTCCATCGACTGAGTGATGGAGCTACTGGTTAGGGAGAAAGTACTGGTTAACCTACAGACCAGAGAGGCGGAGACACTGGTTAATACACAGAACAGACTGGCGGAGCTACTGGTTAAAACACAAGCTGGAGAAGCAGAAGCTACTAGTGAACTGAGAGACTAGAGAGGAGATACGGTTAGGAGCAGGGAGGAGGAGATACGGTTAGGAGCAGAGAGGAGGAGATACGGTTAGGAGCAGGGAGGAGATACAGTAAGGAGCAGGGAGGAGATACAGTAAGGAGCAAGTAGGAGGAGATACGGTTAGGAGCAGGGAGGAGATACAGTAAGGAGCAGGGAGGAGATACAGTAAGGAGCAGGGAGGAGATACAGTAAGGAGCAGGTAGGAGGAGATACGGTTAGGAGCAGAGAGGAGGAGATACGGTTAGGAGCAGGGAGGAGGAGATACAGTAAGGAGCAGAGAGGAGGAGATACGGTTAGGAGCAGAGAGGAGGAGATACGGTAAGGAGCAGAGAGGAGGAGATACGTTAAGGAGCAGGGAGGAGATACAGTTAGGAACAGGGAGGAGGAGATACGGTTAGGAGCAGAGAGGAGGAGATACAGTAAGGAGCAGAGAGGAGGAGATACGGTTAGGAGCAGAGAGGAGGCGATACGGTTAGGAGCAGAGAGGAGGAGATACGGTTAGGAGCAGGGAGGAGATACAGTTAGGAGCAGAGAGGAGCCGATACGGTTAGGAGCAGAGAGGAGGAGATACGGTTAGGAGCAGAGAGGAGGAGATACGTTAAGGAGCAGGGAGGAGATACAGTTAGGAGCAGAGAGGAGGCGATACGGTAAGGAGCAGAGAGGAGGAGATACGGTTAGGAGCAGAGAGGAGGAGATACGGTTAGGAGCAGAGAGGAGGAGATACGGTAAGGAGCAGAGAGGAGGAGATACGGTTAGGAGCAGAGAGGAGGAGATACAGTAAGAAGCAGAGAGGAGGAGATACAGTAAGAAGCAGAGAGGAGGAGATACGTTAAGGAGCAGGGAGGAGATACGGTAAGGAGCAGAGAGGAGGAGATACGGTTAGGAGCAGGGATGAGTTTGGAAGGGTAAGTAAGAAACAAAGAAAGTAAAACTTTGCTACCAAAAACCAGCGATTTATTAATCAGTGTATGAATTTGATTCTTCTCCCGTTAATTAATCTGACGTTAACATTGAGGAATCAAGGCACCCTCTAACCTGTCTCCGTTGGACGGCTTCAGCTCCAGTTTTGGTTTCTTCTTGGGCGTCTCCTTCTGGATGGAAGACGACTTATGGCTGCGGAGAGAGGCGAGATGGACTGATGAGCACAGAGCAGGAGAAGCAGGAGGAACCGGGACGCAGGGAGATAGAACCGAGGGAGCAGAAAAGGAAGGAGAGAGGAGCAGGAAAGGAGGAATAGGAGGAGAAGAAAGGGCTTGGAAAGCAGAGGAAAGCAGGAGTGGGGAATACAAGGAGCAGGAGGAGGTCAGGGAGGAACAGAAGGAGAGCCGGGTCTCACCTCTGCTTCCATAGTCCTGGCTCCTGCTCCGGACTCAGACTCCCACTCAGTCTGTAAACAACAACAACGCCGTCAACAACACAAAAACCTCCCCAACATGGCAACATTTGAGCCTGCGATGCAATTAAGACACCTGACTGTCTGGAGGCTAGACCTACTTGCTCTAGAGTGGAACCCCCGTAGGCTGCTGTCTGCCTGGAAACTAAAGCTCTTGGCTCTAGAGTGGGGTCCCCTATAGGCCCTGTAGGCTGTCTGGAGTTTAGACCTCCACGCTTTAGAGTGGAGTCCCTGTAGGCTGCTGTCTGAGGCTAGAGCTCCTGGCTCTGGAGTGGGGTCCCTGTAGGCTGCTGTCTGGAGGCTAGAGCTCCTGGCTCTGGAGTGGGGTCCCTGTAGGCTGCTGTCTGGAGGCTAGCGCTCCTGGCTCTGGAGTGGGGTCCCTGTAGGCTGCTGTCTGGAGGCTTGAGCTCCAGGCTCTGGAGTGGGGTCCCTGTAGGCTGCTGTCTGGAGGCTAGAGCGCCTGGCTCTGGAGTGGGGTCCCTGTAGGCTGCTGTCTGGAGGCTAGCACTCCTGGCTCTGGAGTGGGGTCCCTGTAGGCTGCTGTCTGGAGGCTAGCACTCCTGGCTCTGGAGTGGGGTCCCTGTAGGCTGCTGTCTGGAGGCTAGCGCTCCTTGCTCTGGAGTGGGGTCCCTGTAGGCTGCTGTCTGAGGCTAGAGCTCCTGGCTCTGGAGTGGGGTCCCTGTAGGCTGCTGTCTGGAGGCTAGCGCTCCTGGCTCTGGAGTGGGGTCCCTGTAGGCTGCTGTCTGGAGGCTTGAGCTCCTGGCTCTGGAGTGGGGTCCCTGTAGGCTGCTGTCTGGAGGCTAGAGCTCCTGGCTCTAGAGTGGGGTCCCTGTAGGCTGCTGTCTGGAGGCTAGAGCTCCTGGCTCTGGAGTGGGGTCCCTGTAGGCTGCTGTCTGGAGGCTAGAGCTCCTGGCTCTGGAGTGGGGTCCCTGTAGGCTGCTGTCTGGAGGCTAGAGCTCCTGGCTCTGGAGTGGGGTCCCTGTAGGCTGCTGTCTGAGGCTAGAGCTCCTGGCTCTGGAGTGGGGTCCCTGTAGGCTGCTGTCTGGAGGCTAGAGCTCCTGGCTGGCAGGCCGGGTGCCGCGGGGGCAGACCTACTTGTGGTGGGAGCTGCTGTGACGGTTGTGCGGGTGCTGGTGGTGGTGGTGGGGTCGGGAGTGCTGGTCCTTGTCACCGAGGGAGGAGGAGGAGTTGGAGGAGCCAAAGCCCTTCCTCTGATCCTTGGTCTTCTGCAGCACGCGGCGGTACGACAGAGTACACAGCCAGCACAGCAGCTTACCATCCACCTGCACACACACATAGGTGTTACGACAGAGCACACTGCCAGCAGGGTAGCGTACCGTGCACCTACACACACATAGAGTTACACACACACACACACACACACATATATATAGGTGTTACGAGAGAGTACACTGCCAGCAGGGCAGCTTACCGTGCACCTACACACACAGAGTTACACACACACACACACACACACACACACACACACACACACACACACACACACACACACACACACACACACACACACACACACACACACACACACACACACACACACACACACACACACGTTTTACGAGAGAGTACACTGCCAGCAGGGCAGCATACCGCCCCCACCTACACACAAACACACGTTTACATCCGGCAGTCTACGCTCTGATCCACAGAGACTTTCAGGTGAGGCCGACAACAAGCAAAGCATTCTGTCATAATTGGAGAAGCTATAAAGAACATTCCAGAAATTCCCAACCGCTTGATATTCAGCGTTCGGCTCGAGGAGTGTGCGTGCGTGTGTGTGTGTGTCTCCAGGTAGGCGCGTACCTTTCTCCGGCCCTCCTCCTTCCTGTCGAAGGCACACTGCTGCTTGCACTGCTCACAGGTCTGCGGCGGGCCGTACTTCTTCTCTGAGTTGGTGCAGCGCTGGCACTTGGTGCCGATGAAGGCAGCGATGATGTTACAGTACTGGCAGGGCTTGGGCTGCAGGGGGACAAGGGGTTAGCGGGTCAGTACACAGCATGACCCCATAGTACGACAATTATACCGTACAGAACATGCATAGAAACAGTGCAGGCCAAGGCATTACAACATCTTTATACTCAGTACAACTACTTCATCACTAGTAATGATTGATTAATAACAGCACAATCAGAAGTGTGGGTGGATGAAGACAAGAAGACGCTCACCGTCCCAAACTGTTTGACATTCTGGGCGCATTTCTTGCAGATTGTGTTTGTTTTACTGGGAAGAGAAAGGTAAAGTCAGTGAGACAGGCCCTAGGTGGTGCTGAAACATTGTGAGAGAGCACTGCGCAGTGAGACAGATCCTACGTCGAGCTGAAACACTGAGGTAGCCCTGCGCTGTGAGACAGTTCCTAGGTGTTTCTGAAACACAGAGCACTGTGATGTGAGACAGATCGTAGGAGGTGCTGAAACATGACCCACCTCTCCTGCTGGAACTCCGAGCGGCAGTACGTACACTTCACCATGGGGTGTGCGATGCGACACTCCTGGGGCCAGAAACAAATAGACAGATATTAAATACAGATACACTGGTATACAGGCCGAACTAACAGAACAATACAACTTATTATCCACTCCATCTCGAGTTAGGTCTCACAACCTTAACCCACAGAAAAAAGGTTAAGATAAACAAGTGAAATGATCAATGCCTAGACTTTTTTTTTCATTTCCTGCTCTTTTAAAATGTGTCAGCCTTGCATTTTTAAAAAGGAAAATGGGATGGAGTGCCACCCTATCCGTGACTTGTATATCTATATATAATGGACTCTGTGATTAACTATCGGAGATGACGCTCTAGTCTGAGTCAACAAGGACAATAAAGACTGCGTTGGCTTTTAAAGTTGATAAAGATAAATGGTACGTTTACTCATCCACATAGCAATATGGTAAAACACTAAATTGCAAATCGCTTAAGTAACTCTTTATTACGAGTGTGTGACCGCTGTCGAAGAGTGGATCTGTGTTCGGATCAAGCTCTCAACATGTTGCTCATCCATAGCATTAGAGCTTACATTACATAAGACCCAGGCGGGCCAGTGCCTGCATGTTGCATCTCAAGGCTCGTAGCTCGGTCGTCAGTCTGTTTCTATTTACATTTTGTTCAAAGCCACTAGCTGGGACTGGACCACCAGCAGCCACCCACACACACACTGAACACCCACCTTGCAGAGCTGCTGGCCCTGGGACAGCTCCTCGAAGGGGTACCGCTGGTTACACTTGGTGCAGGCGTACAGAGCCGTGGTGGCCATGCTCTCTGCGGACAGGTCAGCTGGATCACCTGGACGCTGCTGCTGCTGCTTTGCTCGGCGCTCTGCCTAGCGGCTAGCGATAGCAGATAACCTCCGCTAGCTGGCTAACCCGTTAGCAGAATGTAGCCCTGGAGGTAGCCTGAGATTAGCTTTAGCAGGCTGGGTACCAGGCGAAGAACAATAAACTCAGAACATCAACAGCCTCTCCTTGCGGACGTGGAGGCGGAGTGAATATCAGCGGATATCGATCACTAGCGATCGATCGGTTCAGGAGGTGGGGCTGGTCGGCCGGTATCAAGAGGGTCTTTTTACAAGTTTCCTCGGTTCTAGTCAAGAGAAATGTATTTTCCTGTTTTCCTTCTCTCTTTTTTGTATCGGCGATGTCGTCATGTCCCCGGATGTGGCCAACCGGATGTTGGCACCGACTGCGGAAGAAAAGACTGCCAATCGGGAAGCGGCATCCAAGCGCGGTTCCACGTTTTAAAAAACTCAGCCAATTACAGATCGGCGGGTTTTGGAGACGCACCTTAGGGTGCCACTTTTTCAAAACAATTCCTTTATAATTAAAATACCGGTGGGGTGTGATTATTAATAACCCAGGGACATAAGACAATCCAATAGAAGCCGCACGGCTCTTCTGTCACTGATCCAAATACCACAGCTCATTGTTCTGCTGAGGTCTGCCGGCGTCACGTGAGGACAGAGGGCAGCCAAACACAGCATGACATCATGGACACGCAAAGGTTGTTCTCCTCGCATGCTCCAAGTCTTAAATGTACCGTCTAAATATAACATCACAATGAACAAAAGTAAAGCACAATACAATGAACACAAGTGTGCGATAATATTGTAATATTCACATTTTCCATACATCGCTGCCTATGAAGAGCAAAGCGTACACAGACCAATATTGGTGGACACATGAGCAGTCTTTGGTGAGCTGGGCATGGTAACCAGACGTAATAAGAGACGCGAAGAGGTCATAGCGCCACTTTATTATGGGATGGATCACAATATCTGGTTCATCAATCATAAACTGTAACAGTGACCTCCGTCTCATGCTAGGTTCCACGTGTACTTAAAAAGGCACTAAATCGTATCTCTAGATCCAGTAATGTCCTGAAACTCACACCTGAAGTACTCACTATGCAGACAAGTCAGACTGGTTGGGCACCTTGTTAAATCACTGGTTGGGCATCTTGTTAAATCGCTGATTGTGCACCTGGTTTCCTTGTTAAATCACTAGTTACACACCTGGTTAAATCACTGGTTGCACACCTGGTTAAATCACTGAGGCGGAACGCAGACAGTGTTAAAAAAGGCAGATGTCTTCTCCCATTAGTTATGGCAAACAACCTCTTAAAACATTGTTCTTAGTGTATAATCGGTGTTGTCTCATTTTTATAACAATAAGTCCAATGTAACACAAAAAGTTTGGCCCAAAGGTCATCTCACTGCCGGTTGGATGAAACCATGAACACATATTGACTCAACTAACAACAAGCTGAGAAAGCGTGAAAACATGTCCTTCATAAAGTAGAATAGTGTTGTTACGTGTTAAGTTTGAAAAGTTCAAGGGTGTAAGTTATCATTAAGAGGAATATCATACTGTAGCTATACTGCTACGCTGCAAACGTGTCTAAGGATACGGTCAACCGTCGTATCGTTTTTGGTCACACTACTTAAGAGTTGAACCCAGTTCCTGGTTTAGTTTTGTTCGTGTTCCAGATGACCCAGAGCCCTACCGGGATGTGGTTCAGTGTACAGCACACCTGCATGCGTCATGGCCGGCAAGTGAGCGTCTACGCAGACGCCGTGTCTACATTAAGCCCCTAGAGAGTGTATACAAGCCATACTATTCATTAATAACTTAGTTTAATAACCACTAGTGTTTCTCAGAGGATCAGTCCTTGCGTCTGGTTGGCTGATATGTTGGAGCGTTCCCATTGGACGATGTCTCAGCCCTGGAGGTCGGGGGGGGCGGGGCTACAGCACCACTGCTCTGGGCGCTAAATACGTCTGGCACACACACGCACACATACAAACAGACGCACATACACACACAGACGTACACACACACTCTCTTTGGTGCAGGGCGGTCATTAGTGTGGAAGGTAGGGCCCGTGGTAGGTAGAGTCTTCTAGAAGGTAGGGCCCTTGGTAGGTAGAGTCTTCTAGAAGGTAGGGCCCTTGGTAGGTAGGGTCTTCTAGAAGGTAGGGCCCTTGGTAGGTAGAGTCTTCTAGAAGGTACGGCCCTTGGTAGGTAGAGTCTTCTAGAAGCTAGGGCCCTTGGTAGGTAGAGTCTTCTAGAAGGTAGGGCCCTTGGTAGGTAGAGTCTTCTAGAAGGTAGGGCCCTTGGTAGGTAGAGTCTTCTAGAAGCTAGGGCCCTTGGTAGGTAGAGTCTTCTAGAAGGTAGGGCCCTTGGTAGGTAGAGTCTTCTAGAAGGTAGGGCCCTTGGTAGGTAGGGTCTTCTAGAAGGTAGGGCCCTTGGTAGGTAGGGTCTTCTAGAAGGTAGGGCCCTTGGTAGGTAGAGTCTTCTAGAAGGTAGGGCCCTTGGTAGGTAGAGTCTTCTAGAAGGTAGGGCCCTTGGTAGGTAGAGTCTTCTAGAAGCTAGGGCCCTTGGTAGGTAGGGTCTTCTAGAAGGTAGGGCCCTTAGTAGGTAGAGTCTTCTAGAAGGTAGGGCCCTTGGTAGGTAGAGTCTTCTAGAAGCTAGGGCCCTTGGTAGGTAGAGTCTTCTAGAAGGTACGGCCCTTGGTAGGTAGAGTCTTCTAGAAGCTAGGGCTCTTGGTAGGTAGAGTCTTCTAGAAGGTAGGGCCCTTGGTAGGTAGAGTCTTCTAGAAGGTAGGGCCCTTGGTAGGTAGAGTCTTCTAGAAGCTAGGGCCCTTGGTAGGTAGAGTCTTCTAGAAGGTAGGGCCCTTGGTAGGTAGAGTCTTCTAGAAGGTAGGGCCCTTGGTAGGTAGAGTCTTCTAGAAGCTAGGGCCCTTGGTAGGTAAGGTAGCTAAGGATGTGTAGAGGCCGGTAGAATATTGGTGACAGCAGGGTCTATTCTAGAGTGGAGGATATTCTAGAAGGTATGGTTCTAGAAGGTAGGGTCTCCTAAAAGGTAGTTTTCTAGAAGGTCGGATATTGTAGGCAGTAGGATGTTGTAGAAGGTAGGGTCTTTCTTCTAGAGTGTAGTGTCTCCTATGCGGTAGGGTTCTAGAAGTTAGGGTTCTTGTGGTAGGTAGAGTCTCCTAGACGGTATGATATTGTAGGCAGTAGGGTGAGCTAGAAGGTAGGGTGATGGAGGGGGGGGCTTCAGACGAAGGTCTGGACGGGGGTGATGGAGCGGGTGGGGGACCCCGCCCTCTCGGAGGAGGAGGAGGCGGAGCGGTTCGTCACCTCCCTCTGCAGCTCCTCCACCCTCCGCTGGAGCTCCGCCCGCCGGGCCAGCAGCTCCTTGTAGCGCTGGTGCACCGGCTCCTACACACACACACACACACACACACACACACACACACACACACACACACACACACACACACGTCACATTAGGTAGGCCTCTGTATTGCCCCTGTATTTGTTCTTTCATTAGGTAGGCCTACGTCACAGCCTCCACTCCAGATAGCGCCATTATGCGTTACCATGGCAAAATATTAACAAGGAACCAAGTCTCTGTATTGATTCACAGCCTACTCGTGATCACATGACCAACACACATGTAGGAATGACTAAATATATACACAACTAAACTGTATAATAAATACAAAAATGTACATATGTATATATATATATATATATAGAGATATAAAAATCAATAAAAACTTAAATACATTTAAAATGCCAAAAAGAGATAAGCTTATCTCATTATTAAGTTGAGCTGATATACGTTATATTCTGTCCCACTTGGACCCGTTCTGGACGTTATTCAGACCTCTGCTCCCAAAAGGGTGGACATGACCCAAGCACCACCCACCTGTGGCCTCATGCGGGGGTTCCAGCGGACGTAGTACCCCACCCAGAGCTCCAGGTGGCGCAGGCTGACCACGGGGAACAGGACGTGGTTGGAGTAGTTGACGTAGAGCGGGTTGCTGAAGTCCTCCAGCTGGCTGTTGATGAACGACCACAGCGACATGCTCCTCTTGGAGAGCTCCTGCAGAACCACCACCAGCAGTTAGGAACCACATGCATCAAGGAGGAACCACCAGCAGTTAGGAACCACAAGCAGTTAGGAACCACAAGCATCAGTGAGGAACCACCAGCAGTTAGGAACCACAAGCATCAGTGAGGAACCACCACCAGCAGTGAGGAACTACAAGCATCAGTGAGGAACCACCACCAGCAGTGAGGAACCACCAGCAGTGAGGAACCACCAGCAGTTAGGAACCACAAGCAGTTAGGAACCACAAGCATCAGTGAGGAACCACCACCAGCAGTGAGGAACCACAAGCAGTGAGGAACCACCAGCAGTTAGGAACCACAAGCATCAGTGAGGAACCACAAGCATCAGTGAGGAACCACCACCAGCAGTGAGGAACCACACGCATCCGTGAGGAACAACCAGCAGTTAGGAACCACACGCATCCGTGAGGAACCACCAGCAGTTAGGAACCACCAGCAGTTAGGAACCACCAGCAGTGAAAAACCACCACCAGCAGTGAGGAACCACCAGCAGCAGTGAGGAACCACCAGCAGTTAGGAACCACAAGCATCAGTGAGGAACCACAAGCATCAGTGAGGAACCACCAGCAGTTAGGAACCACCACCAGCAGTGAGGAAACACCACCAGCAGTGAGGAAACACCACCAGCAGTGAGGAAACACCACCAGTAGTTAGGAACCACCAGCAGTTAGGAACCACCAGCAGTTAGGAACCACCAGCAGTTAGGAACCACCAGCAGTTAGGAACCACAAGCAGTGAGGAACCAACACAAGCAGTGAGGACCCAACAACAGCAGTTAGGAACCACCAGCAGTGAGGAGCCACCTTCAGCAGTGAGGAACCAACACCAGCAATGAGGATCCAACAAAAACAGTGAGGAACCAGCAGCAGTGAGGAACCACAAGCAGCGGTGAGGAACCACCAGCAGTGAGGTACCAGCAGCAGCAGTGAGGAACCACATGCACTGGAAACTAAAGTCTAACTGGTGTGTTGTTCCCTGCCTGTTGCTGCAGGCTGTGGACCTGCTGACTTCCACAGGGTAAAATAGAGTCAGTGTGATGTGTTTGTTTAATTATGTACCATCCTGCTATGTTTTACCGTTCATTATGGTAGACCAGTTTAGGGGACACGTCATCTTCACACAGACCACGTCCGGAATCAGCACTATAAGTGCGAGCACCGGCGTAGAGACGCATGGTGGTTGTGGCATACAGGAGTAGGATCTGGCCTCATCCTCCTCCCATCTCAGACCAGGAGAACCAGGAGTATCTCACCTCCTTCACTCTCTGCTGCTCGCTGTTGCACAAGAAGGTCCCGAACAGCCCGCTGTAGAGGTGGTCCAACACGGTGACCAGGAAGTTCTCGTTGAACTCAAACGCTGCTGGGAACTGGAAACAAACAAACCCACTTTAACATGGCCACACATTAACATCACTACAAACTTTAACATCACAACACTTTAACATAACAACACTTAACATCGCTACACTTTAACATCACTAAGCACTTTAACACTCTGGTTCTTCAAAGAGCACTAACAGAAGGTACGGTCGGTTCTTCATGGAGAACTAACAGTTGGTACGGTTCTTTATGGAGCACTAATAGAAGGTAGGGTTCCTCATAGAGCACCAACAGGAGGTAGGGTTCTTCCTAGAGCACTAACAGAAGGTACGGTTCCTCATAGAGCACTAACAGAAGGTAGGGTTCTTCATAGAGCACTAACAGGAGGTACGGTTCTTCATAGAGCACTAACAGAAGGTAGGGTTCCTCATAGAGCACCAACAGGAGGTAGGGTTCTTCATAGAGCACTAACAGGTCGGTTCCTACCTGGCGGGTCATCTGCCAGACACAGTCGATGAACTGGACGAAGACGGGCGAGCGGTCGGCGTCCGTGTGGTTTTTGTCGCCGTGGCCGATCCTCTGGACAGGAAACAGGAAGTGGGTTAGTGGGATTTGGGTTTGTGCTGCCGTGAGCAGACATCCTAGTGAACATCAGAACCCACAGTATAGAGCATACCAGGTTGGGGTAAGACAGTATAGAGACATGAGGAGGTGCCTTCTTAACGGAGAGTACCAGTTAGGGGTTAGACAGTACAGACAGGAGGAGGTGCGTACCAGGTAGGGGTTAGACAGTACAGACAGGAGGAGGTGCTACCAGGTAGGGGTTAGACAGTAGACAGGAGGAGGTGCCTTTATAAGGAGTGTACCAGGTAGGGGTTAGACAGTACAGACAGGAGGAGGTGCTACCAGGTAGGGGTTAGACAGTACAGCCAGGAGGAGGTGCTACAAGGTAGGGGTTAGACAGTACAGACAGGAGGAGGTGCTACCAGGTAGGGGTTAGACAGTACAGACAGGAGGAGGTGCTACAAGGTAGGGGTTAGACAGTACAGACAGGAGGAGGTGCTACCAGGTAGGGGTTAGACAGTGCAGACAGGAGGAGGTGCTACCAGGTAGGGGTTAGACAGTAGACAGGAGGAGGTGCTACCAGGTAGGGGTTAGACAGTGCAGACAGGAGGAGGTGCTACCAGGTAGGGGTTAGACAGTACAGAGACAGGAGGAGGTGCTACCAGGTAGGGGTTAGACAGTGCAGACAGGAGGAGGTGCTACCAGGTAGGGGTTAGACAGTACAGAGACAGGAGGAGGTGCGTACCAGCTGGAAGCGGTGTCCGAAGCTCAGCCACTCCTTCTCCAGGAGCACCTGGAAGCCCCGTGTGGTCCGGTAGAAGCCGTCCAGCATGAGCATGGAGAGGGAGGTGAGCTGGGCAGTGCGGTCCCAGCCGTCGCTGCAGTGCACCACCACCGACGTCTTCCCCGACTCCACCTTGTCCGCGATCCTCAGGGCTCCTGCCATGATCAGCTAAGAACACACACACACACACACAGGGGTAAAGACACACACATACACATATACAGATACACACACACACACACAGGGGAAGACATAGACACATAGACACACACACACACACACAGGGGCAGACACACACACACACACACAGGGGTAAAGACACACACACAGGGGAAGACATAGACACACACACACTCACACACAGGGGCAGACACACACACACACACAGGGATAAAGACACACACACACACACACAGGGGAAGACATAGACACACACACAGGGGCAGACACACACACACACGGGAAGGCACACACGCACACACACACACAGGGGTATAGAGACACACACAGGGGAGAGACACACACACACACACAAGGGAAGACATACACACACAAACACATTCAAGTCACCCCTCATGAAATCATTGTAACATTGTCATATCTGAATCTCCACCATCTTCTCCTCTGGCACCGCCCACCTTGATGTGCTCCAGCCAATGGGTGGACTCCAGGTTGGACAGCCAATGGGGCTCCTCGATGTTGGGGTACACCACCTCCTTCAGCTTGCGGAGGGACTCTCTCATCACGTGGATGTTGTGGATGTCCAGGAATACCAGCTCCGCGTTCTGGTAGGCGTCCTCGCTCTCGTAGCCCCCGCCCTTCATCTGGATAACACCGTAATACATCATATATAATACAACATTATATTCATATTAAACATCATTATTTTTAAAGGGGACATATCACACCACCAGGTGTGAGTGTGATTAGCCGTTGCAAGCCGTTTTTTTGTAAATGTGCAGCTTCTGACATCACAGGTGGGCGTGTCCACCTAGATGTGTGCTGGATAGATCAGTCTACCTGCCTACCCAGTGGACCGTAGCAAACGTTGCTCAGCTATCCGTCATACATCTAGGTGAACACGCCGACCTGTGATGACCTGTGATGGGTCGGCTTAGCTCAGGAGGCTGAGCAGTTGTCCATGTGTCCCTGAGCAAGACACTTAACCCTGACTGCTCCTGACGAGCTGGCTGTCGCCTTGCATGGTTGACTCTGCCGTCGGTGTGTCAATGTGTGTATTAACCGATGTAAGGCGCTTTGGATAAAGGCGTCTGCTAAAGGCCCTAATTGTAATTGTAATGTCAGAAGCTGCACATTTTCAAAACGGCTTGTAACGGCTAATCACACTCACACCTGGTGGTATAATATGTCCCCTTTAATAGGGTATAGGGTATATAACAGGTTCACATCCTCTCTCCCTTAGCCCCCAACCTGCCTAGGGATGCTACATAGCTAGCCTAGCTTAGCACTACCTTGTCCGCAGCTAGCCTAGCACATCGCTACCTTGTCAGCAGCTAGCCTAGCATAGGATTACCTTGTCAGCAGCTAGCCTAGCATAGCACAGCGCTACCTTGTCAGCAGCTAGTCTAGCCTAGCGCTACCTTGTCAGCAGCTAGCCTAGCATAGCACAGCGCTACCATGTCAGCAGCTAGTCAAGCCTAGCGCAACCTTGTCAGCAGCTAGCCTAGCCTAGCGCAACCTTCTCAGCAGCTAGCCTAGCACAGCGCTACATTGTCAGCAGCTAGCCTAGCACAGTGCTACCTTGTCAGCAGCTAGCCTAGCCTAGCGCTACCTTGTTGGCAGCGGCGTTGACGCTGGGCCGGGCGTCGAAGATAAACAGCTTGTGCGACTGGGCGTTGGCGTCCATGATGGCCTGCAGGTACTTCTCGTCCTCCTTGCTCCTCTTCCCGTTCACCCCCACCATGGGCTGGCTGCAGCGGGTCACCGTGGCCTGGCTCTCTGGGTGGATCCACGACAACACCTGCACCCACACCACCACACGACTGGGTTACTGTTTACTTCATCCAAAGCAATTTACAGTGAATACAGTGACAGGTTAAGGAGCAGGTCGGGGTTAGACAGTACAGAGACAGGTCATTAAGGAGCAGGTAGGGGTTAGACAGTAAATAGATGGCTTATTAAGGAGCAGGTAGGGGTTAGACAGTAAATAGACGGCTTATTAAGGAGCAGGTAGGGGTTAGACAGTACAGAGCAAGTCATTATGGAGCAGGTAGGGGTTAGACAGTACAGAGACAGGTCATTAAGGAGCAGGTAGGGGTCAGACAGTACAGAGACAGGTCATTAAGGAGCAGGTAGGGGTCAGACAGTACAGAGACAGGTCGTTAAGGAGCAGGTAGGGGTCAGGGGTCATCTTGCTCTAGGACCCCTACAGGTAGACAGTGGACTTTAGGGACCCCAAAATACTTGTTGCGATGTTATGGGTGCCAAAATAGCCGGTTTGCGATCCAAACAAAGTGCTGCCCTGGGCCTCTACGGCCGCAGTGTGGGCAGGGAGCCCAGTGAAAGGGTCCGGGTACTCACGGGGATCCGACCTTTGGCCCGGAAGGCGGCCACCCTCCTGATGTCCTCGTCGGGGATGTTGACCGGCACGGCCAGGGAGGAGGGGTAGGTGTCACACAGCTCGTAGTGGTCGTTGGCCTTCGTCACACGCCAGCTCTCGTTGGGGATGCCCTGGGGGAGCAGAGAACACAGACTGAGGGGTGGAGCAGAGAACACAGTCTGAGGGGTGGAGTATATAACACAGACTGAGGGGTGGAGTATATAACACAGTCTGAGGGGTGGAGTATAGAGTACAGTCTGAGGGGTGGAGTATATAACACAGACTGAGGGGTGGAGTAAAGAACACAGACTGAGGGGTGGAGTATATAACACAGACTGAGGGGTGGAGTAAAGAACACAGTCTGAGGGGTGGAGTAAAGAACACAGACTGAGGGGTGGAGTATATAACACAGACTGAGGGGTGGAGTATATAACACAGACTGAGGGGTGGAGTAAAGAACACAGTCTGAGGGGTGGAGTATAGAGTACAGTCTGAGGGGTGGAGTATATAACACAGACTGAGGGGTGGAGTATAGAGTACAGTCTGAAGGGTGGAGTAAAGAACACAGTCTGAGGGGAGGAGTATATAACACAATCTGAGGGGTGGAGTAAAGAGAACAGTCTAAAGGGTGGAGTATAGAGTACAGTCTGAAGAGTGGAGTAAAGAATGCAGTCTGAGGGGTGGAGTATATAACACAGACTGAGGGGTGGAGTATAGAATACAGTCTGAAAGGTGGAGTATATAACACAGTCTGAAGGGTTGAGTATAGAGTACAGTCTGAGGGGTGGAGTATAGAATGCAGTCTGACCTGGTGGAGTATAAAAACCCTTACTCGAGGAGTACTTATGTCCTCTAGTTTGGACCAGGACCAGGTACCTTCAGCCCTCACTAGATGAAGTACTTGTGTCCCGTGTGGACCAGGTACCTCCACCCCTTCCCACTTGGATCAGGTACCTCCAACCCTTCCCACTTGGACCAGGTACCTCCAACCCTTCCCACTTGGACCAGGTACCTCCACCCCTTCCCACTTGGACCAGGTTCCTCCAACCCTTCCCACTTGGACCAGGTACCTCCACCCCTTCCCACTTGGACCAGGTACCTCCACCCCTTCCCACTTGGACCAGGTACCTGTCTCTTGTACTCAGCGATAGCGTCGTAAACCTTCCATCCGTTCTCCGGGAACACCTGACCGTATTCAAATGCAAAGATTGGCTGAGGGAGAGAGAAATCTTTTAGTATTATGTTCATCTTACTTGTTTAACCTTTCATTTTTTTTAGATGTAAAAATGTGTACTTTCCATGCCAAAAGAGCTCCTAAATAATTGAAGGGAGGGCGAGAGCTAGAGAAAAACAAACACAGATAGATAGACAGACAGACAGACGGAGAGGGGTCTCTACTCACCAGCCCGTTGGAAACCGGGAACGCGTATTTCATCAGGACTTCAAAGATGGACTTCTTCAGAGCGTCCTCCGACTGTTTGTGAGCGAAGCGTAGGTTTCTCATGTCCTGGTGAAGACAGAGAACTCAGTAAGTGATCAGTAGTAGTTCACTGAGTGATCAGCAGTAGTTCACTGAGTGATCAGCAGTAGTTCCCTGAGTGATCAGTAGTATTCCCTGAGTGATCAGTAGTAGTTCCCTGAGTGATCAGTAGTAGTTCACTGAGTGATCAGTATTAGTTCACTGAGTGATCAGTAGTAGTTCACTGAGTGATCAGTAGTAGTTCACTGAGTGATCAGTAGTAGTTCACTGAGTGATTAGTAGCAGTTCACAGAGCGATAATTAGGAGTTAACTGAGTGATTAGTAGTAGAACGAAGTGGTTGGCAGCTTTTCACTAACTCATGGCAAATACAAATCATGAGTCTGTTTGTACATACACAACCTTTATCTGACATTTCAACCTTTTAAATCTTTTTTAATTCAAATATCAATAACTCAATAATCCATCAATGTCCTGTGACCCTATCTGAACATCAGGGTCCCCAATAGGTCGCGCCCTCCTGGTGGAACCCTGGTACGAAAGTGATGTCATCATGATGTAGTGTAGGTGGGGTACCCTTGTTCTAGAGTGATGTCATCAGTGTAGTGTAGGTGGGGTACCCCTGTCCTACAGTGATGTCATCACAGTGAAGTGTAGGTGGGGTACCCCTCTCCTAGAGTGATGTCATCTGTGGGGGGGTACCCCTGTCCTAGAGTGATGTCATCACAGTGAAGTGTAGGTGGGGTACCCCTGTCCTAGAGTGATGTCATCTGTAGGGGGGGTACCCCTGTCCTAAAGTGATGTGATCATGATGTAGTGTAGGTGGGGTACCCTTGTTCTAGAGTGATGTCATCAGTGTAGTGTAGGTGGGGTACCCCTGTCCTACAGTGATGTCATCACAGTGAAGTGTAGGTGGGGTACCCCTCTCCTAGAGTGATGTCATCTGTAGGGGGGGTACCCCTGTCCTAGAGTGATGTCATCACAGTGTAGTATAGGTGGGGTACCCCTGTCCTACAGTGATGTCATCTGTGGGGGGGTACCCCTGTCCTAGAGTGATGTCAACACAGTGTAGTGTAGGTGGGGTACCCCTGTCCAAGAGTGATGTCATCTGTAGGGGGGGTACCCCTGATCTAGAGTGATGTCATCTCTACGGGGAGTACCCCTGTCCCACAGTGATGTCGTCACAGTGTAGTGTAGGGGGGGTACCCCTGTCCCACAGTGATGTCGTCACAGTGTAGTGTAGGGGGGGTACCCCTGTCCCACAGTGATGTCGTCACAGTGTAGTGTAGGGGGGGGTACCCCTGTCCCACAGCGATGTCATCACAGTACAGTGTAGAAGGAGGGGTCCCCCTCCAGTACCTTGCAGACCAGACCGTAGGACACGTCTCCCCGACTGGACGCTCCGCCGATCTTCTCCACGCGGCTCACCACCCCCAGCGGCAGGTCCAGTACGAACACCGGCTCCTGGAGAACCACACCAGAGACTCCATCTGTAATAACGCTTTACCTGTCTGTAGTACTTTATTATTAAAGATAGGTAAAGCATTAATACAGATGGATACTTTATCTATTTGTATTAATGCTTTATCCATCTTTAATAATCATTTATCCCTTTCTATTTATGCTTGTTCTATCTTATAAATACTTTATTAATACTGTCTCCCTCCCAGATCTAAAGAGAGGTCGCTAGTCAGGAAGACCAGGGCGGTAATAATAATTAAACGTCGAGGAAATGATTCACTTCCCTCCAGAGCTGCAGCCAACCATGAATCCATCAATCTTTATTTACAAAGAGCTTTTTGTGCAACAAAAAAAACACACAATACAAAGTGCAAAACACGGAAGCAACACAACAAGAACTAGAAACTAGTTTGACATAACAGAACACACCTGAGAACCACAGAGCGACCTTGGAGAGGGGGAATTCAACAGAATGAGGTATGTACTGTATGTGACTAAAGAAAGCTAAGCTCAAAGGGCGAAACGTTGCCATGTTGCTCTCACCTGGTCCATGCACCTGAAGAACAGCCGGTAGTTGGTCACGTTCACCGTGCCTCGCAGGGGCCCCCGGAACGGACAGATGTACATCACGTCTTTGGCTGTCAGAAGACAGACCAACATGAGGTCATGGTGACGTCATCACACACTCATCCAGTGAAGGGAATGGGCCTGCTACGTTGTGATTTCGCGAGACAGTGAACAGAAGAAGAAGAGTGCCACTCACCAATATCTACGACAGTTTCGCCTGGAAGTAACTGTGGCTCTTCTTTACACTCGTTGGGTATCTGCTGACGACACAACAAGCCTTAAAGCACTGCCTCTCTCTGACTTCAAATCAGAGCTTGACAGATGGAGGAACCTTCTGACCCGGTCTGTAGGACTGCAGTCACTCACCTTGGTCTGGGCTTTCGGTCGGACCTGAACGCAAACACAGAGTTACATCACAGAATTTACATAAAAGATTAAAAAAGAAACATACAACACATCTGGACAGGATATAACATTTAAAAATGCAATATAAATATAAAATCACAAAAACAGTGGGAGGAATTACTAAATGGCTAGGATGTACAAATACCAGGTTGATAGAGACATGTAGTAGTAGTCTAGCAGTAGTTCAGTTGTAGTTTAGTAGTTGCCAAGTAGTAGTTTAGTAGTAATCTAGTAGTTTATTAGTGAGCGACCAACCTTGAGCTCCGGGGAGAGCTCCGCGGAGGTGCTGACCGACTCAGAGGACATGGCCGAGGGGGGCTTCGTCTGGTCGGAGCGGGAGGTGGAGGTACTGCTGTAGGAAAACACACAGTCATGCTCGACCCCTTAGTCTGCAGGAAGTGACAATATCGCAACATTTGGGAGTTATTTTTCAATTTAACCGAATCGTTTTGTTCTTAAATCAACTTAAGGAGGTTTGTACGGGACAATGTGTTAAGTGGATAATTATACAGTGTTATGAGGTGTGGTTGAGAGACTTAGGTCATACAAAGTCCATATGTGAAGTAAACCCGCAGGTATTATTAATAATGATACAACTATTTGGTGAGTACGCCACAGTAGCAAATTCTTGCAAGTCTGAAAATAAAGGTTTTTCCGTAGTTTAGTAAATCTTTTTCTACCTGGAAAGTGAATCCACACTGGCTTGACGGGAGGAGGACCTCTTGGATCCCAGACTGTCCATACTGCCGCTCTTCTCCATGTCTAACACCTCAACATGCACACATCGAGAAGGGTAAGGTTATAGAATGAAGCGATCCGGAAAGTAAGGAGAATATCCTCAGGGAACTGTTCAACATCCGCAGTAAGAGGATAATCCCGACGAAAAATAGGAAGCTGCCATCTTCTACTCCCAGCCCACAACAATGACGGCATTGGGGATGTCGCCCCCTGCTGGTAGAGGATCAGAATACATTGAACCCAGGCCTGACCACGACCTCCCCACCTTCTGCTAAAGACCACACCACACCCTAACCCCACCTACTGCAGAGGACCATAATACACCACACCCTAACCCCACCTGCTGCTAAGGACCACAACACGCCCCACCACCTAGACCTTAACACACCACCCTAACCCCATCACCTAGAGACCTTAACACCCCACCCTAACCCCATCACCTAGAGACCATAACACCCCCACCCTAACCCCGTCACCTAGAGACCATAACACCCCCACCCTAACCCCGTCACCTAGAGACCATAACACCCCCACCCTAACCCTGTCACCTAGAGACCATAACACCCCCACCCTAACCCCGTCACCTAGAGAGCATAACACCCCCACCCTAACCCCGTCACCTAGACCATAACACCCCCACCCTAACCCCATCACCTAGAGACCATAACACCCCACCCTAACCCCGTCACCTAGACCATAACACCCCCACCCTAACCCCGTCACCTAGAGACCATAACACCCCACCCTAACCCCGTCACCTAGAGACCATAACACCCCCACCCTAACCCCATCACCTAGACCATAACACCCCCACCCTAACCCCGTCACCTAGACCTTAACACCCCACCCTAACCCCGTCACCTAGAGACCATAACACCCCCACCCTTACCCCGTCACCTAGAGACCATAACACCCCACCCTAACCCCGTCACCTAGAGACCATAACACCCCCACCCTAACCCCGTCACCTAGAGACCATAACACCCCACCCTAACCCCGTCACCTAGAGACCATAACACCCCCACCCTAACCCCGTCACCTAGAGACCATAACACCCCCACCCTAACCCCGTCACCTAGAGACCATAACACCCCCACCCTAACCGCGTCACCTAGAGACCATAACACCCCACCCTAACCCCGTCACCTAGAGACCATAACACCCCCACCCTAACCCCACCACCTAGAGACCATAACACCCCCATCCTAACCCCGTAACACCCCCACCCTAACCCCGTCACCTAGACCATAACACCCCCACCCTAACCCAACCACCTAGAGACCTTAACACCCCACCCTAACCCCGTCACCTAGAGACCATAACACCCCACCCTAACCCCGTCACCTAGAGACCATAACACCCCCACCCTAACCCCGTCACCTAGAGACCATAACACCCCCACCCTAACCCCGTCACCTAGACCATAACACCCCACCCTAACCCCGTCACCTAGAGACCATAACACCCCCACCCTAACCCCGTCACCTAGAGACCATAACACCCCCACCCTAACCCCATCACCTAGAGACCATAACACCCCCACCCTAACCCCGTCACCTAGAGACCTTAACACCCCCACCCTAACCCCGTCACCTAGAGACCATAACACCCCCACCCTAACCCCGTCACCTAGAGACCATAACACCCCCACCCTAACCCCGTCACCTAGAGACCATAACACCCCCACCCTAACCCCGTCACCTAGAGACCATAACACCCCCACCCTAACCCCGTCACCTAGAGACAATAACACCCCCACCCTAACCCCGTCACCTAGAGACCATAACACCCCCACCCTAACCCCGTCACCTAGAGACCATAACACCCCCACCCTAACCCCACCATCTAGAGACCATAACACCCCCACCCTAACCCCGTCACCTAGAGACCATAACACCCCCACCCTAACCCCACCACCTAGAGACCATAACACCCCCACCCTAACCCCACCACCTAGAGACATAACACCCCCACCCTAACCCCGTCACCTAGAGACCATAACACCCCCACCCTAACCCCGTCACCTAGACCATAACACCCCACCCTAACCCCGTCACCTAGAGACCATAACACCCCCACCCTAACCCCGTCACCTAGAGACCATAACACCCCCACCCTAACCCTGTCACCTAGAGACCATAACACCCCCACCCTAACCCCGTCACCTAGAGACCATAACACCCCCACCCTAACCCTGTCACCTAGAGACCATAACACCCCCACCCTAACCCCGTCACCTAGAGACCATAACACCCCCACCCTAACCCCGTCCCATAACTTTGTCCTGTATCGATGCAGTGAGTATCTCAACAGGAGGCGATCAAAAAGAAAGCACGACATTCAAAAGACACAAATCCTGTTTATTGAAATTAATTAAAAACCGGAGCAGGCAGGAGTACTCGAGCTCCAAAACAAAGGTCATCCTCAAACAAAAAGTCATCTGTTAAAGCCCCGGAGAGGCCGTCGGTGGCCGGCCTCAGTGCGTGTGTCTATGTACAATGCGTCCATACAGAGCGCTGTGTTGCAGGGCGTGAGGGGTCTGCTCCTCTACTTGACGTACTTCTCCATGAACTTCTTGTGGAACTCGGAGCGCAGCGTGTCGTTGATGAAGCGCTTCTCCTTCCTGGCTTCCTCCACCCCTTTGGCGCAGTTCTTGAAAACCACATCGTCGTCCCACCTGAGGAAACAAAACACAACGGCAGGTCATGAGGGGGCCTGAAACAACAACAACAACAACAACACCAACACCACCGCCGGCCCGGGACCAATAGTACGAACGGTTCTGGTAAACGCTACCGCTGGTATGAGTGGTCCTGATAAACGCTGGTACCACTGGTATGAGCGGTCCTGATAAACGCTGGTACCACTGGTATGAGTGGTGCTGATAAACACCAGTACCACTGGTATGAGTGGTCCTGATAAACACCAGTACCACTGGTATGAGCAGTCCTGATAAAAACCAGTACCACTGGTATGAGCAGTCCTGATAAAAACCAGTACCACTGGTATGAGTGGTCCTGATAAACGCTGGTACCACTGGTATGAATGGTGCTGATAAACACCAGTACCACTGGTATGAGTGGTCCTGATGAACACAGGTACCACTGGTATGAGTGGTCCTACTGGTATGAGTGGCCCTGATAAAAACCAGTACCACTGGTATGATCGGACTGATAAACACTGGTACCAGTAGTCCTGATAACCGATGCCACTGGTACCAGTGGTCCTGATAAACGATGCCAGTGGTACCAGTGGTCCTGATAAACGATGCCAGTGGTACCAGTGGTCCTGATAAACGATGCCAGTGGTACCAGTGGTCCTGATAAACGGAGCCACTGGGGGCCACTGGGAGCCCTACCTCCTCTTGACGCTGAAGGCGGCTGGGTTCTGAGGCTGGACGGGCTGAGGCTGTCCAGCCAGGTTGATCAGAGGATTCCCACTCAGGATGTTCTCCATCCGGATCCTCTCCTCCTCCGCCTTCTGCTCGCGCTCCTGGGAACGCACACACACACACACACACACACACACACACACACACACACACACACACACACACACACACACACACACACACACACACACACACACACACACACACACACACACACACACACGTCAGTGTCCGTCAGCCAGGTTTGGTCCTGAAGAACACCAGGAGAGCCGGTGGTACGACGGAGAACACCTTGAGGAACATCCTCACCTTGCGCTCCAGCTCCTCGGCCCGCTCCTTCTTGATCTTCTCCAGCTCTGCGAGCAGCGCCGCGGTGTCGTCGTCGTCGCTGTCCTCATCCGAGTCCTCATCCTCGTCGTCCTGTGAGGTCACACAACATGGCCGCCGGGAGGGTTACCTCCACTCAAGACTTTGAAACACAGCGTCTGAGCGCAGGGACGTTCAGCCGTACGGATGGCTGAGCTTGCACGAATACTAGCTGATCGTCTGAGCATCAAATGAGCGGGAGGAGAGCTCCGAGGAGCGACGTAAGCTCTTACATCTGTCAGAGGGTCGTCAGCGTCCAGGTTGGCTGCGGGGATCTGGTCCAGTCTGGGCCTCTTTGAGGACGATGAAGACGACGATGACGAGGTGGTGTGGTCTGAAGAACCAAAAATACGTCACGTTCACGGCTGAACGCTTAGGAGCTGAGGAGCTTAAAACTAAAACCAGCTTGTTATGAAAGACTCGTTTACTCTGGGGTTCCCCGAAGAACGGTCACCCCAATCAACATGTCTGTAATATATAATTTTGTCTGTTATATATCAAAGCCTCTGTAATATATCATTGTGTCTGTTATATATCAAGGCCTCTGTAATATATCAGTGTCTGTTATATATCAAGGCCTCTGTAATATATCATTGTGTCTGTTATATATCAAGGCCTCTGTAATATATCATTGTGTCTGTTATATATCAAGGCCTCTGTAATATATCAATACGTCTGTAATATATCAACATGGCTGTAATATATCAACGTGTCTGTAATATATCAACATGTTTGTAATATATCAATGTCTGTAATATATCAAAATGTCTGTAATATATCAACATGTCTGTAATATATCATTGTGTCTGTTATATATCATTGTGTCTGTTATATATCAAGGCCTCTGTAATATATCAATACGTCTGTAATATATCAACATGGCTGTAATATATCAATGTGTCTGTAATATATCAACATGTCTGTAATATATCAATGTGTCTGTAATGTATCAATGTGTCTGTAATATATCATTGTGTCTGTAATATATCAACATGTCTTTAATATATCAATGTGTCTGTAATATATCAACATGTCTGTAATGTATCATGTGTCTGTAATATATCAACATGTCTGTAATATATCAATGTGTCTGTAATATATCAACATGTCTGTAATGTATCATGTGTCTGTAATATATCAACATGTCTGTAATATATCAACATGTCTGTAATGTATCAATGTGTCTGTAATATATCAACATGTCTGTAATGTATCAATGTGTCTGTAATATATCAACATGTCTGTAATGTATCAATGTGTCTGTAATATATCAACATGTCTGTAATGTATCAACATGTCTGTAATATATCAATGTGTCTGTAATATATCAACATGTCTGTAATGTATCAACATGTCTGTAATGTATCAACATGTCTGTAATATATCAACATGTCTGTAATGTATCAACGTGTCTGTAATATATCAACATGTCTGTAATGTATCAATGTGTCTGTAATATATCAACATGTCTGTAATGTATCAATGTGTCTGTAATATATCAACATGTCTGTAATGTATCAATGTGTCTGTAATATATCAACATGTCTGTAATGTATCAATGTGTCTGTAATATATCAACATGTCTGTAATGTATCATGTGTCTGTAATATATCAACATGTCTGTAATGTATCAATGTGTCTGTAATATATCAACATGTCTGTAATGTATCAATGTGTCTGTAATATATCAACATGTCTGTAATGTATCAATGTGTCTGTAATATATCAACATGTCTGTAATATATCAACATGTCTGTAATGTATCAATGTGTCTGTAATATATCAACATGTCTGTAATGTATCAATGTGTCTGTAATGTATCAACATGTCTGTAATGTATCAATGTGTCTGTAATATATCAACATGTCTGTAATGTATCAATGTGTCTGTTATGTATCAACATGTCTGTAATGTATCAATGTGTCTGTAATATATCAACATGTCTGTAATGTATCAATGTGTCTGTAATATATTTACATGTCTGTAATGTATCAATGTGTCTGTAATGTATCAATGTCTGTAATGTATCAATGTGTCTGTAATATATCAACATGTCTGTAATGTATCAATGTGTCTGTAATATATCAACATGTCTGTAATGTATCAATGTGTCTGTAATATATCAACATGTCTGTAATGTATCAATGTGTCTGTAATGTATCAATGTCTGTAATGTATCAATGTGTCTGTAATATATCAACATGTCTGTAATGTATCAATGTGTCTGTAATATATCAACATGTCTGTAATGTATCAATGTGTCTGTAATATATCAACATGTCTGTAATGTATCAATGTGTCTGTAATATATCAACATGTCTGTAATGTATCAATGTGTCTGTAATGTATCAACATGTCTGTAATGTATCAATGTGTCTGTAATGTATCAACATGTCTGTAATGTATCAATGTGTCTGTAATATATCAACATGTCTGTAATGTATCAATGTGTCTGTAATATATCAACATGTCTGTAATGTATCAATGTGTCTGTAATGTATCAATGTCTGTAATGTATCAATGTGTCTGTAATATATCAACATGTCTGTAATGTATCAATGTGTCTGTAATATATCAACATGTCTGTAATGTATCAATGTGTCTGTAATATATCAACATGTCTGTAATGTATCAATGTGTCTGTAATATATCAACATGTCTGTAATGTATCAATGTGTCTGTAATGTATCAACGTGTCTGTAATGTATCAACGTGTCTGTAATGTATCAACGTGTCTGTAATGTATCAACGTGTCTGTAATATATCAACATGTCTGTAATGTATCAACGTGTCTGTAATATATCAACATGTCTGTAATGTATCAACGTGTCTGTAATATATCAACATGTCTGTAATGTATCAATGTGTCTGTAATGTATCAACGTGTCTGTAATATATCAATGTGTCTGTAATGTATCAATGTGTCTGTAATGTATCAACATGTCTGTAATGTATCAATGTGTCTGTAATGTATCAACATGTCTGTAATGTATCAATGTGTCTGTAATATATATCAACATGTCTGTAATGTATCAACGTGTCTGTAATATATCAACATGTCTGTAATATATCAACGTGTCTGTAATGTATCAATGTGTCTGTAATATATCAACATGTCTGTAATGTATCAATGTGTCTGTAATATATCAACATGTCTGTAATGTATCATGTGTCTGTAATATATCAACATGTCTGTAATGTATCAATGTGTCTGTAATATATCAACATGTCTGTAATGTATCAATGTGTCTGTAATATATCAACATGTCTGTAATGTATCAACATGTCTGTAATGTATCAATGTGTCTGTAATATATCAACATGTCTGTAATGTATCAATGTGTCTGTAATATATCAACATGTCTGTAATGTATCAATGTGTCTGTAATGTATCAATGTCTGTAATGTATCAATGTGTCTGTAATATATCAACATGTCTGTAATGTATCAATGTGTCTGTAATATATCAACATGTCTGTAATGTATCAATGTGTCTGTAATATATCAACATGTCTGTAATGTATCAATGTGTCTGTAATATATCAACATGTCTGTAATGTATCAATGTGTCTGTAATGTATCAACATGCCTGTAATGTATCAATGTGTCTGTAATGTATCAACCTGTCTGTAATGTATCAACGTGTCTGTAATATATCAACATGTCTGTAATGTATCAATGTGTATGTAATATATCAACATGTCTGTAATGTATCAACGTGTCTGTAATATATCAACATGTCTGTAATGTATCAATGTGTCTGTAATGTATCAATGTGTCTGTAATGTATCAATGTGTCTGTAATATATCAACATGTCTGTAATGTATCAATGTGTCTGTAATGTATCAATGTGTCTGTAATATATCAATGTGTCTGTAATGTATCAATGTGTCTGTAATGTATCAACATGTCTGTAATGTATCAATGTGTCTGTAATGTATCAACATGTCTGTAATGTATCAATGTGTCTGTAATATATCAACATGTCTGTAATGTATCAATGTGTCTGTAATATATCAACATGTCTGTAATGTATCAATGTGTCTGTAATGTATCAATGTGTCTGTAATGTATCAATGTGTCTGTAATATATCAACATGTCTGTAATGTATCAATGTGTCTGTAATATATCAACATGTCTGTAATGTATCAATGTGTCTGTAATATATCAACATGTCTGTAATGTATCAATGTGTCTGTAATATATCAACATGTCTGTAATGTATCAATGTGTCTGTAATGTATCAACATGTCTGTAATGTATCAATGTGTCTGTAATGTATCAATGTGTCTGTAATGTATCAACGTGTCTGTAATATATCAACATGTCTGTAATGTATCAATGTGTCTGTAATGTATCAACGTGTCTGTAATGTATCAATGTGTCTGTAATGTATCAACGTGTCTGTAATGTATCAACGTGTCTGTAATGTATCAACGTGTCTGTAATGTATCAACGTGTCTGTAATATATCAACATGTCTGTAATGTATCAACGTGTCTGTAATATATCAACATGTCTGTAATGTATCAACGTGTCTGTAATATATCAACATGTCTGTAATGTATCAATGTGTCTGTAATGTATCAACGTGTCTGTAATATATCAATGTGTCTGTAATGTATCAATGTGTCTGTAATGTATCAACATGTCTGTAATGTATCAATGTGTCTGTAATGTATCAACATGTCTGTAATGTATCAATGTGTCTGTAATATATATCAACATGTCTGTAATGTATCAACGTGTCTGTAATATATCAACATGTCTGTAATGTATCAATGTGTCTGTAATATATCAACGTGTCTGTAATGTATCAATGTGTCTGTAATATATCAACATGTCTGTAATGTATCAATGTGTCTGTAATATATCAACATGTCTGTAATGTATCATGTGTCTGTAATATATCAACATGTCTGTAATGTATCAATGTGTCTGTAATATATCAACATGTCTGTAATGTATCAATGTGTCTGTAATATATCAACATGTCTGTAATGTATCAACATGTCTGTAATGTATCAATGTGTCTGTAATATATCAACATGTCTGTAATGTATCAATGTGTCTGTAATATATCAACATGTCTGTAATGTATCAATGTGTCTGTAATGTATCAATGTCTGTAATGTATCAATGTGTCTGTAATATATCAACATGTCTGTAATGTATCAATGTGTCTGTAATATATCAACATGTCTGTAATGTATCAATGTGTCTGTAATATATCAACATGTCTGTAATGTATCAATGTGTCTGTAATATATCAACATGTCTGTAATGTATCAATGTGTCTGTAATGTATCAACATGCCTGTAATGTATCAATGTGTCTGTAATGTATCAACCTGTCTGTAATGTATCAACGTGTCTGTAATATATCAACATGTCTGTAATGTATCAATGTGTATGTAATATATCAACATGTCTGTAATGTATCAACGTGTCTGTAATATATCAACATGTCTGTAATGTATCAATGTGTCTGTAATGTATCAATGTGTCTGTAATGTATCAATGTGTCTGTAATATATCAACATGTCTGTAATGTATCAATGTGTCTGTAATGTATCAATGTGTCTGTAATATATCAATGTGTCTGTAATGTATCAATGTATCTGTAATGTATCAACATGTCTGTAATGTATCAATGTGTCTGTAATGTATCAACATGTCTGTAATGTATCAATGTGTCTGTAATATATCAACATGTCTGTAATGTATCAATGTGTCTGTAATATATCAACATGTCTGTAATGTATCAATGTGTCTGTAATGTATCAATGTGTCTGTAATGTATCAATGTGTCTGTAATATATCAACATGTCTGTAATGTATCAATGTGTCTGTAATATATCAACATGTCTGTAATGTATCAATGTGTCTGTAATATATCAACATGTCTGTAATGTATCAATGTGTCTGTAATATATCAACATGTCTGTAATGTATCAATGTGTCTGTAATGTATCAACATGTCTGTAATGTATCAATGTGTCTGTAATGTATCAATGTGTCTGTAATGTATCAACGTGTCTGTAATATATCAACATGTCTGTAATGTATCAATGTGTATGTAATATATCAACATGTCTGTAATGTATCAACGTGTCTGTAATATATCAACATGTCTGTAATGTATCAATGTGTCTGTAATGTATCAATGTGTCTGTAATGTATCAATGTGTCTGTAATGTATCAATGTGTCTGTAATGTATCAATGTGTCTGTAATATATCAACATGTCTGTAATGTATCAATGTGTCTGTAATATATCAACATGTCTGTAATGTATCAATGTGTCTGTAATGTATCAATGTGTCTGTAATATATCAATGTGTCTGTAATGTATCAATGTGTCTGTAATGTATCAACATGTCTGTAATGTATCAATGTGTCTGTAATGTATCAACATGTCTGTAATGTATCAACGTGTCTGTAATATATCAACATGTCTGTAATGTATCAATGTGTCTGTAATATATCAACATGTCTGTAATGTATCAATGTGTCTGTAATATATCAACATGTCTGTAATGTATCAATGTGTCTGTAATGTATCAATGTGTCTGTAATGTATCAATGTGTCTGTAATATATCAACATGTCTGTAATGTATCAATGTGTCTGTAATATATCAACATGTCTGTAATGTATCAATGTGTCTGTAATATATCAACATGTCTGTAATGTATCAATGTGTCTGTAATATATCAACATGTCTGTAATGTATCAATGTGTCTGTAATGTATCAACATGTCTGTAATGTATCAATGTGTCTGTAATGTATCAATGTGTCTGTAATGTATCAACGTGTCTGTAATATATCAACATGTCTGTAATGTATCAATGTGTATGTAATATATCAACATGTCTGTAATGTATCAACGTGTCTGTAATATATCAACATGTCTGTAATGTATCAATGTGTCTGTAATGTATCAATGTGTCTGTAATGTATCAATGTGTCTGTAATGTATCAATGTGTCTGTAATGTATCAATGTGTCTGTAATATATCAACATGTCTGTAATGTATCAATGTGTCTGTAATATATCAACATGTCTGTAATGTATCAATGTGTCTGTAATGTATCAATGTGTCTGTAATATATCAATGTGTCTGTAATGTATCAATGTGTCTGTAATGTATCAACATGTCTGTAATGTATCAATGTGTCTGTAATGTATCAACATGTCTGTAATGTATCAATGTGTCTGTAATGTATCAACATGTCTGTAATGTATCAATGTGTCTGTAATGTATCAACATGTCTGTAATGTATCAATGTGTCTGTAATGTATCAACATGTCTGTAATGTATCAACGTGTCTGTAATATATCAACATGTCTGTAATGTATCAATGTGTCTGTAATGTGTCAATGTGTCTGTAATGTATCAATGTGTCTGTAATGTATCAATGTGTCTATTAAATCCGTGTTTTTGCCCCTCCAGGCCCACCTCGGGGTCCCCTCTCCCGGGCCTTCTCTCGGACCACCACGCGCTCCCTCTCCTCCAGCTCCCGGCGGAAGTCACGGGCACGGACCTCATCCTGGTTGTCCTGGGTGGGCTGCCTGGGGGGACGACAGCAGCATCAGCACCAAGACTCTGAAGACAAAGTAACGCCCCAACCCTTCATCCAAAGCAACTCCTCGTGGTTTCAGACATTTACATTCGGGGCATTTAGCAGACGCTTCCATCCAAAGCAACTTTCAATAGGTTAATTTGTCAGAAGAAACAGTAAGGATGTTCATAGACACAAGTGACAGAACCATATGAGGCAGGGGTTAGGGCTCATCTGGCAGCCGGAGGCCTACAGGGAGACATTGGGGCTGAATCCATAACCTTTCAGCAGAGATTCACACCCTGACCCCTAGGCTACGGCCCTCCGCTCAGCTCAGTCCTGCTCCCAGACCTGTATTTGATCTTCGTGTGTCCGGGCAGGTCGCGGCTGGAGTACTGCTTGGACAGAGCACTCAGGTCCCCCTCTCCCTTGCCCCGCCCCCCCCGGGCGGGCTCGAACGTGGGTCTGGCGGCTGTTGTCATGTTGGACGGCTGCTGCTTGGTTTCAAACGCAAGGGTTAGGGTTAGTTAGTGTCAGACCAAACCGGTCAAACACGACAGTCCTACCTCAACAACAGACTCCTCAATAGGGCCTCAGACTGTCACTTGGATATCTGTGAAGTTTGTGTATTTGTTTTTACACTTTTCTGTAAAGATGCACGTTTGTTTAGATGTGCATCTACGGATCATTTTATTTGCTTTGTTGGTCCTTTCCATCTTTAGTAGAGCAATATCGTGAGTCTGAATCAATGTCCCTCGTGATTAATAAAGTACTCGAGACACACGTCAGATTGGAGAACATCTAATGGTCGGCTGGTTGATTAGTATGTCTTTATACCTTAACAGGAATGGAAGGCAACTTGTTTTCTAGCGTACCAACATAGCAGCACACTATCACTGATACATATTAACTATCAGGCTACCAATAAATACTAATACATACAAACTATAAGGCTTCCATTTAACACCAATACATGCATCAAGCAACTGGCTTATATTAAGTTCTAATTAATAAAAAGCATCAGGCAACCATTAAACGCTAATAAATATATAGTGTATCTCCGAGAACAAGGCTAGCTGAAGTTAGCTTGTGTGGCTAGCTCTAGGATGGATCTAGACGGATTAGTGGATTTCAGCGAAGGTTGAGTCACGGAGAGGCAATGAGATAATAACGAGACATAACTTATTCATTCATTGTTAAAAAGGATCTAAACTATGTTTTATGAACGAATTAGAGACTTCATACAGACCTGGTGCTACACGAGGAAGCGACAACAGACAACAGAGTAACAGCGCAACGTCACTTCCGGAAGAAACCTATGTTAGAATGGTGCGTTCATGTCAACTAAGAATTCTTAACTTATATACGTGTCTATGTATCTACAACTATCTACATATCTATCTATCTATCTATCTATCTATCTATCTATCTATCTATCTATCTATCTATCTATCTATCTATCTATCTATCTATCTATCTATCTATCTATCTATCTATCTATCTATCTATCTATCTATCTATCTATCTATCTATCTATCTATCTATCTATCTATCTATCTCTCTCTCTCTATATATATATATATATATCCGCTGATTGTTCCCCACTAAAAACTTGGTGGGTCGGTACCTCGGGGCATAGGGTCATAGCCCACATTCCGAGCTGATGGAAGTCCCTCAGATTCCTTTGAACGTTCTTATGTCATGCATATTGCCACATATTAAATGGTCTGTTAATAAATCAATAAAAACGCAATTAAAAAAACACAATAATGTCTGCAAGTTGAAACCCAGTTGAACAAACAACTCGTGACGTGTTCTGCATGCCCCCCCAAGGGGCGGGCGTCACCTGTTCTCTGCTGTTGGGGGGGGGGGGGGGGGGGGGGTTCACGTCTTCCTACCTGAGAAACAGAGCTTGTCGTGACAGGTGGTTGTTCAGCTCTTCTACAGGTAAGCACCTGGAATCAGCTTCACAACATTACAGGTAGTTACTTTAATACATTTTTTGCATCTATGAATAAATGAACCTTGCCCTAACCCGTTCTATTAAGGACATGCTCAAATATAATTGCAGTACATGTGACGTGTATATCCTAGAATGATTTAATGTTTGCATAGCACTGAACTTTTCTTGTATTGAGGTCAAATGTGTTGTAAGGGTTTATATTGCCAGGTCAGCTCTAACATCATGTATGTTGGTGCGGTAAAGAAGAAGAGATTTGAATAACTCTGGTTGTGGTGTGATTCACCAAAATTTTACGATAGCTTTCCAACCTTTAGTAGTAATAATGTTAACTGAAGAGAATGATGGCATTTTTTAAGATTTAAAATACAATATCAATATGCATTTATTGACCAACATGTTCGTCAAATGGCCGAATAATGCATGTCACTCTTCAAATATGCAGCAGGGGTCCAGAACATCTGTACATATCTCACACATATTTGACCTTTCTCTCGCATGAGAAAAATTGTAAGAAATCCCGAGCAAAGTACAAAAGAATTCACAGAAATGCATCGATAATGACACACCTTGGACCAGTATATCTCAGTGCTGACACTTCGGTCTGTTGAGTGGATTTGCTTCGAGCATCCCCCCTCTCTCAGGCGGAATGCAGTGGCACGGGCCGGCCAGGCATTCCAGAAGCAAACCAATTTTCACATAGTTAGGGGTGGACTGCATACGTGTGTGTGTGTGTGTGTGTGTGTGTGTGTGTGTGTGTGTGTGTGTGTGCGCGTGCGTACACTGTGCAGTGTGCATTGTGCATTGTGCGTGCAAAGGACTGAAAAAAGACCCTTCAGGACTGAAGGGCCCCTGTTCTACAACAGGTGTGAGAGTGATTCACCGTTACGAGCCTTCTCACCATCTACTCTGCCCGGTGACAAGTGACATCACAGGTGGGAGGTTGCTTCTGAACCCGAGCCTGAACCCGCGGACCGAGCAGATGGAGGGCGTGTATCCATGTTATCGTAACCACGGTAACGGAGCCCCGATACCGGCCATCCTTCTGGATCGCGTCGTGGACGCCAGGGTCGAGACGGTGACCGAGGCTAGCCCCCGTCCGGACGGAGAAGCAGGGTGAGTGGTGGTGACTGATCCCTCTGCAGGGGCTTTAGTCCCCCTTCAGTAGCCAGGCCTCCAGGGGCCCGGAGACATGGTGGGGGGGGGGCATCTGGCTCAAGGAGCCCACAGGTAGACCGTAGGACGGACATGGGGAATCCAACCCACAACCCTTCAGCTGGGACTCCGACACCACAGCCCCTAGAACGTGCCCCGTGACACGATGGAGACATGTGATGTAATAATAATACTTCTGTCTCATCATCCTTACATCAGCATCCCAGGCCTTTGGGAAACAAGAGAGCAGAATTCTAAGAAGTAGAAATAAAATGTAGGTTTATTAAAAAGTACCTGCTAAGAAAACGTAAAGAAAATTCACTCGACACGATTCATCATTTAGCAAATACTTTTAACCAAAGCAAAGTAGGCCGGAGGATGCATGCAGGCTGCAAACTAGGGTACCAAACCCAGTGCCATGAGTAAAGTGTACGCTCCTCCTCTCCAGATTGAGACACATGTGGGCCTGCTGTGCGTACCTCCGTAGACCATGGTCCCACGCTGAGCCCCTCCTGTTCTCCTCCTCCTGCAGGCGTGCCGCCGGGTCGATGTGCACGCGTTGTGACGGACCGATGGACGGGGACAGCTACATCTCCATGGATCAGCCCCCCATGGTTTGCCACCAGGACTGTTTCACCGTGCGTCCACTCAGCCGTCTGTGATTGTTGTTCTGCTGATACCCATCTGTCTTCTCACTCAGTGTGTGTGTGTGTGTGTGTGTCGTGTGCGTGTGAGCGAGTGTGTGTGTGTGTGTGTGTGTGTGTGTGTGTGTGTGTGTGTGTGTGTGAGTGTGTGTGTGTGTGTGTGTGTCTGTGTTTGTGCAGTGTGCGGTTTGTGGCTGTATCTTAGGAGACCTGCAGACCCCCATGTTCCTGCGTGGACAGAAGATCCACTGTGAGACCTGCTATTTCAACAGCATCTACTCCTGTGGAGCAGGAGGAAGCGGAGCTGGAGGAGGAGGAGGAGGAGGAGGAGGAGGACAGGAGGAGGAGGAGTAGGAGGAGGAGGAGGAGGAGGAGGAGGAGGAGAAGGGGGAGGAGGAGGAGGGGAGGAGGAGGAGGGAGAGGGGGAGGGAGAGGAGGGGGAGTAGGAGGAGGGTGAGGAAGAGGTAGAGGAGAAGAAGGGGAAAAAGAGGAGAAGGGGGAGGAAGAGGACGAGGAGGAAGGGGAGGAAGAGGAGGAGGTATAAGAGCATTAGGAGGAGGAGAGGAGGAAGAGCAGTATTAGGAGGAGGGGATAGACTGGAGGGATGGAGATGAGAGGAGGAGGCGGGAGAGGAGTAGAGGGGAGGAAGAGAAGAGGAGAGACGGGGAGTAGAGGACCAGATGAGAGGGATGGCGGATGCTGTTATGTATAACTCCTGAGTGTTGGGGACACATCACCAGGATCACAACAGCCACCACATCGCTCTCTCTGTCAGAAACAATGCCCAGATACATAACTACTATTTAATGCTCCAACTTGCTGTACAATATGCCTCGACTAATGTTTGTAATAATTACCGCAAAAAAATATCTAATGCATGCTTTCAACCTAGTTTGTTGTGATATGTTGTGCTGGGTCAAAATAAAACCACCACAGTAGTGAATGTGATTAAGAAAGCTTTAATGGCAGCTCTGGGACACAGGCTGGCCAGCAACGCTGAAATCATAGAGGGGTTAAAGGTCGGAGCACGGACCTCAACAAACTTCTTATTCTTAGAAATACAAAAAGCACCTTGAGGAGAGGGATCCCAGTTTGTCTCCGCCCACATAGTGGTACTGCAATAAAAAGCACTCAATGCAAGAGTACAAAACTGCAAAATTTCTTATAATGCAAAGCAACACAGTTTACATCAACGCATCAGCAATAATAACCTTATCTCAACAGCGACATACTCCTCGACAGATATGTCCGGACACATCCCACATTTTCATCCAATTTTTTATTTAATTCACATTGAGGTTAAAGAGACAGGGTCATGACGATGAGGTAAGGTGGGGCAGACAATATTATTCAGAACCAAAACATCCACGGTTTACCAGAGAGACCAGGTGGGCTGTAGAATCACCGGGGGGTGGGGGGGGGGGTCTCTCCCTCAATCAACCACCTCGCTGCCTCGCCAGGTCAGGAGACGCGCTCCGAACGGCGTCGGGGCGAGGAGGTGAGAGGTTTCCATGGAGATGATTGGAGGTTGCCATGGAGATGAAGGATGAACAACATGCCGTGTTAAAGACACCCGCGGGGAGCTGCTATGGGTTATGTTCATGACGAGGGTGATGATGAGGGGGGTGGTGTGATGAAGGTCTGAGGAGCTTCAATCCCGTCCGGACTGGGGCTCAGCAACGTAACCCCTTCCTGCCCAGGAACCTTAGGACGGCGTAGTTGTAGGTGGTGGCGACAACGTACAGGAACTGAAGGAAGAAGGAGGTTCCTGTGTAACCATCGAGTCATCTAGCCCTGACGCTTTCAGAGCTCAGAGACAGGTCATTGAGGAGCATGAAGGGGATGGACAGTACAGAGACAGGTCATTAAGGAGCGGGTAGGGGTTAGACAGTACAGAAACAGGTCATTAAGGAGCAGGTAGGGGTTAGACAGTACAGCAACTGAAGGAAGAAGGAGGTTCCTATGTTACTATCGAGTCATTTAGCAGACGCTTTCAGGGAGTACAGAGACACAGGTCAATAAGGAGCAGGTAGGGTTAGACAGTATAGAGAGGTCATTGAGTGGCAGGTAGGGGGATAGACAGTACAGAGACAGGTCATTAAGGAGCAGGTAGGGGTTAGACAGTACAGAGACTTGTCATTAAGGAGCAGGTAGGGGTTAGACAGTACAGAGACAGGTCATTAAGGAGCAGGTAGGGGTTAGACAGTACAGTGACAGGTTTTTAAGGCCCGATAGGGTTTAAGGGTCATCTTGCACTAGGATGCCTACAGGTAGACTGTTGACACTGGGGCTCGAACCCAGAGCCTTCAGGTTGGAGTCCAACAACCTGACCACTGGACAAACCCCACACATATCTCCCTAGCTTTTATTTAAAATCTTTGATCCAATACCCAGGGCGACGCCGGATACTCACCAGAGCTAGGAGCGCGACCCCGGCACCCACGAACGCAGCGATGTACAGGTCATAGGTCACGTAAAACTGGAGGGACACAGGGAGCAGAGAGAAGCTTAGGACAGGAAGGACATTAGCCAGCTCCCCCTTCCTGACTGGTTGTCACTGGTGGAGCAAAGCGACTCCTTTGTAGCAGAAAGAAGACTTAGAGAGAGCAGACTGTTCCTCACATCGCTGGTCTTGCAGATGGCCGCCAGCGTCATTCCACAGGCCTTCCCGGGCATGGCGTTCCAGGGTAGCAGACCTGGGAGGGATGCATCATGGGAAGGAGATTAAGATTCAATTAAACAAACTAACCAGCTAACTCGCATGTCTTCCCCTAGACTGGGGGGATTTTACATTTAGCATTGCATACCAGCTAGGTTAGCATACAACATGGCTAGGTTAGTATAGCACCTGGCTAGGTTAGCCTACCATGGTGCCTGGCTAGGTTAGCAAAACGAGAGGCTAGGTTAGCGGCTATGCTAGCGTACCTTACTGCCTTCCTAGGCTAGCAACCAGGTTAGCATAGTGCTCTGCCTTGCTAGGCTAGGGCTAGGCTTGCATACTGCACTGCATGGCAAGGCTAGTTGCTAGGAGTACCGTACTAACGGGCTAGTCTTAAGCCCATGTTTGCGTATTACACTAGCTATCTAGGCTACAGGCTAGGTTAGCATAGCATAGTGGCAGGCTATGCTAGAGGCTAGGTTAGCATAGCATAATAGCTGGCTAAAGGCTAGGTTACTGTAACATACGGACAGGTTAGGCTAGAGGCTAGGTTAGCGTAGCATACTGGCTTGGCTAAAGGCTAGGTTAGTGTACCATACGGACAGGTTAGGCTAGAGGCTAGGTTAGCATAGTGTAATAGCAGGCTAGAGGCTAGTTCAGTGTAGAATACTGGCTGGCTAGGCTAAAGGCTAGGCCGGCGTAGCATAGGGGCTAGCTGGGCTAAAGGCTAGGTCATTTAACCATACGGACAGCTGAGCTAGAGGCTAGGTTAGCGTACCATACTGTCGGGCATCCATGCAGATCCAGCCGTGCTGGTTGATGCTGGGGGAGGTCTCAGCCAGCAGGTTGATGTTGTGACACGTCTGGGCCATGTTGAAGAAGAAGAAGACTGGGATGGCGCTGAAGGCGAAGACGCAGAGCCAGATGACCGCCAGGACGTAGGTCGCGATGATGAACTGTTAGGGGAGGAGCAGGGAGATTGATCAGAAAGGTTTGGGGTAAGTGACAAACACGGCTATTTAGGTTCTAAACGCTAGGTGGGTGGAGGAACTGAATGCGGAACATTCTAACCACCACCTCCACCATCACCTACATCACGATACCACCACCAACTTCACCGCCCCCACCACTATTATCGAAATTCCACCAACCCCAATGTCACTAACTCAACCAACATTACTACCTCCTCATCACCGCCATTTTCTCTACCATAACTCCCACCCCATCATCATCATCTCTCCACCACCCCCACCTCCACCGCCACAATCCCATCATCACCGCCCCGCCACACACCACCACCATCCACTCCCGCCCTCGCCACCGCCCCCCCGCCCGGTCCTCACGGTCAGGCTGAGGCAGCGGCCGCAGCGGGTGCTCCTGAACTCCCCGAAGGTCTGCTTGATGGCGCTGGTGGTGTAGAAGCCCTCGGCCAGCAGCAGCATCCCGTACAGGAAGAAGAAGGAGGCCAGGCCGTAGATCACGAACTGGAAGTACTTGATGCTGGAACACACGGGCGCAGAGCGCGCACGAGGGGGTCAGCCAGGGCGAGGGGGAGCAGGAGCCAACAGCACCGACGTCACTACGCTCAGGAGTCAAGAGGCCACATCTTTCCCGTTCATCCCGGATCAAATAGACTTAGCGATTGCGTTTCTTCCCGGGCTCTGAATCGGTGATGAAAGCCGGGGGGCTTGGAGTCAGGAGGAGGGGGGGGGGGGGGGGGGGGGGGAGGCTTGACTCACCAGGAGGCCATGAGCGAGTAGTCCTGGAAGTTGCGGGCGAAGTGGGTCTCCACCAGCACCTGGGTCTGGCCCAGCGCCTCGTGCCCGCAGCCGCAGAACAGCGCCATGCCGGCGAACAAGAGCAGCGTGGCGACCAGCGACGGGTAGGGGATGGCGCCCGCGCACCGGATGCAACAGTCATAGCAACCTGCGGGGGCATAATACATGAGCACACACGCGGCGCACACCGCACACACAAGCAAGCAGCACATGGGCGACACCGTGGTGGGGGGGGGGGGGAGAGGTGGTCAGCGCCTCATCTGCTGCGGATCCATCCGCCACACACGACACGCAGCCACCCTGGGGGGGGGGAGAAGCTCAAGAGAGCGGAGAGCGGCAGGGCAGCCCCCTGTTAGAGCGTCCAATCAGAAGCAGGCAGTCAGCAGCACTCATACAGCGGGTCCGCCCGGAGCAGCGGGGGTCCAGGAGGTTAGAGAGAGGAGAGCGAGGGGGGCACCTAGGGCTTTGCAGAGCCAGGGCTGCCTGACCGGAAACATCTGGCCTTTAGTGATCGTGTCCTCCGCAGAAAAAAAATAGAAAACGGGTCAAGGACCGGAGAATGGACCGGTGGACCGGAGAATGGACCGGTGGACCGGAGTCTGGACCGGAGAATGGACCGGTGGACCGGAGTCTGGACCGGAGAATGGACCGGTGGACCGGAGTCTGGACCGGAGAATGGACCGGTGGACCGGAGTCTGGACCGGAGAATGGACCGGTGGACCGGAGTCTGGACCGGAGAATGGACCGGTGGACCGGAGTCTTGACCGGGGAAAGGACCGGAGTCTGGACCGGGGCCGGTGGGATAGCTCCTGAGCCACGCTACGCTCTTCCAGATGTGAACGCTGCCAGACCGCAGACCCCGTCGTACCCTCGCCGGCCCGCCTCCCGCACCGGTCAGTGGCGTCACCGGGCCGGGGGGGTGGCACACGGACCTGGCGCCCCCGCAAACAGCTACTCTTTGTTGCCAAGGATACAACATCCTTTGTCTCCCTCAGAGAGGAGAGGACAACAAAGACCAGCGATGTCAGGGCACACGCACATACACACACACACACATGCACACACACGCACATACACACACACACACACGCACACACACACACACACACACACACTAACACATGCATAGACACACACACACACACACCAACGCACACAAACACATTCACACACACACGCACGCACACACACACACACAAACACATGCACACACACCACAGACACAAACACATGCGGAGACACACACATACACACTAACACATACACAGACACACACACACACTCACACATTCACACATACATGAAGGGATGCACAGTGTGTGTGAGTGTAAACACACACACACATGCACATACAATCACACACACACACACACACACACACACACACACACACAGAGTTCTGGGGCTATGGGGTCACTCTGGCCGACGTCCCCAGCTGGTTGAGCCTGGTACCAGGGTACTGGGGGGTTCAGTGGGGTCCGCTTCGGGGCTCCGGGGGGGGGGGGGGGGGGGATCCATGAGAGGTCAAGAATAAACATCTTCACCACAACAAGAACAACATGTGACCAGACCCAGGATGTCTCAGGTTATACTGAGGACATGAACCCAGGCCCTTCCAGGCATGCCCGAGGTAAACCCTAACCACTAGACGCAGAGCAACGTCTATGGGTGATTTCTGTACAGTCTGTACACCCAGGGGTGCTGGGTAACTCACAGCTCTTATCTATACATGTTCCCCTTAGAGCTGAGAACCCCCTGATGCTGCCTGCACACTTCAGCTCAACCTAGTAGTTGCTCTGTTAAAAGGGAAAAAACCAAACTAGGTCAACACTTTACATTTTCGTCAGTGTCACCCCAATATATTTCTAAATATTACACAAATTTGGCCAATTTCCTTTTTGCCAGAATTCATTATTCATGGCTGAGGCATACGGAAGATGATTTGACCTACTTAACTCAAGCAATAACCTGAGCTAACCTCTTCTGGCTAACATATCTTAGCTAACCTCTATTGGCTAACCTCTTTTAGCTCAAATACCATCATACCTCTCTTAGCCTCTAAATCAGCATCTCTTCTTAGTTATCCTCTGTTAGCTAACCTCTCTATGCTAAAATCTCTTAGCTTACCGCTCTTAGCCTCTAATTCAGCCTCAATTAGTTATCCTCTGTTAGCTAAACTCTTTTCTGTTAGCATCTCTTGGATAGCCTCTCTCTGACACTCCTAGCTAGCATCTCTTAGCTATCCTAATCAAGCTAACATATATTCTTTAGCCTTTCTTAGCTCGCCTAACTTCATAAGCCTCTCTTAGCCTTAGGTCAGCTCTCAATGACAGAGGCCAGCCTGCCAGTCCCCCCCCCAATGACATCATAATAAACACAAGCTCATGTTATGATTAATTATCTCTAAACTAAACCAAAAATTAAAAAACCTTAATCAAATTCTGGCCTTAATTTAATCTCTAAACCTTCTTAATGTTCTCTCTGTGAGCGAAAAAAACCCACTTTTATCGGGGGGAAAATTTAATGAATCAATAATTAATCAATTAGGCCTATAACAGGTGGATTAATGGGAATCATTAGTGATCAATTAAAGAAGTGTGTATATCAGAAAACCAGCAATGCATTTAAGCACAACAGCAGCTTGGCACATTAGAAGAACAGTATAATTAAATCATAAAATTATTTTCTACATCAAAACCGACACACACAATTAGTTGAAATGCACATTTGTATAAAGTGCCATGAATATCGGCAGGTAATAACGTGCTGCCACTCACCCATGTTGATCTCCAAGTCAGCAGGAGAGTGATGGATGTTTGTGCGGGCGGCTGTCTGGAAGATATGAGTGGAAGATGATGAGACCCGCCACTCAGGATGGATGTGAGACACGCTTTTGTCTCAGGGACAATAGATGGACCCCCTCCCGGGTCACAGCTTAAAGCCACAACGTCTCAATTCAGCTGCCAGGGATGAGGCCACGCCGAGGTCAGCGGTCGGCCCCATCCGGGACTCAAGCCCCATCCCGGACTCAAGCCCTGATCAGAGACTCAAGCCCCATCCCGGACTCAAGCCCCATCAGGGACTCAAGCCCCATCCCGGACTCAAGCCCCATCCGGGACTCAAGCCCCATCCGGGACTCAAGCCCCATCCCGGACTCAAGCCCCATCAGGGACTCAAGCCCCATCCCGGACTCAAGCCCCATCCCGGACTCAAGCCCCATCCGGTACTCAAGCCCCATCCCGGACTCAAGCCCCATCCCGGACTCAAGCCCCATCCGGGACTCAAGCCCCATCAGGGACTCAAGCCCCATCCCGGACTCAAGCCCCATCAGGGACTCAAGCCCCATCCCGGACTCAAGCCCCATCCCGGACTAAAGCCCCATCCCGGACTCAAGCCCCATCCCGGACTCAAGCCCCATCAGGGACTCAAGCCCCATCCCGGACTCAAGCCCCATCCGGGACTCAAGCCCCATCAGGGACTCAAGCCCCATCCCGGACTCAAGCCCCATCAGGGACTCAAGCCCCATCCGGGACTCAAGCCCCATCCCGGACTCAAGCCCCATCCGGGACTCAAGCCCCATCCGGGACTCAAGCCCCATCAGGGACTCAAGCCCCATCCCGGACTCAAGCCCCATCCCGGACTCAAGCCCCATCAGGGACTCAAGCCCCATCCCGGACTCAAGCCCCATCCCGGACTCAAGCCCCATCCGGGACTCAAGCCCCATCCCGGACTCAAGCCCCATCCCGGACTCAAGCCCCATCCGGGACTCAAGCCCCATCAGGGACTCAAGCCCCATCCCGGACTCAAGCCCCATCAGGGACTCAAGCCCCATCCCGGACTCAAGCCCCATCCCGGACTAAAGCCCCATCCCGGACTCAAGCCCCATCCCGGACTCAAGCCCCATCAGGGACTCAAGCCCCATCAGGGACTCAAGCCCCATCCCGGACTCAAGCCCCATCCGGGACTCAAGCCCCATCAGGGACTCAAGCCCCATCCCGGACTCAAGCCCCATCAGGGACTCAAGCCCCATCCGGGACTCAAGCCCCATCCCGGACTCAAGCCCCATCCGGGACTCAAGCCCCATCCGGGACTCAAGCCCCATCAGGGACTCAAGCCCCATCCCGGACTCAAGCCCCATCAGGGACTCAAGCCCCATCAGGGACTCAAGCCCCATCCCAGACTCAAGCCCCATCCCGGACTCAAGCCCCATCCCGGACTCAAGCCCCATCCGGGACTCAAACCCCATCCGGGACTCAAGCCCTGATCAGAGACTCAAGCTCTGATTGGGGATTCCAGCCCTGATCAAGGACTCAAGCCCTGAACAGGGACTCAAGCCCTGATCCCAGACTCAAGCCCTGAACAGGGACTCAAGCCCTGATCCCAGACTCAAGCCCTGAACAGGGCCTCAAGCCCTGAACAGGGACTCAAGCCCTCATCCCAGACTCAAGCCCTCATACCAGACCCAGGCCCTCATCCCAGACTCAAGCCCTCATCCCAGACTCAAGCCCTCATCCCAGACTCAAGCCCTCATCCCAGACTCAGGCCCTCATCCCAGACTCAACCCCTCATCCCAGACTCAACCCCTCATCCCTGACTCAAGCCCTCAGCCCTGACTCAAGCCCTCGCCCCGGACTCAAGCCCTCGCCCCGGACTCAAGCCCTCGCCCCTGACTCAAGCCCTCGCCCCGGACTCAAGCCCTCGCCCCGGACTCAAGCCCTCATCTTGGAGGGGGACTGAGTACTGCTTTAACCTCCTCCTTCAAGATAAATGTACAGGCTTAGGACTTCCTGTAGGGGGACCGAGTTCTGCTTTAACCTCCTTCAAGATAAAGGTACAGGCTTAGGACTTGCAAAAGATGTCAACAAGCAGAGCACACCTGCCTCTGAGGTGTTCTCACTCAGTGACGTATCGTGAAGAAGACGACTCCAGATAAAGGAGGTCACATGACCGATGAAGTCAAGTAACAAGGAGTCATTGATGATGCCTCCAGCTGCACCCCCCCCCGCCCCCATGTTGTGACCCAGTTGATGTCAAAGCTCTTTGGTACAAAGAGGCCCAGTGTCGACAGCTAAGTCCCTGTCATCGCGGTAATCCTTCCAGAAACACGCTTCCTCCACATTTAAAGCTCTAGATTAGTCATTTAAGTTGTCATACAGTAATACTTTCAGGGCTCAGCTTTTTCCTCCAGCAAGTGGAGCGTTTCCTAGCGTCGACTGGATACCAAGTGTGTGTTTCACGAAGCCAGACACTCTGCTCGTTCCGGTGTGCTCACAGGAACACCTCGCTCTAGCTGGGACGGGGGAAGTGTGTGTGAGGCTCGGCGCTGAGAACTCCATGCGTCCTGCTCTCTGATTGGAAGGAACAATCGTTGTTTGGCGTTTTGTGATGAGCGGAGACAGCAAGGTGTGAACCCCTAAGAGATGCACCACGCCTCCTGTGACCTTGCTGTGTCTGGAAGGTGGATTTAGAGTCTTTAAATGTGTAATTACTGAACAGAGTGATGAAATACTGAGCTACCTACCTCAACCAAGGCTGCATTCAATAGTCCACGCAGCATATGAGGTATTATGTAGTGTTTCATATGAGGTATTATTAATGTTATATTTGGTATCTTGTATTTAAAATATGTGATATTTTCTGTTCATGAATCTTGCAGCGCAGAGAATCTGAACGATCCCTTCAGAATTATGATGACAAATGTAACCCCATGATCATTGCATCATTAGTTATCAAGAATAATCGTTGAATAATCGAAAAATTCATATCAATTATCATCAGTAACACTCAACGCGTCTTTAGTTCCAAAAGTCCTTTAATAGTCAGCTCATTAACACGGTGACATTATGGTCAGATAACAAAGCCTCCGAGCTCTGTGAGCACCCTGTCCTCCCCTCATCCCAATCCTCCTCCACCCTGTCCTCCTCCTCCACCTCCTCCTCCTCCTCCTCCTCCTCCACCTCCTCCACCCTCCCCTCCACCAGGGTCTGTGTGGAGGTCTGACCCGAGAGAGGACCACATGTTCAGCTCGCAGAAGGGAACCCTTGTAAAGTCCAAGTGGCATACATAGAAAAGTACCTTACAGTATCCATAAACAAACAAAGAGTTCAAATGCCCATCTAAATTTATTATACAATCAAGCCAAGCAAAAGAAGCCATGAGATTTTTTTTTTTTTTACGTCGGCGCCTACAGAGTAAGTGGTTTATCGTGAAGCGAGAGTCTTACGTTTACGATGAGTTGAGCGAAACCAGAGACAAGCAAACGGGAGCAGAGCCACCGGACTGCACACACAACACACACTGCTTCAACTGAAATAGGAGCGGCATGTACACAGGTCAGAAAACACTCACACACACTCACACACACACACTCAGTCAGATACATACACACACCTCCCCACACACACACACACACACTCAGTCAGATACATACACACACCTCCCCCCACACACACACACAGACACAAACGATCACACAGTCACATACACACACACACACAGACTCACACACACTCACTAACACTCAGTCAGATACATACACACCTCCCCCCCCACACACACACACAGACACACACACATACACACACTCACACACACACTCAGTCAGATACATACACACACCTCCCCCCACACACACACACACAGACACACACACACACTCTCACAAACACAGGCAGTCACATACACACACACACACTCACAAACACTCAGTCACACACACACTCAGTCACACACACACACACACACACACTCTCACAAACACAGGCAGTCACATACACACACACACACTCACAAACACACACACTCACTAACACTCAGTCACACACACACACTCAGTCACACACACACACACACACACACACACACACACACACACACACTCACTCATTCACATACACACACTCACGGTCTCACATGCACAGAAACACACAGACACTCTTACAGTCTCTCCCAGTCTCTCTCAAACTCACACACACACTCACACACAAACACACACAGAGTGCCACACTCACGCGCACTCGGCTAGATATTCCAGTAGGTGATCCGTTGTAGCTATATAACAGAAGCATCCTACTGTAGCGTGTTAGTATACAAGGCATTTCAAAGGAATAACAGTAAAAACGCCTCCATAATAAGTCATGTATGAGAAATGTTTATAAAATAGCTCGCTATTAATACTGCTCTTCACGTCCACGCCCGTGACATCATCCGCCCCTCGCCAGCCGTGATGTCACTTCCAGGTGAGAGACCAAAATAGATATTGCAGGAGTAAGAAAAAGACTTCCAATACAAATCCAACCGTATAAACGTTATACCGAGCGCCTACGAGATTATGTTTCCAAAAAAGCCGTTAGTGGAAAATGAAATGTACCTGTTGTTGTCGCTGTTGTCGCTGTTGTTGTTGTTGTTGTTGATGTTGTTGTTCTATCCCTAGCGACTGCCGTTGAAAGTGACTATTATAAAATGATTTGCTTATAGAATCACGTCGTCGCCGCCTGGCGTCGCGGGCAGCCCGTCGGCATGGCAACGGAGCACGTCGCACCCTCGACCCTTGACCCTTTACCCTCCTTCCACACACCGGCCCCTCCCAAACACCTCCCACACGCCTCCCACCACGCCTCCCTCCCCCCCCCGATGGCGCCGGCGCCTGCCCGGCCCCTCCTCCCTCGGCGGCGGCGGGAGGGAGGCTACACCCGCGTGGTGGAGTGGGTGCTGGGCAGCCCGGCGGAGCTGTAGCCGGCGGGGAAGGTGCTGTAGGGGCTCATGTTGGACAGCCCCATCAGGGAGTTGGGCATCATGCTGATGCTGCCGGGCGCCATCAGGGGGATGTCCTCGGGCGAGCGCCGCAGGGACAGCGGGTAGTCCAGGCTGGGGGAGGAGTGCAGCGGGTGGTGCAGCTGCTGGGACAGGCTCTCGTCGATGGTGTTGGTGTGGCTCAGCGAGTTGTTGTTGCTGCCGCCGCCGCCGCCGCCGCCGCCGCCGCCGCCGCCCGCCTTGCCGTCCTGTCGCTGCGGGCTGGGCTGCTGCGAGGCGTCCTGGTGGCTGCGCTTGTCCTTGCGGTAGTAGAGCGCGGCGAAGGCCAGCACGTTGAGGAAGAGCAGCGAGGCGCCCACGGCGATGGTGACGCTGAGCTCTGTGGAGTAGTCCCGCGGGTTGGGCATGATGAGCGGGCCCAGCTCCTTGCCCGTCTCCAGCTGGCCGGCGGCCGACAGCGGCGGGCGGCTGCTGCCCCCGTTGGTGCCGGCCTGCGTGGCGTCCAGGGGGGTGACGCGGGTGGTGGTGGAGGAGTAGTGGAACATGTCGTTGATGTTGTACAGGTGGGGCACCAGGTGCTTCCAGAAGGCCACCTTGGTGGCGCGGTAGTGGTCGCGGATGCGGGGCTTGAGGCCGATGTGCAGGTAGAGCTGGTCGTACGGGTCGTACTTGGACCAGGCCACCTCCTCGAAGCGGTTGGCCTTGGTGTGGATGAACTTGGTGTCCTGGGGGACCGGCTTGTTGGGGTCCCTGGGGAGACGGGCGGAGGGACAGTGTGAGGACAGGGACATGGACACAGCCGCAGGTGTGGTGCGTGAAGCATGGCAGAGTTCCATTTTCCACTTAGGGCGTTTAGCGGACGATTTTATCCAAAACGGCTGTTACGGTGACTTCATATTACAGCGGTTCACACACACATTCACACGCCGACGACGGCGGAGTCGACCACGCGAGGCTACAGCCAGCACGTTCTGAGTGAGAGTTAGGCATCTTTATCAGAGAAGGAGCCGGGGATCAAAGCAGCAACCGACCCCTCAACAGAGTCTCTGTTTATCTCACTGATGGTTCAGAGCCCCAACAGATGCGCCAACACCTCCTTCTCTCATCACTTAAATGTGGGACATCGCTACGAGTCTATCACTCATACCACGAGAGACGCTCTGCAAACGCTGGTTGGTGTTTCCGCTCCATCCCACCGGAGAACGTCTGACTGCAGAGGCAGCCGCTAATTTAAACTGACACCGACATGATGTCTGTGCAAGGCGTGAATCACAGTCAATAATGTGTTTTATCATCTTTAGATTTCCCCTCCCTTGCTGGTTTCCATAAGACAGCGCAGTGTTGAGTGCTCTAAAAGGTCCTGTCAAACCGTTTACTAGGCACGCTTCCCTGCAGAGACAAGACGTTTTACACTTTAAGTATGCGGGGATCTCATGCTGCTTCTAACATTTGTTCTTTAATAGATGTTTGGACAGCTGTCATAAAAGAGATGTGATCAAATATGGTTATTGACGTAGCGCCCTGCTCGGTACCGGAGTTCCACCGCCATCTGGATCTCATATTTAGTTGATTATGTTAAGCGGGAAGGTTCAACCGTGTATTTAAACCTTGTCAATTTTTATATATATAGTCACATATTACTTCTAGGTTTATAGTAAGTTGTATATTAGTTCTAAGTGTATATTTAGTTGTATATACTGTATATTAAGACGTGTATATTTAGCAATATATAGTTACTTGTATACATTTCGTAGTACATCCTTCTCTAAGTATATTTATTTGTACATATTTTGAAGTGTTTAATTAGTTGTAAATATTTATTAGTAAATATTGACTTATGTATACATTTCGTAGTACAATCCTTCTCAGAGTATATTTAGTAGTGTACACTTAGTTGTACATATTTAGTAGTTTATATTTAGTTGTATATTTAGTAGTGTCTCTGTATATTTAGTTCTATATAATCATATGTTAGTAAGGTACATCCTCGTAGGCGTCTATGTAGTTGTATGGATTTAGTCGTGCATATTTAGTTTTTAAAACATTGCAGTACAATGCTTAGGTGTATATTTAGTAGTATATATTTAGCAGTATGTATTTAGCAGTATATATTTGGAGTATATTCACCCGCTCTTGGCGAAGTTGGTCCAGTAGGTCATGACCACGGCGCTCAGCATGATGTCGTTCCGGCTGAAGTTGCAGGGGAACAGGTCGGTGGGGCCCACCATGGGCACCCCGAACACGTAGGGCACCTCGTCGCCGTGCGCCGAGTCCGACCACACCGGCTTCATCAGGCTCTGGCAGTGGTGGTAGAAGGCGTAGAAGTAGGTCGGCGAGCCGTAGCGCGCGTGGAGGTCCGCCGTCACCACCGCCGGCTCCACCCACTGGTGGTCCGTGAACAGCGCCACCAGGGTCTTGCGCCGCGTCTCGGGGTTGTCCTTGTCCGCCCAGTCCGTGTACATGAACTTGATGGTCTCCCGCAGCGTGTCCTTGCCCTCGGGGTAGCCGTACAGGCTGTCCACGAAGTCCGACACGGCGAAGTCGAAGTCGCTGCCGGACACGCCGTCCTCCAGGTCCATGACGTTCTCCACGAAGCGCAGCCCCTCGCCCTGGTTCACGCCCAGCATGATGTCGTAGTTCAGGAACTCCCCCTGCTCCATGAGGATCTCGGGGTCGTCGGGGATGACGTCGCCGTCGATGACGGGCCCGAAGGCCACGCGGTAGCGCGCCGGCTGGATGTCCTGCTCCACCAGCTCCTTGGCCGTCTTCTTCTGCAGGCAGGACACCATGTCGACCGTGTCCAGCACGTTGCAGCCCACCCGCTCCGCCAGCAGACGCGTGTACTTCACCGGGTGGTAGTTCACCGCCCAGCTGGACAGCGCCGAGCCGCTCTGGATGATGGCCCGGTGGAACAGGCCTGGAGGAGGGGCAGGTGAGCACGACGTTAGCTCGCGTTAGCATGTTAGCCTCCCGAAAGGCGTACAGAGAGAGACCGCTAGCTCAGCGTTAGCATGGTAGCCTCCTGAGGGACCTACAGAGAGAGACCGCTAGCTCAGCGTTAGCATGTTAGCCTCTCGAAAGGCGTACAGAGAGAGACCGCTAGCTCAGCGTTAGCATGGTAGCCTCCCGAGAGACCACTAGCTCAGCGTTAGCATGGTAGCCTCCTGAGAGATCTTCAGAGAGAGACTGCTAACTCTCAATAGAATGTTAGCATCCCGAGAGACTTAAAGACAGAGGCCGCTAGCTCAGTGTTAGCATGTTGGCCTCTAGAGAGACCACTAGCTCAGCGCTAGCATGGTAGCCTCCTGAGAGACCTACAAAGAGAAACCGCTAGCTCACTGTTAGCATAGTAGCCTCCCAAGAAACCTACATAAAGAGACCGCTAGCTCACCCTGTTAGCATGGTAGCCTTCTTATAGACCTAACTACAGAGACTGCTAGCTCACCCTGATAGCATGGTAGCATACATAGAGACCTATAGAGAGAGAACTACAGAGCGAGACCTACAGAGATAGACCGCTATTTCACTGTTAGCATGTTAGCCTCCCGAGAGACCTACAGAGAGAGACCGCTAGCTCACTGTTAGCATGTTAGCCTCCCGAGAGACCTACACAGAGAGACCGCTAGCTCACTGTTAGCATGTTAGCCTCCCAAGAGACCTACACAGAGAGACCTGCATGACCTTAGCATGGGCTGTACCGTCTAAGATTCGGTACCTCCTGATTCTGAGCCTCCTATGATTCGGGCTACTGAGCATTTGATCATCCAACGATATGGAGAGATGAAAGAGATGGAATTTGAAGAGATGAACATTGGAAAGAACAGACCTTCCTTCCCTTTTATTTTATTTTCCGTTCCTATCCTCTCCTCCCCTCCTCTTCGCTGCTCCTCTCTCCTCTCCTTTCATCAAATCTCGTCCCCTCCTCACATTCCTTTCTCCTCTCATCATATGTCCTTCCCTCCTCCTCTCACTTCTCCTCTCCTCATATCACCCCTCCCTTCCTCCTTTCTCCTCCAGTCCTCCCTTTCTTAGAAGAAATAACTTGAAGTCTTAAGTGACTAAAGTACTTCAAGCGCCACATTTTTATCAGAATTATCTGAATTAATATTCAAATCATACCCTGCGGTTTTGTTGGTTAGAAATTTCATCAACAACCAACAACTCAAAATACTGAATAATGCATTTCATCAACTTAGTTCCAAGTGGATACCAATATGCAAATTCTGTTTCTCCCAACCTTCATAGAAACTGTATTAAGATCCTCTACGATATAGTGTTAGAGGATTTTCAGCACAGTAGGAACTGTCCTCTGTACCTCCGGCGCTGCGTCACTCTGGAAGAGCAGCGAACAGACGACATGAGCCGCTGATGGTGATGTGATAAAGTGTTAAAGTGATAAAGTGTTAATGTGATAAAGCAGTGAATGCGTTCAGTTCCGCCGCTGATAAATAAAGAAGGCCGCGCGGCAGAGCTCTGTTGCATAACGCTGAGGAAAACGAGATGTTTATTGTGCGTACCCTCTCCGAGGAAAAGCTTTTAGGCTGATTAGACCGAAGAAGAAACCAAAGCCTTTTCAGCTCAGACTCAAAGCCAAACACACAAAACACATCCCCAACGTTTTGTCCAGGAACACCCTCCACAACAAACGGCAAAGCCCAGCTGAATTGGGTCGTGACTGCCTTTATCAACATTTCATTTTGGTGCCTGTGTTCTAACAAAACTGTTATTAGAAGAAAAACTAATAGTAAAAGAACCATAAAATACATTCGGAGATGGATAAGCTAAATCCCGGGAATACAAAACGAGTTATCTTAATGAAACATGACCTAATTAGATGTGGCCAACAGTGGACTGATGCTCACATGAGATAAGTTAGGGCTTAAGAAACAAGACAGACACCGGGAAACGTCAGACGCGGGCAACCAGAGAGGGAGTACAGATGCTATCAGATGCTAAGAGATTCAGGGGAGGGAGGCTCCATGCGGCTGGCCTCGTGTCTCACGTACAAGTAGCAATTATTCCCACTTTGAC
>NC_136939.1:2998633-3218633 GCF_949987615.1 Pollachius pollachius | reverse complement strand
CAGCGTCTCTGCAGCCCTGTGGAATAGCTAATCAGACAGGGCCGCGCCGTGTTTAGTATTCAGCCGAACAACTATCAGATATGATCCGCCCGGTCGGCCATTCTAACGCACCACAGAGGAGAGGGAGACGGTTACCGCGGACAACCAGCCCGGCTGATGGGAAAGCAGCAACATAGACGATGTCGGCAGACACGCTCGCCCACACACACTCGCCCACACCTACACACTCACACACACACACACACACACACACACACACACACATATATATACACAAACACACGCAGCTCATACACACGCCCACATACATTAGGCACACACACACGCATACACACACACACACGCCCCCACGCACACCATGTGAGTGATGAGCGGCAGTGCCCCCCCCCCCCCCCCCCCCCACGCGTACCCTCGTCGGTGGGGCTGTAGATGTTGAGGTAGAGGCAGTCCTCGCTCTGGTCCTGGATGTAGCCCGCCACGGTGTCCAGGCTGTAGGTGAACCACACGGGCATCATCACCTCCGGCACCGTGCTGTGGAGGTTCTGGGGGCACACCGGCATGAAGTGCGTGGCGTTGCGGACCCCCGACCACGAGGCGGGCTGTTCCGGGGGCATGAAGCGCTTCTCCCCCAGCGGGGGGGAGGCGTAGGGGACCCCCAGGTACTGGTCCACGGGCCGCAGCACCTCGCTGGGCACCGCCACCCGCTGACCCCGCAGCTTCCCGTACTGGGTGGTCACGCTGGGGGAGGGCCGCTGGGAGGAGGAGGCGGAGGAGGAGGGGGAGGAGGAGGAGCAGAGGAGCCACCACAGGAGGGCCCAGCGGGTGAAGGAGGAGGAGGAGGCCGCTCCCTTCTGGGGGAGGAGGAGGAGAGGGAGGGCAGCAGGCGTGGCGGTGTGCATAGTTGGGGGCTCGGGGGCAGAGCTCAGAGGGGGGGTGGTGTTCTCCGTCTGGTCCGTCTGTCAGACAGACATCTCCCGCCTCTCGCTGGGAAGGAAACCAGGCGCTCCTAGGATGCGTCGCCGCGGAAACCAGATGCTGCTCTCATCTCATTTGATCTGGAAATAATCCGAACAGAAAGATGATAAATAATCACAACAGAAAGATGATAAATAATCACAACAGAAAGATGATAAATAATCCAACAAAAAGACGATAGATAAGTAATCACAACAGAAAGATGATAAATAATTACAACAGAAGATTATGAATAGATAATCACAACAGAAAGATGATAGATAAATAATCACAACAGAAAGATGATAAATAATAACAACAGAAGATTATAAATAGATAATCGCAACAGAAAGATGATAGATAAATAATCACAACTGATCAAAAATAGATAAATAATCACAACTGATCAAAAATAGATATATAATCACAACAGATAGATGAAAGATTATCAAAACAGAAAGACAATAGATATATAATCACAACAGATAGATGATAGATTATCAAAACAGAAAGACAATAGATAAATAATCACAACAGATAGATGAGATAATCACAACAGATCGATAAAAGATATATAATCACAACAGTTAGATGATGGATAAATAATCACAACAGAAAGATGATAGATAATCACAACAGATCAATAATATATATGTAATCACATCAGATAGATGATAGATAAATAATCACAACAGAAACACTAGATGAATAATCCCATAAATAATATTCATCTCATCTTCCATTTAGATTTATTTATTTTCTTATCGAGGCTTTTGAAGACATTTTATGAATCAAATGAAAAGTATAAGTCAGCAGCCGTTGGGAGGCTCTGACGGAGTGAACTCCACGAGAGGAAATCAAAACCTCATCTAGCCGTCATAAACACATCCACAATCTAGATTAGGTTTACATTTCTCTGATGGGAATTTAATAGGGCCACAATGAACACACATAAAAACACGTTTCGCCAACACTGCAGGGACAACAGATCAATCGGACATGATTTGAAAGCAGAGTGTTATCTGAAACTTCCCACAAACACACAACTCTCTCTGCCCATCTGATTGGTCAGTGTGTGTGTGTTAGTGGAAGGTGTGTGTTAGTGGAAGCTATGTGTGTGTGTGTGTGTGTGTACGTATGTGTGTTAGTGCAAAGTGTGTTTGTGTGTGTGTGTGTGTGTGTGTGTGTTTGCTAGTAGAAGGTGTGTGTGTGTGTGTGTCTGTGTGTGTTAGTGGAATGTGTGTGTGTGTCTGTGTGTGTGTGTTAGTAGAAGTCGTGTGAGTTTGTGTGTCTCTCTCTGTGTGTTGGCTAGTAGAAGGTGTGTGTTGGCGAGTGAAACAGTGTGTGTGTGTGTGGGTGTATTAGATTAGGTTATTAAATGATAAACACGATCGATTTCCAACGCAGCCACCTGTTCTACTTTGCTTGGGTTCATCAGACCGCCGACCAATAGAAGAGCCAATACAGGATGAGTCACTGGTTGAGGTGTGATGGACGGTATCAGGGTGTAGGAATGATACGCGTGTGTGAGAGTCATTAACACGGCAGCAGCAGCCAGTCTATTTCTGATAGTGAAGTGTAAAGGAGACGAGGAGAGATATCAGCATATCACATCTGCACGGAAACACCAAATCAATCGGTAGCGTCACCAAGTCCCCTTCAGAGACACAGAGCCTGTCCTGAAAGGCGTGTGTTTGGAGGTAGATTCAGTGTGTGTTGGGGGTAGAACTGCTACTTATTGAAAGTCTCTTTGGATACAAGCGTCTGCTAAACGCCCTGAATGTAAAATGTAATCGTAGCTGCGAAGGAAAGCGTACGAAGTCGATGCGTTAACTCAGGGATCACATGTGGTGAGCGAGGGGGCTAGAGGGGGAGAGGAGAGCTTCTCAAGGTGATGACAACCTGAACTCTCTCCGGATACAAAGCAGGCAGGGGAACACACACTGTTTGGGCATTTGTCCTCCTGCTCAAATCCGTCCTCCTGCCCAAAGCAGACCCATGAAGCGATAAGTTAGCCAGGTTACCAGTGGGGCTCCTCGTGCTAGCAGAACAGCTGCAACCCCCCTCCCCCCCCCCCTCAGAACCCGGGATCATCCCCGTCTTTCCAGATCTAACTCCCAACTCCTCCTGGCCGTCGGGAGCCCCCCGTCCTGCAGCATCGCTGTTATCGTGTGGCCTAACAGGCCTCGCCACCACCATATCCATCTGATATTCTGCGGCCCGAGGAGGTAGCGGAGAGATATCACATCAGATGCCCTTGCGTTGTCAGATCCGGCCGATCGCCACTGCGCCCCCCTCACCACCAGCCCACAGCCTCGTCTGCCGCTGCACACCTTACGGGCTACAGCTTCCAAGAATATGCATCAGTCACCATTTCACGCAAAATGGACACGGACAAAAAAAAAAGCCACAGCCCAAAATATTGCAAACGGGCTGCTGTGTTCTGTGTTGCACCAACAGACTCGTGGGAACGTTTGGTGAATAACGAGAGGGGGACAACACGGCAACACGGTGGACTGCGATATGAGGAGGACGAACCTGAGACACATCAGCACGAACACCGTGGATCAACCGATAGAGCAGCGGCCATCTCTACGGCTGATAAAACGACGGGTTAACGCACCTGCTCTCACGCGCGGGTTCTCTTCAGTCCATAGATGTAGTCTCCTCCTCGTTCCGCGTCTCCATCCATTCACTTCAGCACCACGCAGCCTCTCCTCCCAAATCACTACCTCGCTTTACATTCAATGTTTGGATAAGAAAAGACCCGGCGCTGTGAGGGTTTGAGTGAGTGTGTGTGTTTGTGTATGTGTGTGTGAGAGTGAGGGAGTGATTGTGTGTGTGTGTGTGTGTGTGTGTGAGAGTGAGTGTGTGTGAGTGTGCGTTGCGCATCCACGACGCCAAGGTCAGGCGCGCCAATGGTTTCGACGGAGCTCCCGCTGCCAGCGCGTTACTAGGCAACCGCGAAGGATGAAACGCCAGTGCGTTGAATTCGTTTTTTTGTTGTTTTTTTCATGGACCGAACGTACAGTGGGCGGTGCTTTCCCGTTCCGTTACCAACCAATCAGTGATCGAGGAGGACCAGTTGGCTGTACCGGAGCTGGAGGCCCCGCCCACTGGTCCCCCGGACGGGTCTAGATGACCGGGTTCCGAGTTAAGGTGTAGCAGATGAACTAGCCCCAGGTTTAAGAGGCAGAAGATGGTAATTATCAACACAGACACCACAACACGGACATCCCGGGCCGCGAGCTCAGCCTTGCAGAGCATCGATCAGAGATCGATCCCTAAATGGTGAAAATACCCAGCAGACCAATGGCGGTCTGATGCAGCGATGGCAGAAGGACAGTGTGAATAGATGTTATTTAGATGTAGGTTTTTAGTTCAGGCCTACATGACAGACGTTGTTAACTCCTACAAATCTCTATCTATTTATATCTATCCATCCTATCTGCTTCTCTCTCTGTCTCTCTCTCTCTCTCTCTCTCTCTCTCTCTCTCTCTCTCTCTCTCTCTCTCTCTCTCTCTCTATCACTCACTCATCCTATTATTATATATATGTTTATCTATATTGCTCCTCAATATATCTCTCTCTCTATATATATATACACATATCTAGCGCTTTGAGTGCGAGAAAAGCGCTATACAAATGCAATGTATTATTATATATATACATATATATATAAACATATAGATCTATGAGTACATAGATATATCTATGTATCTATATACATATAGATATACATATTGATTTATCTATGTGCATGCATAGATATAGTGATATATATATAGATGAATCTATATGTATATATCAATATAGATTTGTCTAGATGTCTCTGCTGCCTCCGCCTCATGCTGCCGGACCCTCCCATCCTCCCTGGAGGGGGCCCCACGGAGGACTGGCCCCGGGTACAAAGCCCTGCCCCTGGTCTCCCACCGGCCCCGGGCCCCGGCCCCGGGCTGCTCTGAGGTGGAGGGAGAGAGAGAGAGGAGGGATGGAAGAGCCTCAAGCCGTCTCAGAATAGACCTGGCTCTGAGAGCAGCACTGAGGAGGAACACAGTCTGCTCACATCTCCTCTCCCAGATCTGCTGAAGACTGGAGCAGCGACAGATGCCCTGGGTTAGCGCGTTCCAGAAGGCTCTGAGGAGGACAGAGGCTCCGCAGAGAGAGGGAGGCTAGAGTAGTTGGCTCCAGACAGGTTCACGCAGGCGCCAGCAGTCCTCTAATCCCCCACACTCCTCTTATTATGGGATTGCTGATCAAGATCTCACGGGGCCGGATCTATAGATCAACACAATCAATATCAACAGCAGTCGGACGATCAGGCACACTATAGACGCATATACCCAGACCATTCTTACCTATACCGCTGCTGTACCTGTAGAGTAGACGTCTATGTTGTTGTTGCTCTCTTATGGGGCTGAGAATAACACGATCATTATTAACATTGTACTGTGAGGGGGTGAGGGGTGGGCGAGGGAGAGAATTCAAACGTATTCAGTATTCAAGTGTTCACTTCCACAGGTCTGCTTCAGACTTTCATTCAATTATTCATCCTCCCATCAAACCCTTCTCCGCCTCCCTTTACTCCCCCCTCCACAGGGGAGGTGTAAGGGAGGAGGAGAGGAGGGGAGGTGTAAGGGAGGAAGAGAAGAGGGGAGGTGTAAGGGAGGAGGAGAGGAGGAGCAGGGTAGGTGTAAGGGAGGAGGAGAAGAGGGGAGGTGTAAGGGAGGAGGAGAGGAGGAGCAGGGTAGGTGTAAGGGAGGAGAGGAGGAGGGGAGGTGTAAGGGAGGAGGAGAGGAGGAGCAGGGTAGGTGTAAGGGAGGAGAGGAGGAGGGTAGGTGTAAGGGAGGAGGAGATAGTGGTGAAGGGAACCCCTCCCCTGCACCTCCCTTACAGGAGGATCAGTCTGTTAACGCGGCGCCAGCTTTGATCTCCTTAACGTTTTAAATCGCCGCCCTCAAACCTCCACTCAGAGCAGATCAACGCATCCCACGGCGACAATACCATCAAATCACATAAACTGACAGATAACACAGGGAATAAAACCCCAATGAAAGGCTGGGGTTGTAAAGACAAGCCTATGTTTTTATATTAATCTGGTGTCCACCGGTTCATCTTTAAAAGTAGATTTATGTTGCCCGTTACCTTGAGATTGATGCGGTTTAGATAGTCTCAGTCGATGTCCATTATGCACCACAGTTTATGGTTTAATGAAGGACAGAGGTCCTTCCCCTCGTCCTTGTTTAAAGCTCTGGATTTGCTATTTATTGGTATTGAATTATATTTGATACGCAGGGCTTGTGCAATAACTATACTAGCATTTGTTTAATATATATACCTACTATATATTAAACAAATGTATTAATTTTTTATATGTGTGTGTGTGTGTGTGTGTGTGTGTGTGTGTGTGTGTGTGTGTGTGTGTGTGTGTGTGTGTGTGTGTGTGTGTGTGTGTGTGTGTGTGTGTGAAAACACGGATATAGTGTTGCTTCATCCGTGTAATACGGATGTCATCAACAGTTTTCACTATTACCATGTTGTTCCTTTTTCAATACCAGCAGTTTGCACTTTTAACATGTATTATTGTTTTTATCATTGTATTTATCATTGTTGCTGTGTTGCTGTTTAGGGGTGAAATATGTTTCAAGTTCATGATGGGACAACTGGACAACAACCATGATGATGAAAACCAGCACCGAGCAGGAGGAGGAGGAGTCTGTAGCTACGGCAACCAGGAGGGGGTATATCCGCGGGAAGACAAACAGGAAACGCAGCCGCTCAGTGGAACCCGCAACCCTTCAGGATCAAACCTATGTAAAACTACTAACCAAACTCATATGAAAATATTAATAAAGCTTAACCGACATGGAGGAACAGACCGCTGCCGGAGAGAAGCTCAGCGTGCCCACGGACTTCACCGCACCGCCTCTCCCCGGTGAGTTACAGCAGGATTGGACCCGTAGGAAGTCCATCTGTCAGCTCGGTACATGATGGTAGTACCGTCCTGGTTCCTGCAGAACCAGGACGGTACTACCATCATGTACCGAGCTGGTCGTCCTCAGCACGGGGGTTTCTTCAAACTGCTAAAGTTGGTGAAAGGAGCGTTAAAATTGGCTGTGAAAACGTTATTTTTTTTAAAAATCCTAACTGTTGTATTCAGGGAACATTCAGAAGGACCTGATGCCGCCGTCCCACTTCACCTCCGCCGTCCAGACATCCTCGTCCGTCCGCGGGGTCCAGACCTCCGCGTCCGTCCGCGGGGTCCACAACCAGCCGGCCGCGGAGTCCTGGAGCTCCGCCGCCGGTCCGGGGGTCTCAAGTCCGGCCGCGGCATGGCTCGCCGTGTCCCGTGCCCAGGGGGAAGTTCTGGAGCTCCGGAAGGAGAACCAGAGGCTGATGATGCTACAGGGAGACTCTTTGAGAGGAAGGAGCCACTCTACAGACTCCAATGGAAGGTAGCCATCACAAAAATCTGGTTATTAGCTAGGTTAGCACGAATGTTATCACCATGACGTTTGTCTTGGTGCGCACCTACGCTAAAATGAACACACACACACACGCACACGCACACACACACACACCAGAGAGAATGGTTCACCACTGAACATTATGAAACCCCTCTAAACATTGAACTGAACATATTAGATCCTGGGTTAATGGTATAATAATGGTGCAGTGTTAGCAACTGGGAAATAAAAACGTATTACTCATTCATTAAACATTTACACCAGTAGGTCTACATTTAAACTGGTTTCCCTCCCCCAGGTTTGTGGAGGGCGGAGGTGGTGGAGGTGAGGGGTGGATGAGGCTGGAGGCGGAGTGGCGTGTGCGGGTGGAGACGCAGCGGGTGGAGGCGGAGAGGCTCCGGGGGCAGCTGGAGGCCCTGAAGGGGAGCGAGGAGAGACAGCGGGGCGAGCTACGAGACAAGGACAGCACCCTCCACAGGTACACACACACACACACACACACACACACACACACACACACACACACACACACACACACACACACAAACCATGCAGACACACACACAGACACACACAGACATGCACGCTCACACAAACGATGCAGACACACACACAGACACGCACATGCAGACACACACACACACCACACAGACACGCACACAAACTACGCACATGGATCTGTTCTGTCTAACCCCTTCCTGCTCCTTAATGACCTGTCTCTGTACTGTCTAACCCCTCCCTGCTCTTTAATGACCTGTCTCTGTACTGTCTAACCCCTACCTGCTCCTTAATGACCTGGCTCTGTACTGTCTAACCCCTCCCTGCTCTTTAATGACCTGTCTCTGTACTGTCTAACCCCTACCTGCTCCTTAATGACCTGGCTCTGTGCTGTCTAACCCCTGCCTGCTCCTTATTGACATGGTTCTGATTCACTGTCTGCTCCAGCCTGATGATTGGATGTCCTCTCTGTTCCCTCCTGTAGACAGGGTGCTGAGCTGGAGACCCTACGCTGTGACCTGGGTCAGACCAGGTCCAGGCTGGACCAGGTCAGACTGGAGCTCCAGCAGAGCCTCCAGGAGAACCAGAAGATGTCTTCACAGGTAGCCCTTCATATCAACCAGCTTCAACATCAATCCACTGACCTCCTCCTCATATTCTACTGCTGCCACAAGTTTGTTGGTTTCTATATTGACTTAACAAGTGTTGATTCACTATTGGTTTGGGTTAACTATTGTTTTTGGTTCACTAGGGTTCGTTCACTAGGGTTCGTTCACTAGGGTTGGGTTCACTAGGGTTGGTTCACTAGGGTTGGGTTCACTAGGGTTGGGTTCACTAGGGTTGGTTCACTAGGGTTGGGTTCACTAGGGTTGGGTTCACTAGGGTTGGGTTCACTAGGGTTGGGTTCACTAGTGTTTGTTCACTAGGGTTGGGTTCACTAGTGTTGGGTTCACTAGGGTTGGTTCACTAAGGTTGGTTCACTGGTGTTGGGTTCACTAGTGTTTGTTCACTAGGGTTGGGTTCACTAGGGTTGGGTTCACTAGGGTTGGGTTCACTAGGGTTGGTTCACTAGTGTTTGTTCACTAGTGTTTGTTCACTAGTGTTTGTTCACTAAGGTTGGTTCACTAGTGTTGGGTTCACTAGGGTTGGTTCACTAAGGTTGGTTCACTAGTGTTGAGTTCACTAGGGTTGGGTTCACTAGGGTCGAGTTCACTAGTGTTGGGTTCACCAGGGTTGAGTTCACTAGGGTTGGGTTCACTAGTGTTGGGTTCACTAGGGTTGAGTTCACTAGTGTTGAGTTCACTAGGGTTGGGTTCACTAGGGTTGGGTTCACTAGGGTTGGGTTCACTAGTGTTGAGTTCACTAGGGTTGGGTTCACTAGGGTTGGGTTCACTAGGGTTGGTTCACTAGTGTTTGTTCACTAGGGTTGGGTTCACTAGGGTTGGTTCATTAGGGTTTGGCTCACTAGGGTTGAGTTCACTAGGGTTGGGTTCACTAGGGTTGGGTTCACTGGTGTTGAGTTCACTAGGGTTGGGTTCACTAGTGTTGAGTTCACTAGGGTTGGGTTCACTAGGGTTGGGTTCACTAGGGTTTGGTTCACTAGTGTTGAGTTCACTAGGGTTGGGTTCACTAGTGTTGAGTTCACTAGGGTTGAGTTCACTAGGGTTGGGTTCACTAGGGTTGGGTTCACTAGGGTTGGGTTCACTAGTGTTGAGTTCACTAGGGTTGGGTTCACTAGGGTTGGGTTCACTAGGGTTGGTTCACTAGTGTTTGTTCACTAGGGTTGGGTTCACTAGGGTTGGTTCACTAGGGTTGGTTCATTAGGGTTTGGCTCACTAGGGTTGAGTTCACTAGGGTTGGGTTCACTAGGGTTGGGTTCACTAGTGTTGAGTTCACTAGGGTTGGGTTCACTAGTGTTGAGTTCACTAGGGTTGGGTTCACTAGGGTTGGGTTCACTAGGGTTTGGTTCACTAGTGTTGAGTTCACTAGGGTTGGGTTCACTAGTGTTGAATTCACTAGGGTTGAGTTCACTAGGGTTGGGTTCACTAGGGTTAGGTTCACTAGGGTTGGGTTCACTAGGGTTGAGTTCACTAGGGTTGGGTTCACTAGGGTTGGGTTCACTAGGGTTGGTTCACTAGGGTTGGTTCACTAGGGTTGGGTTCACTAGGGTTGGTTCACTAGGGTTGGGTTCACTAGGGTTGGGTTCACTAGGGTTGGTTCACTAGGGTTGGGTTCACTAGGGTTGGTTCACTAGGGTTGGGTTCACTAGTGTTGAGTTCACTAGGGTTGGGTTCACTAGTGTTGAGTTCACTAGGGTTGGGTTCACTAGGGTTGGGTTCACTAGGGTTTGGTTCACTAGTGTTGAGTTCACTAGGGTTGGGTTCACTAGTGTTGAGTTCACTAGGGTTGGGTTCACTAGTGTTGAGTTCACTAGGGTTAGGTTCACTAGGGTTGGGTTCACTAGGGTTGAGTTCACTAGGGTTGGGTTCAATAGGGTTGGGTTCACTAGGGTTGGTTCACTAGTGTTTGTTCACTAGGGTTGGTTCACTAGGGTTGGGTTCACTAGGGTTGGTTCACTAGGGTTGTGTTCACTAGGGTTGGGTTCACTAGGGTTGGTTCACTAGGGTTGGGTTCACTAGGGTTGGTTCACTAGGGTTGGGTTCACTAGGGTTGGTTCACTAGGGTTGGGTTCACTTGGGTTGGGTTCACTAGGGTTGGGTTCACTAGGGTTGGGTTCACTATGTGGTTATGAACATTCAATAAGCTTTGTAATGACCAGATATTCCCCATGACCTTTGTTGGTCCTCAGCTGGAAACCATGGAGAAGGGGTCAGAGGAGGAGATCAGGAGGCTGAGGAAGGAGGAGGCGCGGAGCCGAGAGGAGGTGCACACGCTCCTCCGGGAGGCCGAGAGGAGCAGGAAGGACGAGGAGGAGGAGGCGAAGAGGAGGAACATCGACCTGACCACCCAGATGGAGAATCTACAGAAAACCCACCAGACAGAGGTCTGTCTGTCTGTCTGTCTGTCTGTCTGTCTGTCTGTCTGTCTGTGGGTGATGGGCTGGTTAACTCTCCCCCCCCTCCCTGTCTGTTTGAAGGGGGTCTCTATTAACATGCAAAGTGGGAGGGTCTATCTTTCAGAGAACTTCTAGGTTATATGCATGACTAGCACATGATCCTCTCCTGTTTAGCCAATAGGATCTCTTTGGGTGTGGTCTACGTGCGATTGGCTCATCTTGGTTTTATGGTTTAGTGGGCAGAGCAAGTATTTTCATAGGCCAAGTTAGTTTGTATGCGGAGTCAGAATGTTTATGGGTGGGTCTTGGGAAGGGGTCATGATCATTCCATGAGGGTGGAGCCATGATGTTAGTGGGCGGAGCCATGCTGTTAGTGGGCGGAGCCATGCTGTTAGTGGGCGGAGCCACGATGGTTGTGGGCGTTGCCGTTCACCGGTGTCCTCCTGTCCCTCCCAGCGGCAGCAGCTGACCGCGTCCCACGCCACAGAGATGGAGGCTGCGGCGGTTGCTAGGGACCGGCTCCAGGGCAGCCTGGACGCCATGGCAACACAGATGCTGCAACTACAGAGCCATCTCGGGACGGCGACGGCCGAGAGAGACGCGCTCAGAGACCAGCTCAGGTACCAGCCCCGCTCCACACAGACAAGCTGGAAGACGATTGGAGGAAGTTGTTTCTCCTGGGTTCTCATTGGTCAACCTGGTGTGTGTTTTCCAGCCAAGCGAGCCAAGAGCTGGAGGGCCAGGCGGCCACGCTGCAGAACCTCCGAGGATACATCGGGGAGATGTCCCCCAAGAGGGGGGAGGAGGAGAGGCTGGTGGAGACCGTCCAGGTGAGGCCGCTCACTGACTGACAACAGGTCATTCAGGGTTCAGTCAGACCGTCCAGGTGAGGCCGCTCACTGACTGACAACAGGTCATTCAGGGTTCAGTCAGACCGTACAGGTGAGGCCGCTCACTGACTGACAACAGGTCATTCAGGGTTCAGTCAGACCGTACAGAAGAGGCCGCTCGCCGACTGACTAACCACGGTTTAAACAGGGTTCAGTTAGACCGCTCACCCACTAACTAATCCAAATTCATTTAGAGTGGAGTTAGACTGCTCACTCACTAACTAATCACCTTTCATCAGAGTTAAGTTAGACCACTCACTCACTAACTAATCCCAATTCATTCAGAGTGGAGTTAGACCGCTCACTCACTAACTAATCACCGCTCATTCAGAGTTGAGTTAGACCACTCGCTCACTAACTAATCACCGTTCATTCAGAGTTGAGTTAGACCACTCACTCATTAACTTATCCCAATTCATTCAGAGTTGAGTTAGACCACTCACTAACTAATCCCAGTTCATTCAGGGTTGAGTTAGACCACTCAATCACTAACTAATCACAGATGATTCAGGGTTGAGTTAGGCCGCTCACTCACTAACTAATCCCAGTTTATTCAGGGTTGGGTTAGACAACCCCTCTCACTAACTAATCACAGATTTTTCAGGGTTGAGTTAGACCGCTCACTCACTAACTATTCCCAGTTCATTCAGGGTTCAGTTAACATCCTCAGGAAAACGCAGCTTGTCGCTCGCTGGATGTATTGTAGGTCATCTCAGTAGGTCAGCAGATGAACAGCATTAATATGCAGCACCATATTCACATCAATTATGTTGGTTCTTCCCGGTCGCTGTAGAAGCTGAGCAGGGAGAAGGACGCCCTGGAGAAGACCGCAGATCTCCTCAGCGTCAGACTGAAGTGTGTGAACGAGATCCTCACCCTGCAGGAGCAGAAAGTCCTCCACAAGGTTCCTCCACCTCCTCCTCCTCCTCCTCCTCCTCCTCCTCCTCCTCCGGTCACCATTCCCTGTGAAGAGACCCTGAAGCTTGGTAGACAGAAACGATACAGACTGAGGGTCGTAGTTAATAGGAGACTAATACTATGAGAGAATAATAATAGTATTTTTCGGAGAAATCTTTAAACATTTCCAAGGAGAGTCTTTGACCTCAACCAGGGCATAACAGGGATCTAGAAGTATCCACTGATTTCAGATGACAACCTCATTAATCAAAACTTTGGGGCAGACCGGGTACCACAGGATTACAAATTTTAGTTTAACATTCCATCGCTGACATCCTTCTATGCAAGGAATACATCTCCTGTTTATGAGAGGAAGAAGAAGTCATACATGTTCTGCGTTCAGCTAACAAATCAAGATGTTAGGATTCCTGCTGTGAAACCAGATGTTTCCATACACCAACACGTCAAGTATGGAACCACTCCAACCCCATGAGCCGATCCCTCAGTACCACGGCAGAACCTGGCCTCCAGAAGCTCTGCTGCCTGACCTCTGCCCTCTGCCCTCTGCCCTCTGCCCTCTCTCCAGACGCTGTCAGACCCCCTGCTGCCCGGCGGCGGCTGCGAGGCGCTCCGGCTGCTGCGGCTCTGGAGGGAGAAGGTGTACTCCCTGTGCGTCCGTCTGCGGACCCAGGAGCTGGAGCAGACGAGAGAGAGGGAGCGGGCCCTCTCAGGGGTGAGGAGACACCGGGGAACCGGGAACCCTGGAGAACCACACACACACACACACACACACTTACTTACACGTACACGCACACAAACGTACACACATGCGCACTTATGCACTCGAGCGCTCTGTGTGTCACTGCTTGTCCTTCCTGTGGATAGTTCACCGGGGTAACATCAGCAGCTATAGTCTTGGGTGGTTCTTCATTTGAACTCAAAACAAAACGAGGAAGGGGACACGCCTTCTACCGTCAAGTAGAGGCAGAAAGAAACCAAAACAAATGTTTGCGCGTCGAAATGCACTTGCACCAAACCCGACCCTGACGTCTGACCCCATCTGTGGCGGGAGCAGGAGAAGGCTCTGCGGGGGGAGGTGCAGCAGGAGCAGCTCCGGAGCACGCTCCTGCAGCACAGCCTGGACGACAGGCTGGCCCAGCTCCGCCTGGAGGAGGTGGCCGCGCAGGTACGCTCCTCGACCGATCGCAGCCTCAGCCTGCCCACCTCTTGACCATTTGACGCCATAACTCCCAAACCATTAAGCACCATCACCTCCTAAACATTCAACGCCATAACCTCACAAGCCTTCAGACCTTAAGTTCCTCCTTAGTGGGTGAGGGTGTGGGTGGGGGGTGTCTACCGGGGGCCGGTGGAGCCCTTTGAGGCGGGACCTGGGGTTAGGAAGTAGGACGGAGCTGACTTGTGCGTCAGGGCCGGTTCCGCCCAGCAGAGGGCGCTGTCGGCTCCAGCGGAGGAGCTCTGACCCCGCTGCCCTCCCCTCCGTCCCCAGAGCCTGAGGGAGGAGCTGGGCTCGCTGGGCCGGGAGAACGCGGAGCTGAGGGCCTGGAAGCACCGGGCCGGCCTGGACCTGGGGGCCGCGAAGGAGGCGCTCCTGAGGTGAGCGACGTCTTGTTACCGGAGAAGTTGGGGGGTCTGAGGGGTTGTGATGTGAGACCCGCTGTATCACCTCTTCCCTCCGCAGGTTCGGCGCGGCGTTCGATGCCCGGGTCGCCGACGTCAACCAGTCCCAGGACATGCTCAACACCTTCTCCCAGAGGCTGACCTTCGCCAAGAGGAGGGTCCAGACCATCCAGGGTAGGTCTAGTCCTATTCATCCAGGGTCCAGACCATCAGGGTTACTGGAGACCCGGTGTCTGACTGTAGCTGTCAGGTAACCATAGAGACGCGGTGTCTGACTGTAGCTGTCAGGTTACTATAGAGACACGTTGTCTGATTGGGGCCGTCAGGTTACCATAGAGACACGTTGTCTGACTGGAGCCGTCAGGTTACCATGGTGACACGTGTCTGACTGTAGCTGTCTGCCTGACTGTAGCCATCAGGTTACCATAGAGACACGGTGTCTGACTGTAGCTGTGTGCCTGACTGTAGCTGTGTGTCTGACTGTAGCTGTCTGTCTGACTATAGCTGTCTGTCTGACTGTAGCTATCAGGTAACCATAGAGACACGGTGTCTGACTGTAGCTGTCTGACTGTAGCCACACGGTGTCTGACTGTAGCTGTCTGTCTGACTGTAGCTGTCTGTCTGACTGTAGCCCCGCGGTGTGTCTTTCCTCCTCAGGGCTGCTGGGGCGGAGAGCGGCGCTCCAGAAGCTCCAGCTCAGCTCCAGAGAGACGGCCCCGGAGGACGAGCGGTGAGAACACCCCCATGTAGTCACGTAGCGCCGCGGTTACCCAGGGAGACCCGCCGGAGAGGCTCAGAACCACCAGGAGAGGAGCAGCAGAACCAACTCGAGGGCCATACCACCTGGTCTCCAAAGGACCACTGGGGAGACTCGAATGGAGTCAGTCGTAGTTCTTTGTGTGTTTGAACAGAGCAAACAGTGTTCTAACCCAGACTGTAGCGCGGCTTTGTTAGGAGGGAACTGTTTTATTATCTAAGGGAGCTACGCTTAAAACGAGTGAGTCATCCACATCAACTCTGTGGTGTGCTCCTCAACAGACCGATCCTCAGTGTTCACTAGACTGATCCTAAGGGCAACGATGACCTGGTGTTGAGCTGTTCACCAGACTGATCCTCAGTGAGCTGTTCACCAGACTGATCCTCAGTGAGCTGTTCACCAGACTGATCCTCAGTGAGCTGTTCACCAGACTGATCCTCAGTGCTGTTCAGACTGATCCTCAGTGAGCTGTTCACCAGACTGATCCTCAGTGCTGTTCAGACTGATCCTCAGTGGTGTTCAGACTGATCCTCAGTGCTGTTCACCAGACTGATCCTCAGTGCTGTTCACCAGACTGATCCTCAGTGCTGTTCACCAGACTGATCCTCAGTGCTGTTCACCAGACTGATCCTCATTGCTGTTCACCAGACTGATCCTCAGTGCTGTTCAGACTGATCCTCAGTGAGCTGTTCACCAGACTGATCCTCAGTGCTGTTCAGACTGATCCTCAGTGGTGTTCAGACTGATCCTCAGTGCTGTTCACCAGACTGATCCTCAGTGCTGTTCACCAGACTGATCCTCAGTGCTGTTCACCAGACTGATCCTCAGTGCTGTTCAGACTGATCCTCAGTGCTGTTCACCAGACTGATCCTCGGCTGTTCCCCCCTCAGTGTGAGTCGTCTCCAGGCAGAGCTGCATCTGCTGGGCGAGGAGAGAGAGGAACTCAGCCAGGAGCTGAGGAGAACCCCGGACCTCATCGACAAGGCCCTGGCCCAGCTGAGAGAGACATGTAGGACTCCTCAACCCCATCACCACACCTCCACCTATTATAGACCACCACCAGCTCCACCAGCACATCCACCATGAAAACCTCCGCTACCACCACCGCCATTCCCAACTGCCCCTCCGCCCAGTGTTGTCTGCTCATCATCATCTCCTCCTCCTCCTCCTCCTCCTCCTCCTCCTCCTCCTCCTCCTCCTCCTCCAGTCGGGTGTCAGCTGAAGGAGCAGCAGGAGGAGCTACATCAGAGCAGAGGAGCCCTGGCCGAGGCCCTCTCCTCCCAGGAGGAGGCGCAGCGGAGGGAGCACGAGACGCAGGCTCAGCTGAAGGGGACCGAGGCGCGGCTGGAGGAGGTGCACTCCCAACTCCTCCTGCAGCAGGAGCAGAGCCAGCAGGGTGAGGGGGGGGGGGCCCATGTTACCTCTTACAAACGAATACACCGTGTAATTATCTAATATATATCTGTCTGTATGTGTGTGTGTGTGTGTGTGTGTGTGTGTGTGTGTGTGTGTGTGTGTGTGTGTGTGTGTGTGTGTGTGTGTGTGTGTGTGTGTGTGTGTGTGCAGCCCTGCGGTCAGCGGAGGCGGGGCTTACGGAGCGTCTGCGGGAGGCGGAGTCCCAGGTGAACACCGCCCGCAGAGAGCACACCAAAGCAGGTGGGTGGAGTCACTCGCCAGGGTCAGGGTCCGCCCCCACCCTCCACGCTGGGCCCTGGTTCGCCTGACGCCTCCTCCTCCCCCACCAGTGATGTCGCTGCGGCAGCTTGACAGACAGGTGACCCGGGAGCGGGAACAGGGGAGGCGGGACCAGCAGCTCCAGATCGACCAATCACAGGCGGAGATCCAGGACCTGCAAAGACGCCTGAAGGAGACGGAGACGGACAGAAACCTGCTGCTGGTAGGATAGATATACAGCTATAGATATACACAACCTGGGAGGATAGATATACACTAAAGATATATATATAACCTGCTGGTAGGATAGATATACAGCTATAGATATACACAACCTGGGAGGATAGATATACACTAAAGATATATATATAACCTGCTGGTAGGATAGATATACAGCTATAGATATACACAACCTGGGAGGATAGATATACACTAAAGATATATATATAACCTGCCGGTAGGATAGATATACAGCTATAGATATACACAACCTGGGAGGATAGATATACACTAAAGATATATATATAACCTGCTGGTAGGATAGATATACAGCTATAGATATACACAACCTGGGAGGATAGATATACAGCTATAGATATACATAGCCTGGTAGGATAGATATACACTAAAGATATATGTATAACCTGCCGGTAGGATAGATATACAGCTATAGCCATACATAACCTGATGGTAGGATAGATTTATAGCTATAGATACACACAACCTGGGAGGATAGATATACAGCTGTAGATATACACAACCTGGGAGGATAGATATACAGCTGTAGATATACACAACCTGGGAGGATAGATATACAGCTGTAGATATACACAACCTGGGAGGATAGATATACAGCTGTAGATGTACACAACCTGGGAGGATAGATATACAGCTGTAGATATACATGACCTGCTGGTAGGATAGATATACAGCTGTAGATATACATGACCTGCTGGTAGGATAGATATACAGCTATAGATATACATGACCTGCTGGTAGGATAGATATACAGCTATAGATGTACATAACCTGCTGGTAGGATAGAGATATAACAATAGAATATGACACAAATTATGAAAAAAAAACAATGTGTTGACCTCTGACCTTGGGGTCATGTGACTTCCAGGCCAGTGTCCAGGAGAGGGGTCATGTGACTGAGGTCAGGAGGGCTCGCATGTCATCCAGCCGCCCACGTGACCCCACACACAACACAGGTAACTGACCCACGTGCACACCCCAGGTCACGTGCACACCCCAGGTCACGTGACACCACACACAACACAGGTAACTGACCCACGTGCACACCCCAGGTCACGTGACACCACACACGACACAGGTAACTGACCCACGTGCACACCCCAGGTCACGTGCACACCCCAGGTCACGTGACACCACACACAACACAGGTAACTGACCCACGTGCACACCCCAGGTCACGTGCACACCACAGGTCACGTGACCCCACACACGACACAGGTAACTGACCCACCCTCACACCCCAGGTCACGTGCACACCACAGCTCACGTGCCTGCACACCACTAAAGGAAATGTAATGCAAATCATTATTTTAATGAGTGGTGTGTGTGTGTGTGTCAGAGACCCTCCTGTCTGTCCTCGGTGACCTCAAGGCGCTGAGCTCCACTGTGATGGACGGCTCTGAACACGAGGAGGAAGAGGAGGGAGAGGGAGGAGGAGGAGGAGTAAGGAGAGGAGAAAGACAAGGAGGAGGAGAAGGAGGAGTAAGGAGAGGAGAAAGACAAGGAGGAGAGGAAGGAGGAGGAAGAAGAGAAGGAGGAGGAGGAAGAGAGCAGGCCCAGCTCCCGTCTGTCTGATGGGAGCTCTCTCCATCCCACCGTTACCACGGCGACAACCTCCCGAACGCGTGCCTGAGTTCTGAGAAGAGCTCCGGGTTCCTGGTTCAGCCGACCCACAGAACGGTGTTGCCGTGTTGCCTCGAGTTCAGCCAGTCATAAATAATGCCGAACATAAAACATTTGATCTGAAATAAGTTCGTCAAGCCTCTGAAGTGGTGAGGACGACACCTCCACTGTCCTGAACATTATACCAACTAGCTGGTTTGTATAAAGGATGTTTGATGTATTTTGTTTGATGTAACAAATATTTTGTGTTTTATCTTCTTAATAAAAATAAAGCGTAATACTCACTCTTCCATTTTTCTGTAAATCACAATTTAAACCTGGGTTAAAAGGAGAGTTTAGAGAATGTATTAGGATCAATGGTTATAAGAATAATGGCCTGTTATTGAAGACATATCTACGTTCAATTAAATATATAAAATCCAGACTGTACAATAGAACCCTAAATACATGAACTATAACATACAACCCTATTGCTCTGAATAAACGGACATGTTTAGGGATATTTCGTTAACATGTAGTCGCGATGGACACCAGCAGGGGGCGCTGTTACCAAGGCCTTGGTCAGGAAGCGTCCGGAAACTGCTGTCCTACACGGTTCGTAGTTTATACACCAATGACACTCATTCCGTTTGTACAGAGATGTTATAGGGGGGTGGACTGAACTCATTTTGACAGGTTTTGGACTTTGTTTGGATGACAAAGCGTGCGTTATATTGTGTTAGCAGTACAAGAGTTTGATCTCACTGGAACTACATTTTGTACACTTCAACATTTGCTTTAAATGTGTTTGAGTACAGGCATCTGAATACATTATATCCACATGTCTTCTCAACATTCAATCTGAAGTTAGAGGTTAAATATATATGATGGTCGTCAGAGTGTCTGAAGGAAAGCTGAGCTAAATGGTCAGAAACCAGTAAGGAACTGGTCTTACCCCGAGGGAAGCAGATTCACGTCTTCTCTCGCTGCCCAGCGACCAGATCGTCGACTTAAGATAATGAAGTTAATCAATTATTAGGGAGATCTCAGCCGGTAGACCATGAACAGGAATAAATGAGTTACAATAAAATATAAATACGTTTTTTACAATCAGTTGTGAGTTAATACGTTTTTAATTATGATGGCTTTATCAGCCTCGCTGATAAAGCCATCTGCTAAAAATTACTCAAGGATGACTGCAGTGGTGTTGTTTAAATTAAGATGAGATGAAGGAATTACATCTCATCCTTTCCTCAGAGAAGAGGTCATGGTAGAAGTATCTTAAGAAGAGATGATCAAAGAACTTATCTTCAGAGAAGAAGTCATGGTAGAAGTATCTTAAGAGATGAACAAACAACATCTTATCTTCAGAGAAGAGGTTATGTAGAAGTATCTGAAGAAGAGATTCACGAACATCTTATCTTCAGAGGAGCGGTCGATTTATCCTAAGAAGAGATGAACCAACATCTTATACCGTCTCCAGAGAAGAGGTCACAGGGCTGCATCCCTACAGGCGTCATGGAGCATCCCAGTGCTCATCATCATCGTCATGGCGATCTGAGTCCCGGTCCGGGGTCAGGCCGGGAGGGGCCCTGGTGCTGATGCTGATCGGGGCCGTCAGGGGAGACCACCAGCGCTGCGTGCTGGACGGCTGGCCTGCTCTTCAGTGGCCGGGCTGGGGGCGACGACCGGGTCGGGGGGGGGGATATTTATAGACTCTGGAGTATGGGGGGCTCTGCTGCTGGGATGGCCCTGGATTCAGCTGTCCCATCCTGGGGAGGGGGGTGGAATGGAGTGGGGGTGGTTGGGGTTGGTTGAGATGGTGGTGGTGTTGGCTGGTTGCCGGTGGTGATGAAGAAGATGATGGTGATGTTGGTGGTGGTGGAGGTGGTGATGGTGTTGGAGGAAGTGGTGGTGGTGGAGGGGTTGGTGGAGGTGGTGGTCGTGAGGGTGTTGGTGGAGGCGGTGGTGGTGGTGATGGGGTGTTGATGGAGGTGTTGGTGGTGGTGATGGAGGTGGTGGTGGTGGTGATGGAGGGGCCGGTGGTGATGGAGGTGCTGAAGGTGGCGGTGGTTATGAAGGAGACGGTGGTGTGGTCTGGAGAAGCAGAACAGTCCTGTTGTAGCGTCGGTGGTGTTGGCGGAGGAACGGAGAGAGCCATGAGTCATGATTATAAGTTCCCTGAGAACAGCTAGAGCATCCACGCAGACGAGGCTGGGGGAGAGTGTTGCTGTGGACTGACTACCTGACAAACGCCTACCAGGAGAGCCTTAGGCCCAGACCACAGACAAGACCACCAGAGCTGCTCTGCTACCTGCTGGCTCCCTTCCAGCTAGGAGGAGCCATGGAGCAAACGTTAGGACGCATCCGATGTGACCGGTTCACGTTTTAAAACGTATGAATGAGTGCAGAGGATCACAGCTCAGAGCCTTTGTGATTTCCATCTGTTGAATAGAAGAGAACAAGGCTGCAAGATTTCCTTCACATTCGGGACGTAATCACATGTTGTCAAATTCATCGCTTGACGAATGCTAGGCAGGGAGGCCACGGGGTTGGCACAGTGCGCTCGGAGACTTGGAGAATTGCTTTAGTTATCACTTATTAATAATCCGTTGTGCTGATGCATGGCTCGCTGGGAGCGGCTGCTGAACGCTGTTAATCTCACACCGTATTACGCCAACCCCTCTGTGATGTGTTGCTCATGATCTGGAGAACGATGGATGTCCAGGATACAGCTCTGCTATTTACAAAGAGCCCAGAGCCTGAGCCTCATTTAGCCAGAGCTGTGGAGGTTACGTCTGGCTCGAGGTCGGGCCGGGACACCCAGGCCTCCTTCTGTCCTCCATTCTGGAGGAAGAACGTTCGGCCTGAATCCAGGATGGGGCAGCAGGCAGAGTCCTTCACACAGAGTCAGACACACTCCGACTGGTCCTGATGAGAGTCTTCATCAGCACCGGTCCTGATGAGAGTCTTCATCACCACTGGTCCTGATGAGAGAGTCTTCATCACCACTGGTCCTGATGAGAGAGTCTTCATCAGCACCGGTCCTGATGAGAGTCTTCATCACCACTGGTCCTGATGAGAGAGTCTTCATCAGCACCGGTCCTGATGAGAGTCTTCATCCCCACTGCTCCTGATGAGAGTCTTCATCACCACTGGTCCTGATGAGAGTCTTCATCAGCACCGGTCCTGATGAGAGTCTTCATCCCCACTGCTCCTGATGAGAGTCTTCATCACCACTGGTCCTGATGAGAGAGTCTTCATCAGCACCGGTCCTGATGAGAGTCTTCATCCCCACTGCTCCTGATGAGAGTCTTCATCCCCACTGCTCCTGATGAGAGTCTTCATCCCCACTGGTCCTGATGAGTCTTCATCAGCACCAGTCCTGATGAGAATCTCATCCCCACTGCTCCTGATGAGTCTTCATCACCACTGGTCCTGATGAGAGGGTCTTCATCAACACTGGTCCTGATGAGAGAGATTGCTAACTTATATTAAATGTATGCCTTCATTACATCATTCACTGATCCTTGAGAAATTTCTCCTCACATTAATTATGATGCACAACAGAAGCAAGGCAGCAAAGTGTTTCAGAGAGAGAAGAAAATGAAATGAAAAAAGTAGGAGGATATATATTTGAATATTTGCATGTTAACGGTTGAGGTTATGGTGGTAATAAATGTTTGGTAATGAAAGTAATTTTGAGGAGAGCTGCATGATACTGAATCCGTTCATACTTGGTGCATGATCTTGTGAAACTATTACTTTGTTTTCATACTGATCTAGTACGTTGAAGGTTTCATAATTGTATCCTTAGGCACAAGATACAGAACATTCCAAACAGACGACCCATTTAATTGAGAACTCTAAGGCAGATGTTGATGTGAATAAATATGTGTGTTGTTCCAGCCCAGGCTCAACTCGGATCAGTGAAAAGGGATTACTGATATTTCACATTGTCATTAATATATTTAAATAATATTTTGCCATTATCCAAAGCGCATGGTTTGCTCTTCGGAATGCAAAGTGATGTCAAACCGGATTAACCTCCCAGTGCGACTCTGCTTGAACTCAGACCTCTCTCACTTCACCACACTGTGACTCACCGCTCAATTAGAAACCGGTTTACCCTTTGACCCCTGATCTTTAATAACAGCCTTATCTCCTCCCTCTCATCACCTCCTCTCTCCTCCCTCATCACCTCCCTCATTTCCTCCCTCTAATCAGCCCCACTCTCCTCCTCTCATCAGCTCCTCCTCTCTCCTTCCCTCCCTCTCCTCATCTCATCTCCTCTCCTCTCTCCTCTCCTCTCCTCTCTCCTCCTCCTCTCTCCCCCCTGTGTATCAGAGCTGAATGGGAGAGCAGAGTCGGACCTGAATGGAGAGAATCAACATCCAATTTCACAGCTCGTGGTTCTGATGACAAAGCAAAGGAGAGACTCCAGTAAACAAACCTTTACTTTGAAAAGCACCAGAGAGCAGAACAACAATACGGTTCCCTCTTCATCAACATCATCATCATCATCAGATTGTCCTTCAGTCAACATTATAACATCAGTTATAACACACATTGCTGTTTCACACACGGTCGTACCGTGCAAACAGATCAAGAAAACTAACCCGAAGAGGAACTCAAATGCTACAATAATATAAATCAATTACCGGTTGGAATAAGTACTTATAGTAGTAAGAATAGAATACTTAGAATAGTAATTATAATTCAAGTTCACCCACATATTTATTTGGTGTTTACAATCCTAAACCATCATTGCACATACACACACCCTCTCACACACACTCTTTCCCCTCAGCACTGTGAATAAAACAAATACCTCGTCTTATGTGAGGAGAAAATAACATGCTCAGACACCACTGATCCAGGCCAAACACATCAACAGATGAGGCAGAGGAGGAGTCTGTGGACGTGAGCGCTGGTGTGTCTACAGCTGAGTGTATTCACAGCGACGGCAGCTCGTATTTAGGCCACTGTTGTCCCTGAGGGGAACAACTAGTGTGTGATTCTGCTGCTCCTAACAAGCTATTACTGTAGATGAAGTGGGACGCAGGCCGCCTATTGACAGGTACTGCCAGCCCTGGTAGGACCGGTCCTGGCAGGACTGAACCTGGTAGGACCGGTCCTGGTACGACCGGACCTGGTAGCACCGGATCTGGTATGACCGGATCTGGTACTTTAAGACCTGGTACGACCAGACCTGGTTGGACCGGAACTGGTACGACCAGACCTGGTAGGACCGGAACTGGTACGACCGGACCTGGTACGACCAGACCTGGTAGGACCGGAACTGGTACGAACGGACCTGGTACGACCAGACCTGGTAGGACCGGAACTGGTACGACCAGACCTGGTAGGACCGGAACTGGTACGACCGGACCTGGTACTTTCAGACCTGGTAGGACCCGACCTGGTTCTACCAGACCTGGTACGACCGGACCTGGATCAACCTGACCTGGTACCATCGGACCTGGTACCACCGTACCTGGTACCACTGTACATGGTACAACCGGACCTGGTACGACTGGACCTGGTATGACCGAACCTGGTACCACTGTACCTGGTAGGACCGGACCTGGTACGACCGGACCTGGTATGCCCGGACCTGGTATGCCCGGACCTGATAGGGCCGAGCCTGCTAGAACTGAACCTGGTGGGTGCTGTGATGTTGTCTCTTGATATAACAGAAAGATGTTGTAAGCCAAACTCACACGACCTGTTTGAAATTCAGGCCATCATAACAACCGGGTCAGAGGTCAGAGGTCACGTTGAGATATCCTCTCACCAGCCCCGGTCATAGTCCTTCTCCCCTCACTGTTCTGAGAAGCTTCTAGAAGCACGGAAACAAGCTATGAGCATGCAATAAACACGCTGAGAGCATACAATGCTACCACAGCACATGGTAGGCCTGTTTGCCCTGTGATTCTTTCTCCTAGGACATCGTCAAACGTCACGTCACACACCACACATCATATGTCACATGTAACATGTCATGTCACATGTCACATGTCACACATCACGCCACACGTCGTGTTAAAACGTCTCTTGTCACGTAACATGTCACATAACATGTCACCTAATATGTCATTTCCCATGTCATGTCACATGCCATGTCACATGTCTCACGCCACACTTCACGTCATGTCTGGTGTCCGTGTGAAGAACGGAGCGGAGAATGTGTCCCAGACAGGCCGTCACCATGAATACAAATCAGCCCTTTTTGACAAAATGACAACAAAATGAGCCAGAAGCTCCACCATGCACCACCACCTGACCCACACACAGCTGCACCACCACCACCACCACCACCACCCACACCACCACCACCATCCGCAACTCACCACCACCACGATACAGCCCCACCACCACCACCTCGACCACCACCACACCCAACCACGCACCACCACCACCACTCAGCACCACCACCACCACCACCACTCAGCACCACCACCACCACCACCACCACAGCATCCAGACCACGGAGGCTGAGGACGACACCAACAACCCCCTGGTTGCCAGGCGACCTGCTTTAGAATGTGGATGGCTGACGCCCCCGCAACACGAGACAGATTATTATAGAATATGGAGGAGCCTCAGGAAGGACCGGAAGGATGACTATCTACAAGCTGAGAGGCAGCCACCATGAGTCCTAGTCCTCCTCCTCCTCCTATATTCTCCTCATCTCTCTTCGGCTCCTACTCGCTCTGTCACCAGGATAACAGCTCAACAGGCTAACATCGTTTAAGTAGCCCGACACGCCGACATCATTGTTGTCGCTCGACATGCGAACGTCCATCAAATAGCTCAACATGCTAACATAATTTGAGTAGATCAACAGGCTAACATCGTTTAAGTAGCTCGACTTGCCGACATCATTGTTGTAGCTAAACACGCAAACATCATTGAAGAAGTTCGAAATGCTTACACCATTGTTGTAGCTCGACATGCTAACATCCTTGTAGTAGCTCAACATGCTAACATAATTTAAGTAGCTCAACATGCCAACATCATTGTTGTAGCTAAACACGCTAACGTCATTTAAGTAGTTTGAAATGCTAACATCATCATAGCAGCTCTGGGAAGAGGTAATGAAATTCCGATGAACTCCAGTATAACCATTAAATCCCATTCCCTAAGGTGGTGTCTCACACACTAAACACATGCTAAAACATGCCACCACATGCTAATACAAGTTCCACATGCTAGCACAAGCTAACACATTCCTCCACACGCTAACACAGGCCTCCACACGCTAACACCTGCCACTTAATGCTAACACAGGTCCTCACACCCTAACACACGCCAACCACATGCTAAAACATGCCACCAAGCGCTAACACAGGCCACAACATGCTAACACAGGCCAGACACGCCTGACAGGAGCCGTCACTCTCTGAAGTGACCCTCACACACACACACACATCCACACACACATTCTGCATCTCTCACGCACCACCGCAAATAACACTATATATATATATATATATATATATATATATATATATATATATATATATATATATATATATATATATATACACATAGATTTTTAATATATAATACATAACACTAATATAAAACACAAACTATCACAGCTAATGAAGCTTTGCTGAGCCAAGACCTGAGTGGAAAGAGAGAGCGAGAGAGAGAGAGCGACAGAGAGAAAGAGAGAGGCAGAGAGAGAGGCAGATAGAGAGACAGAGAGAGACAGAAAGACAGAGCGACAGAGTGACACAGAGAAAGACAGAGGGACAGAGAGTCAGAGAGAAAGACAGAGTGACAGAGAGAGAAAGAGATATACAAAGAGGGACAGAGAGAGAGAGGTTTTAATTAGCCTGTGAATCTCTCTCACTTCTCATCCTTCAGTAGAATAACAAGGCGGTTATATAATGACGTGGCGTGGCAGTGTGTTTGCGATCACCCTGGGTCCTTTTCGCTTTAATCTTCATAAACTTGGGGAAATAAAATCCTGAAGTGAACTGTTGTAAATAGAACTGTTAGATTGTTAGATTTCGGGAGAGTAAAATAATAATGTTTGCCTGAAATGAAAAGGAATAAATTAAAGATTCCCTGTTCCACTGGTTGGGGTCAACAGAGCACAGTGCTTCATTAGTCGTTTCTATGTGGAGCTCCTTATGTTTCACAGCTGGAGCGGTTCCTTTAACCAGGAACTGGACAGCTTACATGTGGTGCAGATGTGGTGCAGGATGTGGTGTTGATGTGGCGTAGGATGTGGTGTTGAAGTGGTCCTGATGTGGTGCAGGATGTGGTATTGAAGTGGTCCTGATGTGGTGCAGGATGTGGTGTTGAAGTGGTCCTGATGTGGTGCAGGATGTGGTGTTGAAGTGGTCCTGATGTGGTGCAGGATGTGGTGTTGATGCGGTCCTGATGTGGTGCAGGATGTGGTGCTGATGTGGTCCTGATGTGGTGTTGATGTGGTCCTGATGTGGTGCAGGATGTGGTGTTGATGTGGTCCTGACGTGGTGCAGGATGTGGTGTTGAAGTGGATCTGATGTGGTGTTGATGTGGTCCTGATGTGGTGCAGGATGTGGTGTTGATGTGGATCTGATGTGGTGCAGGATGTGGTGTTGATTTGGTGCAGGATGTGGTGTTGATGTGGATCTGATGTGGTGCAGGATGTGGTGTTGATATGGTGTTGATTTGGTGCAGGATGTGGCATTGATATGGTGCTCATGTGTTGTAGGGTGTGGTGTTGTTGTGTTGATGTGGTGTTGGTGTGGTGCAGGATGTGGTGTTGATGTGTTGATGTGGTGTTGACGTGTTGATGTGGTGTTGATGTGGTGTTGATGTGTTGATGTGGTGTTGAGTTAATGCAGGATGTGGTGTTGATGTGGTGTTGAGTTAATGCAGGATGTGGTGGTGATGTGGTGTGAATGTGGTGGGGGTCAGGGCGCTGGTGGCATGGCTACTGGGGTCATCTGAAACCCAAAACATGTTATAAAACCTTTCTTAATCCTCCTCTCTACATCTACTAATTCATTTTCAAGATAATTTTCAAAATAATCTTCTAAATTATTTTCAAAATCATTTTCTGAATCAGGTTCTGTGGCGCTGCGGTACTCGTTTGATGCCAGAGGAGAGATGAATGCGAGCAGCTGATTAGGATCCGCTGGTCGATATTCATATTTCAGAAACACAGCCTAAGGGGCCCCCCTCAGGAACATTCACCGCAATGACCCCAATGTGGACTTAAATTAAGGCTGTTGGTCACACAGGCACACACCCACAGCGACCAGTTATTGATCAATTAAAAATGGGACAGCGTGCCTCAGGATCGCACACACACACACACACACGCACGCGCGCGCGCACACACACACACACACACACACACACACACACACACACACACACGAGCAGGAGCAGGAGTAATCAGATGTCCTGATGGCTAGAGTAGGATACTATTGGACCAGACGAGCGGCGGCGTGTGTTTGGGAGCGCGCCGCGCCGTCCCGCGACTCCGCAGTGACGTCGGGACGGGAGGCTGCACTTGTAATTCACATCAGATCAAGTTTGATAAACGCAGCCCTCTGCCCCAATTGGACGGCCCGGTCCACAATAACCGCTCCTCTACCACCATCTTTACACAAGTGTGTGTCTGTGTGTAGTGTGTATCTGCGGCGTGTGCAGCGCAGTGTGTGTGTGTGTGTATGTGTGTGTGTGAAGTGTGTACCGCGGTGCGGTAGCTGTTTGGCACATCGACAGCCGCGACCACCACCACATCTGGTCGCCTCCTTGCGCATCAGATCGTGTTCTCCATGGTCCTCTCACGGGCGGTTCGGTGAGGAGTTGATTCGAGCCGAGGGGGATGAAGATGCTGACCCGCGTCCGGGCGGCGGTGCTGCTCTGCTTGTGTTTCTGGGACGAAGCTCTCGCCGGATTCCCCAATCAAATCAACATCGGTAAGTTTCATTCCTGACTCCCGACTGCTGCATTTTTTTTTTGGTGCCTTTATTTGACATTTTTTTTCCCACAAGTGTCCGCCGGCATTTCTATATCTAAACATATGTCTTAATATTCCCTCGCCAACTTCACTTGTGGATGTGAAGTAGGCTGGAAGGACGGTGCGGTATTATGAACGTTCATGTCAGGTCCGCCGGGTTCATGGGGGACGACTTGTTCGGTCGAGTAGAGGAAGACTCCTTCGGTCCTTCGGTCTGATTCGCTTATCATTGCATTCATTCCTCATTGTGTTGCATTGCTTTACGGCGAGCGAATGGACGCAGGTATTTCTGACCTTACGCCAACGCTAAAGCCAAATCCGCGGTGACATGTCGCTGCCACCCCGCCACCCAACAACTAGTTGAAGCCCTAACGGAGCGGTTTCCTCCCCGGCGCAGGCGGGCTGTTTCTGCGCGCCACGGTCCAGGAGCACAGCGCGTTCCGCTTCTCCGTGCAGCTGTACAACACCAACCAGAACGCCACGGAGAAGCCCTTCCACCTCAACTACAACGTGGACAACCTCGAGTCCTCCAACAGCTTCTCCGTCACGCACGCATGTGAGTCCAAATAACGCTAAGCACGCTTTCTTTTGGATGACATGATTGATTGATTGATTGACTGACGCGCGCGCAAACACGCGCGCGCGCACACACACACACACACACACGCACACACACACACACACACACACACACACACACATACACACAAGCAGGTTTGGGTTATACCGACAATAGAGACAGGTCATTAAGGGGCAGGAAGGGGTTAGGCATCTTGCTCTAGGATGCCTACAGGTGGACTGAGGTCATTGGGGATTGAACCCAGAACCTTTGGGCTGGGAGTACGTCACAGAGACACCTGAGAGATCTGTGGTTGGTCTCTGGTCTCCATTACAGGGAAAGCAATCGGAAATGTTCAGACTGTCATATGGACACCTGTCTGCCTGTCCGCCCGTCCGCCTCTCTGCCTGCCTGTCTGTCGGCCTTTCTGTCTGTCCACCTGTCTTCTTCTCACCCTGCCTGTCTTTCAGATAGACACATGTCTGCCTGTCTGCCTCTCGTGCCTGTCTGTCCGCCTGTGTGCGTGTCTGCCTCTCTGTCGGTCTGTCAGAGGGACTGGTCTCTGAGGAACCTGTGGTTCTGGCACGGGCCGACTGGGTGGTCCTGTTGAATACCAATCCTCCTCCTCTCCTCCTCCTCCTCCTCCTCCTCCTCCTCTCCTCCTCTCCTCCTCCTGGGAGCGGCTGCGTCAGCCCCCCGTGCCGGGAAGCACCGTGGGTTAGGGGCTCGGCGTGGCCTGATGAATCTCCTTAATGTTTCACCTGGGGACTGGAGAGTGGAGGGCCATCTGTCGGCTGTTAAGATGACACTCACAGCCTTTTACAAGCTTTTATGCTCTCACGCGTCTTAACAGGAAGATCTGACCCGATCTCGTCCTCAGGTGAACCCCGTAGACCCAGCAGGTGGAACTAGACCCAGTTCCAGAACCAGATTTAGGCCGCGGACCGATTTTATTTGGCCCGCGCCTTACCCACTGTATATATTATTGTTTTCCGCCATCAGCGCTCGGAATCTGCGCTCGCTCTCATTGAATATTATTTATTGTGTGCACTTCCATTCCTGACCCTAGAATAACATTGTGATACATTGATGGTAGGGTGGCGCTGTTGAGCTCCTATCCTGTTCAGCCGCCTCCCACATATTTGACTAAATATGCTGAAAATTTTAAACTTTGGCCCACGAGCCTCCCCAGGATTATATTTTGGCCCTCCACTGGGAAGAATTTGGGCCCCCCTGACCTAGACTGAGTCTTACAGCGTGGCCCTAGAACCAGTTCTAGACCGCGGGGGTTGACTCAGAGTCTAGGTCGACGTCCGTTAGTCTAGAGCTGGGACTAGGTCCTAAGACCTAGGTCAAGGGGGTCTCTTACCTGTAGGACTCTGTTGTCCCCAGTCGGTGGTTACCGCGACAGCGAGGTCCTACGGTCAGCCCTGCCGCTCCTGGGTCATGTGACGTCTTCTTAGAGGACCGCCTCGTTCAGCTCCCGGCCGCAGCAGAGTGTTGTTGGGCTGTTACACAACACCACCCACCTGACAACGCGGTGATACGCTGTAGTAACGACATGTTCCCGCTGGAACTACAGTACAGTACCGCATACTGCCGTGGTACTAAAGTGCAGTGCTGCATATGACTGTGGTATTACGATACAGTACCTCATACTACTGTGGTGCCACAATAACAAGTACTGCGTCCTGCATACTTCCCGACACCGTGGTACCGCAATGGAATACCACTCTGTAATGCAGTAGTACTAGAAAACACTACAATACAGCATCGCCTCATATGGCATATATATATGCCCCCCCCCCCCCTGACATCTGCCAGCTTACTGGTGACCATGGGTCAACCATGCTGAACCAGGCCAGGCTGGCTGGCTCAGCACATCAAGGGGGAGTGCCTGATAGGAATCGATCGCTATTGGCAGATCAATCAATGAGCAGCCGGAAGGGCTGAGAGCACGGCCGTGTCCTACATCCCATTCATCTGCTCCTCTTTATCCTGCGCTTTGTCCTCCTCTCCTCACCTCCTCCTCTTATTTTTCCTCCTCTTTTTTCTCTTCCTCCCTTCCTCCTAATCCCCCTTACCTCCTACAATTCATACAATTCTCCCCTTTCTCCCCACCATTGCTTCTCCTCCTCTCTTGACTGCTTCTCTCTCTTCCCCTCCTCTCCTCTCCTCTCTCTCCCTCTCCCTCTTCTCCCCTCTCTTCCCCTCTTCCCCCTCTCCTCTCTCTACCCCTCTTCTCTCTCTCTCCTTCCCTTCTCCTCTCTCTCCCCCTCTTTTCTCTCTCATCCCTCCTCCTCTCCTCTTTCTCCCCTCCCCTCTCTCCTCTCTCTCCCCTCCCCTCTCTCCCCCAACAGGGAGTGATGTTCTTTATAAATCCCGTGCCCAGTCAGTGTGCAGCCCAGAGCAGAGCTCTGAGAGCTTCAGCACTGTGGAGGGTGGACGGTCTAAATGAAACTAGCTGAGGCTATGTATAGCAGCTGTGTTGTCCTAACCTCCACTGCAGATCGATGGTGACCGTTCACCTAGTGGGATTGTTGATTGGATTCTGAGGGGGTCGCTATCGTTCCTGTAGCCCCGCTGTAGTCGTAGAGTAGCTACTGTAGTTCTGTGTGTATGTATATTGCTACTATTGTGCTACAGTAGGACTAATGCTACTATAGTCCTACAGTAGGACTGATGCCACTATAGTCCTACAGTAGGACTGATGCTCCTATGGTTCTACAGTAGGACTGATGCTACTATGGTCCTACAGTAGGAACGGTGCTACCGTAGTCTTACGGTAGGACTTAGCCTACTGTAGCCCTAACGTAGGACTGGTACTATTATAGCCCTACAGTAGGACTGATGCAACTACAGTCCTACGGTAGGACTATAGTAGCATCAGTCCTACCGCAGGACTGGTACCACTAAAGCCCTACATTAGGACTAATGCTACTATAGTGCTTCAGTAGGACTGATGATACTATAGTCCTACTTTAGGACTAATGCTACTATACTGCTACAGTAGGACTGATGATACTATAGTCCTACAGTAGGACTAATGCTACTATAGTGCTACAGTAGGACTGATGATACTATAGTCCTACTTTAGGACTAATGCTACTATAGTATTACAGTAGGGCTGATGATACTATAGTCCTACTTTAGGACTAATGCTACTATAGTGCTTCAGTAGGACTGGTTCTACTATAGCCCTGCGGTAGGACTGAAGCTAACACAGTCCTGCGGTAGGTCTGTGTGGCTGCTTGCCTCAGCCATGGAGGGGTTGAGTTCATCCATGCAGAAGTAGAGATGGCTGATCCATGAAGGGCTGGAGGTCAAAGACACAGTCCACTGACCCCACGGAGATGGAGAGGACATGTCCTCTGCACTGAAGTAGTGAGGGAAAGTACTCAGTACTCAAGTAGTGAGAAAAAGTATTCTAGTTCTTTGCCCGGGAATATGTTCATACTCTGTGGTGATTTAAAAAGCAGCTTGTGCTGAAATATATGTTTTGTGATGATATATAAAATATCCTGTTATATAATATTGGATACACGAGCATTTGAGTCATAACTGGGTCTCTTAGCTTTTCACATTAGTAAAAGTATTTCACAGCCTTCCTGACACAATACTTAAACCTTTAGGAAAATTGGAAAAAGAATATGGGTCAACCTTCCAGTCCTCGACTTATTGGCATCATCCACGCTGCTGGGGTATGGGTGTTCTGGTTAGAGTTAGGAGTTCTAGTTAGAGTAGGGTTAGAGTTAGGAGTTCTAGTTAGGGTACGGTTAGAGTTAGGGTAGGGTTAGAGTTAGGAGTTCTAGTTAGAGTAGGGTTAGAGTTAGGGTAGGGTTAGAGTTAGGATTTCTAGTTAGGGTAGGGTTAGAGTTAGGAGTTCTAGTTAGGGTAGGGTTAGAGTTAAGAATTCTAGTTAGAGTATGACAACGACGCAACGGTTAAGTCATCAACTACGAGACGTGTTCAGAGTGTGGGGTCACGTGATCAGGGTGCGGGGTCACATGATCAGGGTGTGAGGTCACGTGATCAGGGTGTGGGGTCACGTGATCAGGGTGTGAGGTCACATGATCAGGGTGTGAGGTCATAGGTCAAATGATCAGGGTGTGAGGTCACAGGTTGGTCAGGGTGGTTTCCGGGGCTACCGGACCCTGACGTACAGTGAAACTCTTCCTCGCGGTATCCTCGTCTTCCTCAGTAGCAAACACTGTGTTGATGTTGTGAGCCAGCCTCATACAGTATATAGCCATATAAACAAACATATATCCCTGTTAGAACATAAATCCAGGAATATCCATACATGTTCAGTCAACATGTATCGACTGTTTGACAGCAGAAGGAGGGGAGACAGAGCTGCTGTCCACAAACCCCTCCGTGTACATCTGCTGCCTGTAGTGTTCAAGTATTCAACGCGCTCAGGAACAACCTTGAGTCCATCACGAGCTGACACGCGCCTCCGTCACATGACCCGGGGGACGTGACATCAGAGCGTTATTATTATATCAGGATTATACATGACACATCAAACAGGAAGGCGTCCGGGGCGCGGCTCCTCACGTGTGTCAACATGGATTCAAAAGATGGCAGTGAAGGGAGAGGGCAGACCCCGCCCACCTTAAAGAACACGCTAAGCACGTCAGACTACCTTAAAGAACACGCTAAGCACGTCAGACTACCTTGAAGAACACGCTAAGCACGTCAGACTACTTTGAAGAACACGCTAAGCACGTCAGACTACCTTACAGAACACGCTAAGCATGTCAGACTACCTTACAGAACACGCTAAGCACGTCAGACTACCTTAGAGAACACGCTAAGCACGTCAGACTACCTTAGAGAACACGCTAAGCACGTCAGACTATCTTGAAGAACACGCTAAGCACGTCAGACTACCTTAAAGAACACGCTAAGCACGTCAGACTACCTTACAGAACACGCTAAGCACGTCAGACTACCTTACAGAACACGCTAAACACGTCAGACTACCTTAAAGAACACGCTTAGCACGTCAGACTACCTTAGAGAACACGCTAAGCACGTCAGACTACCTTGAAGAACACGCTAAGCACGTCAGACTACCTTAAAGAACACGCTAAGCACGTCAGACTACCTTACAGAACACGCTAAGCATGTCAGACTACCTTACAGAACACGCTTAGCACGTCAGACTACCTTAGAGAACACGCTAAGCACGTCAGACTACCTTACAGAACACGCTAAGCCTGTCAGACTACCTTACAGAACACGCTAAGCACGTCAGACTACCTTAGAGAACACGCTAAGCACGTCAGACTACTTTGAAGAACACGCTAAGCACGTCAGACTACCTTACAGAACACGCTAAGCACGTCAGACTACCTTACAGAACACGCTAAGCACGTCAGACTACCTTGAGAACACGCTAAGCACGTCAAACTACCTTAGAGAACACGCTAAGCACGTCAGACTACCTTGAAGAACACGCTAAGCACGTCAGACTACCTTAAAGAACACGCTAAGCACGTCAGACTACCTTACAGAACACGCTAAGCATGTCAGACTACCTTACAGAACACGCTTAGCACGTCAGACTACCTTAGAGAACACGCTAAGCACGTCAGACTACCTTACAGAACACGCTAAGCATGTCAGACTACCTTACAGAACACGCTAAGCACGTCAGACTACCTTAGAGAACACGCTAAGCACGTCAGACTACTTTGAAGAACACGCTAAGCACGTCAGACTACCTTACAGAACACGCTAAGCACGTCAGACTACCTTGAGAACACGCTAAGCACGTCAAACTACCTTAGAGAACACGCTAAGCACGTCAGACTACCTTGAAGAACACGCTAAGCACGTCAGACTACCTTAGAGAACACACTAAGCACATGTAGGCAGCGCACCTGGTGGGGAACACAGGTTAGAGTCCCGGCTGTGTTCCAACACCGCACGTCACCGGCTCTTCTCCTCTCGCTCTCTTCTTCCTCTCTCTTTTCCAACCTCTCTCTCTCTTCTTCCTCTCTCTCTTCTTCCCCTCTCTCTTCTTCCTCTCTCTTTTCCAGCCCCACCCCTCTCTCTCTCTCTCTCTGTCTCTCTCTGTGTGTGAGTCTCTCTCTCTCTCTCTTCCCTCCTCCACCCTTTCTTCTCTCCTTCACCCTCTCTCTCTCTCTCTCTCCTCCACCCTCTCTCCCTTCTCCACCCTCTCAGAGAGACCCAGGGAATATGTCTTCCTCACCCAGGAGACGGGTCTTGTGTGTGGGGGGGACGAGGGCCTCGTGAGCGTCTGCCGTCCTGTCGCTTTGGTTGACCTCCCCAGCGTGACGAGCACCCCCTCTCGCCGTCGTCACGGCGATGTCTCCGGTCGCCTTGACGAACAGAGAGCTGTGAACACACACACAAGTCCTTTCACATTAAGAGTCTGAAATGATCTCCTAATATTATGGGACATCTCTGTTTGGACAAGAACTTTTTTTTTTTAAAGAGCAAAATAAATATACCATTAATCATAAACGTAATTAATATTCACAGTCTTAAAATGATCTTTTGCAATAGTTCCGGATTCACTATTAAATATCTTCCCCTGGAACTTTGTATGCAATTCAATTGAGGGGATTTGTTAAGGCTGGGATTAAGATTATTTGCAGAGATAATAATTCTACAGTCCTGCTGGAAGGTCAGGGCGGACCAGACAGGTGGAACCACCAAGAGGGGTTCTGTCTGCTGCGTCTGACCCCGGCTAACTGAGGGTCTGATCGGTGGAGGGATGTGTTCCATCATGGTCAGTGGGGGCCAGAAGTTTGAACAGTTGTGAGCTGTGTGAGACTTGGTGGTGAGTCGGGGTGAGTTGTGGTTAGCCTCGGTGGGGAGTTAGTAGTTAGTGGTGTTGGTCAGTGGTGGTTAGTGTTGCCGAGTTGTGATGAGTGCTGGTTAGGTGTGCTGAGTGATGGTTGTAGTTAGTGGTGGTGTGGTAGAGGTTAGTTGTGCTGAGTAAGGTTTAGTGGTGGTGAGGGGTGGTGGGTGCTGGTTAGTTGTGCAGAGTTGTGGATCGTTGTAACTCATGGTGCTGAGTGCTGGTTAGTGGTGGTTAGTGGTGCTGAGTGGTGGTTAGTTCTGCTGAGCTGTGGTTAGTTCTGCTGAGTAGTGGATAGTGGTGGTTAGTGGTGGATAGTGGTGGTTTGTGGTGGCTAGTGGTGGATAGTGGTGGTTTGTGGTGGTTAGTGGTGGATAGTGGTGGTTTGTGGTGGCTAGTGGTGGATAGTGGTGGTTTGTGGTGGTTTGTGGTGGTTTGTGGTGGTTAGTGGTGGTTAGTGGTGGTTAGTGGTGGTTTGTGGTGGTTTGTGGTGGTTAGTGGTGGTTTGTGGTGGTTTGTGGTGGTTTGTGGTGGTTAGTGGTGGTTTGTGGTGGATAGTGGTGGTTAGTGGTGCTGAGCTGTGGTTTGTTGTGGTGCTGAGTGGTGGTTTGTTGTGGTGAGTGGCCGCCCGTCCATGGGGGCTAGGAGGAGGGTGTCATGCCTGCGCTGTCTCCCAGCGTGTTGTAGAGACGTCAGCGGGTTAGCAGATGATAATGGAGCCTGACAGCCAGGCATGAAGCTGCAGTGACGCTGCGACAAAGGGCTGACAACACACTTACAACCAGGATACAACACACTTACAACCAGGATACAACACACTTACAACCAGGATACAACACACTTACAACAAGGATACACCACAGCAACAACCAGGATACAACACACTTACAACAAGGATACAACACACTTACAACCAGGATACACCACAGCAACAGCCAGAATACAACACACTTACAATTAGGATACAACACACTTACAACCAGGATACAACACACTTACAACCAGGATACAACACACTTACAACCAGGATACAACACACTTACTCACACTTACAACACACTTAGGATACACCACAGCCACAACCAGGATAAAACAGGATCTGAAACCAGCTTAACCCGGATGTTCCCACTCTGAGAAGATGGAAGAGTTGATTCCTTTGCTCTATGAAGAGCTCTGTGTGTGTTGGGGTTTCTGTGTAAAGTGTGTGTGTCTCTATGTTTAGCGCATGTTCCTACATTGTGTCTCTATACAAAGTGTGTGTTGGATGTTTAGCGGTTCTATTGAACATTGAAATGTCAAAGTGTTACATTTCCATTGCCTCAGGCCCTAAGAGAGAGAGAGAGAGAGAGAGAGAGAGAGAGAACAACACCATCCATGTAAAGTAGAGGCAACACACAATCATCCATGCATGCAGGGACCTCCCCCCAGCCTGAAGTGCCTCTAACAGAGGCCGTAGTCCAGATGAGGGGACAGAGCAGTGGATCATGTGATGTCCGGATAGACCCCTGTCCCTACCTCAGGGTTTAGCCTGGGGGGGGGGATCAACTCAGCATCACGCCCCACCGAGGGAATCGAGTGTTAGACAGTGGGAGCTGAGTCACTGCTGCTAATACTGGGAGACCATTGTGTCATTAAAATCCAAAGGGTTTCATTACAAGAGTGGTTTTGTGAACATTGTGTACTTTGAAACACTTCAACGTACACAATGTAAACATCTAACCGATTTAGCGCATGCCATTAGTGTGGTTAAATATATTCACAGACTCTTCCAATGACTAATTAGTATTTTTAGAATCTATTTATTTAATGGTACTAATCTGTCTCGTTTATTTTGTTGCTGAATCACAGTTTCTGAAACGAAAAGTTTTGAAAAGGGCTATACAAAGAAAATCCAATGAGTATTCCCTGTTGGATCATTTACCACACACTTATATCAAAGCTTCTTACATTGAGTTCAGATCCATGTCATTGAGGATCAGCTAGGGGTTAGACAGTACAGAGACGGGTCATTAAGGAGCAGGTAGGGGTTAGACAGTACAGAGACAGGTCATCAAGGAGTAGGTAGGGGTTAGACAGTACAGAGACAGGTCATTGAGGAGCAGGTAGGGGTTAGACAGTACAGAGACAGGTCATTAAGGAGCAGGTAGGGGTTAGACAGTACAGAGACGGGTCATTAAGAAGCAGGTAGGGGTTAGACAGTACAGAGACAGGTCATTAAGGAGCAGGTAAGGGTTTGACAGTACAGAGACAGGTGATGTACAGGTAGGTTCTGAGCCAGAGGTAGGAGTGGACATCAGGCTTGATTCAGCCTCCCGCCATACCTGCTGTTACCCAGTTCAGTGAGGCTGGACACCTAGGGTTTGACTTCTGAGTTCACTTTTTATAGACAAAAACAGTTTTTGGCCTTGAGGCCGAGATTACCATACAGGCAGATTAGAGAAAATGTTAATACGGAGTCAATAGGATATTCATGAGGGCCTTATCAGCATGGAGCTTCGACCGTTACGCTGGCAGAACAATCGTTGCTGCTCTACCTGTGCTCTGTGTCTGAGTTACAACTAGGTCCTAGGTGACTAGGGTGTTAGGATAAGGTGCTAGTATCTAGATGACTAGGGTGTGAATCTAGGGGACTAGGGTGTTAGGATAAGGGGCTAGTACCTAGGGGACTAGGGTGTGTGGATAAGGAGCTAGGACCTAGCTGACTTGGGTTCGTGGATAAGGAGCTAGGACCTAGCTGACTAGGGTTTGTGGATAAGGAGCTAGGACCTAGCTGACTAGGGTTTGTGGATAAGGAGCTAGGACCTAGCTGACTTGGGTTCGTGGATAAGGTGCTAGGACCTAGCTGACTAGGGTTTGTGGATAAGGAGCTAGGACCTAGTTGACTAGGGTTCGTGGATAAGGTGCTAGGACCTAGCTGACTTGGGTACGTGGATAAGGAGCTAGGACCTAGCTGACTAGGGTTTGTGGATAAGGTGCTAGGACCTAGCTGACTAGGGTTTGTGGATAAGGAGCTAGGACCTAGCTGACTTGGGTTCGTGGATAAGGTGCTAGGACCTAGGTGACTAGGGTATGTGTGTGGGATAAGGTGCCAGTACCTAGGAGATAAGTGTTTGGATAAGGGCCTGGCGCCTAGGTGACTAGTGTTGGTAAGCTGGTAGTACCTAGGTGACTAGGGTGCGTGGATAAGCAAGGACTAGGCCAACAGGACCGGGGGACAGAGAGACGCTCTCTCTCTCGTTAGGATTCACAGCGGGGGGGGGGGCCCAGCCCCCAGGGTCACCCCGGCTGGCTCGGAATACGCCAAGGCTGAGACTCCTGCAGACTGCTGCGTACATACGGAGGAGCCTGAGAGGGGGGGGGAGGGAGGGAGGGAGGGAGGAGGGAGGGGGAGGAGAGAGAGACAGAGATTCTTATGCAACCTGTTACCGCGTGTGCTTGCGCTACAAAGGCTGGTGCGATGAGCGTGAGGGAGAAGGAGCAGCGGAGATGATCAGGAGAAGGTGGAGGAGCACCTCTCTGTTGTGATCCCGGTGTCTCAGCAGCGACTCGCTGCGCGGTGCTGCTTAGTATTCCGGTTGATTCCGCGGGGCGATGGAGGGGAAACGTTCTATAGAGTCTCTCTCCTCCCCGGCAGTAAAGTAAATGAAGCCTATCGCCGCGGCGACCGCATCCAGACGCATTCCCCTTTTCCCAGAGTTCCCCCTGCCTGCTCAGGCCCGGGCCTGTCATGTCATTAGTCCCAGAGGAGAGGGTAACCTTGGGAACCAAATTCCAGGCGGACAATCTCGGGACGGGTGGTTGTGTCGGTACCGTCAGGACGGGTCCGTTCTGTCGGTTCTCCTGCCGGAATGCTGACCGGGCATCGGGGGCTGTGAGGATGTGATGCGTCCGCCATGTCTCATAACGTGGCGTCTTGCTAGCGCCTCTACCCAGCCTAGCGTTAAATCATTTGTTCTGGCGTGCTCCTCTCGGGGCAAGAGTGGGGGGGGGGGGGGGGGGGGGGGCCTATAGGAGGTTTTTTAGAGATACAAATTAAACCCAGAGAGTGACATAAAAATGTGAGGCTCTGGTTTGCTCCACTGGCTATAATTTAATTATATCATAGCCTAGCTAGCAGGGAAAGGAGCAGCAGAGTTTTAGCCGCTTCGACGGACACGTGAATGACGTAAACCTGACATTTGCAAGACATGAGGGTGAATAAACACTGATAAACACCAGCCTTTACTCTAAAACACTTATAGCACGCCATGAATATATTTATACAGCATACATGCTGGACACTTTGCATTCCATTAAACGTGTGTACAGAATACTAGTTGGAGCGCTGAGGGTCGGGGAGAGCCGCTGGATGAATCTTTTATGTCCCAGCTCAGCCTGGAATCCATTGGCCGGCTGCTCAGGCTCTGGGCCAGCATTACCCCCACCTGATTGGTCCAGCATTATCTCCACCTGATTGGTCCAGCTGGTCCAGCATTACCTCCACCTGATTGGTCCAGTATTATCTCCCCCTGGTTGGTCCGGCTGGTCTAAACATTATCTCCCCCTAATTGGTCCAGCTGGTCTAAACATGATCTCCACCTGATTGGTCCATCATTATCTCCCCCTGATTGGTCCAGCAGGTCCAGCATTACCTCCACCTGATTGGTCCAGTATTATCTCCCCCTGGTTGGTCCGGCTGGTCTAAACATTATCTCCCCCTGATTGGTCCAGCTGGTCGAAACATTATCTCCCCCTGATTGGTCCAGCTGGTCTAAACATGATCTCCACCTGATTGGTCCATCATTATCTCCCCCTGATTGGTCCAGCAGGTCTGCTGCGTAACAGATAATAATGCATGTTTTTTCTTTTTATTATTCTACATTAACCATATCTGGGCTATATTTAGCCTTTGCTGCTACATTTAGCTGTTAGATATTCACACATTATACATTTAGCAAATTAGTTTTGTGTTAAACAGTTATCTATATCTGTGTCTAAATGTGTAGCTGAGGCGCCACAAATAGCTCCGTCTACGAGCTTAGCCGTTATGTAGCTAAAGGCTACTTGGTTGCAGGCGTTACCGCTGGGTTTAGCTGCATCTGTAGCTGTAGCTGTTAGCGGCACTTTGAGGATGAGCTACTCACCTCAGGGAGTTCTGAGGACCCGGGTGGGGCCACGGCGTGTCGGTAGCGTGCCGTTGGCGTGTCGTTAGCGTGTCGTTAGCATGTCGTTAGCACGTCGTTATCATGTCGTTAGATGTCTCTAACCTCTCCGTCTCCCGCCTCTCCCAGTCTGCTCCCAGTTCTCGCGGGGCGTGTACGCCATCTTCGGTTTCTACGACAGGAAGTCGATGAACACGCTGACGTCGTTCTGCGGCGCGCTGCATACGTCCTTCATCACGCCCAGCTTCCCCACCGACGCCGACGTGCAGTTCGTCATCCAGATGAGGCCCGGGCTGCGGGGGGCCGTGCTCAGCCTGCTGGCCCACTACAAGTGGGAGAAGTTCGTCTACCTCTACGACACCGACAGAGGTACGCACACACACACACACACACACGACAAACGCACACCTGTACGACACCGACAGGGGTACACACACACACACACAAACGACAGAGGTACGCACACACACACACACAAACGACAGAGGTACGCACACACACACACACACACAAGACAAACGCACACCTGTACGACACCGACAGGGGTACACACACACACCGACAGAGGAACAAACTAACACACATACACAAACCGACAGAGGTGCACAGACACACGCACACCTGTACGACACCGACAGAGGTACGTACGCACACACACACACACACACACATATGACACTGACCGAGCTACACACACACACACTCACACACACAATGCTAGGCTATGCTATCATGTCATTGTGCTCCTCTAATCCGGCTCTGAGGGGCTAATAGGGAGCGATGCTGCCTGAGCTCACGGAGCTCAGCTCTGAGGAGTAGCTCCTTCTGCTGGAGGAGGAGATCCAGGAGGTGGACCATGAGGGCAGTGGGCAGAGGGAGTAGCAAGGAGAGAGGAGTGGGGAGGAGAGGAAAGAGGGGAGGAGGAGATAGGAGAGAGAGGAGGAGAGGAGGGGAAAAGGAGCGAGAAGGAAAAAGGAGTGAGGAGAGAAGGGGGTCGGGGGGGTAAGGAGTGAGGGGAGGGGAGGAAGAGGAGTGAGGCGGGGGAGACCCCCTTCTGTCCGTCTCCATGGTGGACATCACACAGATCTGTCCGGGTCCAAACCTCCGGGGAGCGTCTGCCCACGTTAGATCAATGTTATCCTACGTTAAATATCAGACATCACGTCGTCTAAATGCTCTGTCACAAACAGCGGCCGCTCCTTATTTACTTATGTAATAACATTTCTCCATGCTATCCCGATCTATTTGTAATAGTTAGTTTCTCAGCTCCTCTTTCAGGAACCCAGTCCGGCCCCCTCAGAAGTATTTTTAAACCATCGACCATTTCTAGGACAGTGTCTCTTTTTTCATCTCGACTGGCTCACTTTCATAAATATAATGAAATAATAAATGCATATATATCTTCCCATAATTAGTGTTGTATCTGCGCTTTCGGAGGCCGTTTCATCGTGCGGTCCACCGCTCGGCTTCAGAGAGCTCAGCCGGCACATCTCCTGGAGTTTGAACAGTGCTTTGTTTCAGGCCCTCTGTCTGAGGAGGCCGGCGCTGGAGATAAGGCCGGGCTTAAGATAAGGCTCCTGGCTCCGCTGCTCTTGTTAAAGGGAGGCTGGAAGGAGGTGGTGTTTGATCAGCGGTGTCGTGACCTCATTAAAGCGGGCTGGGCGTCGGGCTGAAGCCTCGCGAGAGGCCGGACCACGGGAGGTTCAGGGGGAGGTGGTCTGTTCCTTTAAGACTTACTGTATTAAGACAGTGTAAAAATAAATACTAGGGCTGGGCTTACCTGATAATACGACTTGTGCTGTGTTCACCTGATAATACAGACACATAATACAGTGTTTACCTTATAATACACACACAGTACTGTGTTTACCTGATAATACTACACAGTACTGTGTTTACCTCCAGCCCTACAAAGCTCCTCTGGCCTCCATCTCCTCTCCTCTCCTCCTGTCTCTATCTCCTCCTGTCTCTATCCCCCTCTCCTCCTCCCTCTAGCTCCTCTCCTCTCTCCTCCTGTCTCTATCCCCCTCTCCTCCTCCCTCTAGCTCCTCTCTCCTCCTCTCCTCCTCCCTCTACCCCCTCTCTCCTCCTGTCTCCATCTCCTCTCCTCCTCCTGTCTCTTTCTCCTCCTCCTGTCTCTATCTCCTCCTCCTGTCTCCATCTCCTCTCCTCCTCCTGTCTCTATCTCCTCTCCTCCTCATGTCTTTATCTCCTCTCCTCCTCCTGTCTCCATCTCCTCTCCTCCTCCTGTCTCTATCTCCTCTCCTCCTCCTGTCTCCATCTCCTCTCCTCCTCCTGTCTCCATCTCCTCTCCTCCTCCTGTCTCTATCTCCTCCTCCTGTCTCCATCTCCTCTCCTCCTCCTGTTTCTATCTCCTTCTCCTCCTCCAGCCTCTATCTCCCCTCTCCTCCTGGTCTCCGTATCTGTAGAGCACGTCCACTGGATGAATAAATGATGAAGACCTCTGGTTGTTCTCGTGTCCGGGTCTGTGGACGGCAGATGATTGATGCAGGAGGACAGGCATTGTCTGTTGCAGAGGAGAGACGTGACTTCTCTCCTGCTAACGGCTCCTGCTTACAGATGTTCAGACATCATGTTCCACCTCACGGAGACAAGTGCTCTCTCCCTGGTGGACTCTATCGATACAATACAGTCCACACAATACGCTATCCACGCAGTACTCGCTCCCTGGTGCACTCTATCCACACGGTAGGCTATTCACACAGTACTCTATCCATACAGTACTCTATCCTTAAGGTACTCTATCCATACACAGTAAACCACACAGAGAGTGAATTCAACACGTACACCAGGACATACTGACCGATCAGTATGTCCAGCGTGTAGGTCTGATCAGAGTGTTGTTCTGGACCAGGTATCTCTCTCTCTCTCTCTCTCTCCCCATCTCCCTCTCTCTCTACCCATCTCCCTCTCTCTCTCTCTCTCTCTCTCTCCCTCTACCCATCTCCCTCTCTCTCTACCCATCTCCCTCTCTCTCTCTCTCCCTCTACCCATCTCCCTCTCTCTCTACCCATCTCTCTCCCTCTACCCATCTCTCTCCCTCTCTCTCCCCATATCTCCCCTCTCTCTTTCCTTCTTTCAGAAAGCAGCTTAAATAAATAACTGCTATCTCTTCCCCGTGGTCAGGATTCAAAGGAGCCGAGAGCAGGAATGTTTGAACTACTTCTTATGCTCTGGTTTTACTGTCGACTGCTAGGTCACTTGATTTACTGTATGTAGTTAATACCTTTCCGGTTTCAAATCACGTTGTAAATTAAAACAGATGTACTACTACTATGAGTATTAACTCAATTCATATTTCAGTACTATGCGTTCCGTACAGCGTTCAGCCCCGTTTGTGTTAGCTAGACAACTCTAAAACGAAGACTTGGAACGGATCCTTATCCGTACTCACACAACACAATGCCGTACAGCCTCCTCTCTCCTTGCTAGGGCCCAGGGTGAGCTGGAGGAAGCATTGGCATTGAGCCGGTAATCAAAGTGAGGGAAGGAGTGATTAACTGTGGAGCGCTAAAGCTCTTCACCCAGCAGGGGCCTGGTGAACACACAGGGGGGAGGGCGGGGGTATCACTGGAAGATACCTCAACCCGACCTGCTCATTAATGAACTCTTAAATTATAATCTGATAATGCATCACGGGAAGTCGCTTTGCATAAGAGCATCTGCTAATTGACTAAATTGTAAATGGGTAGAGAGACAGGAAGAGAGCGAGACAGAGAGGGAGCCGGAGACAGAGAGAGAGAGACAGAGAGAGAGAGAGAGAGAGAGAGAGCGAGAGAGAGAGAGAGCGAGAGAGAGACACACACACACACACAGACAGACAAAGAGACAGAGACAGAGAAACAGACAGATAGAGAGAGAAAATACATGGTTCTCACGCCTCTCTCCAGAGTGGCTAACTGAATTCAGAGACACGGCCTTAGGGAGCAGGTAGGGGTTAGGGGTCATCTTGCTCTAGGAGGCCCACAGTGGACCCTTTGGGCTGGTAGTCTGACCCCGGACCACTGGAGCGTCCCTGGTCCCTCTGGTTCTCTTCAGAAGGTCCCCTGGTACAGACAGAGGGTGCATCCGAATACTAAGTATATACTTTTTCTGTTCAGTGTCTACTACTTGACCGTTAATGTAGTACGTTCTACAGCTATGCGTAGAACGCCTCCGAACGCTTCCAAACACCACCGAAAAGCCAACGGATGTTTGGAGATTACATATTTCCCCTCTGTGCGCCGCACATCAGGTGCCGGCAAAATTAAAGTCACCTGCGATAATTTACCTTAGCTGGAGCCGCTTCTGGTGGTGCTGGGTCAGCCATCTAGATTCTTTTTTTTTATTTTCACCACGGAGTTCTTCTTCTTCGGTTACCAGACTCGAGCTGAATTGTAGGATAGCGTAGTGACCTACCGTTGTATACTGTGGCGGTAGCACGCATTCGGAAACTTTTTGCCTACTATACAATGCGTTCTGAGCATTCGGACGCGTTATATTTGTGACACACTACAAAATGCCTACTATATAGCAGTCAAGTATGAGTATTCTGATGCAGAGCTGGCTTTTTTTAAAGCCAACTCTATTTCAGCACCATGGACAGCTCCCCTCAAAATCACCTTGAAACCTGGATCAATCAATAAGTGTGATGTTCAGACAGATAGGAAATAATTAATGCAATGCTCCAGATATTTTTGCAGCCGAGGTGTGAGCTGATTCACACACATACACACAACACAACACAACACAACACAACACAGAACACTCTGCGCCCTGAACTCACACACAATACACCACACAAAAGACTGTTGGAGACTGTTCAGCGAAGAAAAGAAATAAAACAACGAGGGGAGCGATGTGGACACAACAGTGAGCTACTGAAACTGACCGTTCTTATTTGGTTCACCAACCAGAAATATCAATCAGAATACATCTCTCTCATCTGCCTCCCACAGCCTCCATGTCTCTCCACCTCTCTCTCTCTCGCCGTCTCTCACTCTCTCCCTCTCTCTCTACCTCTCCCTCCTCAGTACCTCTCATTCTCTCTCCCTCCCCTTCTACCTCTCTTTCTCTCACTCCCTCCCTCAGTACCTCTCACTCTCTCCCTCCCTTGTATCTCTCCCTCTCTCCCTCCCTCTTTAGCTTTCTTCCTCCCTCTCTACCTGTCCTCTACCTCTACCCATCTCCCATTCACTCTCTACATCTCACTCTCTCTCCCTCCCTCTCTCTACAACCCTCCAACTCTCTCCCTCCATCTCTCCCACCCACCCTTTCCCTTTCTCTCTCCACCTCTCTCTCTCTCTCTCTCCCTCCCTCTCTCTCCACCTCCCTCCCACCCTCTCTCCCTCCCTCTATGTGCCTGCTTATCTCACCATCGTGTCTGACTTCAGAATGTGAATAATCTGTAAACTTCTCTCTTGGTGAAACAAGACAGCCTGGTATCAGCGGATCAGCTAGACACCCAGACGCTCTCGTTGTGAGATGTTTCGAGATATTTCTGTTGTTCTTTTAGAGAGCTGTACATACTAATATATCACTTATAAATACATTTCATACATGCATATGTTCTACATAATGTCTCAGCTAGCCTCAATGAGACTTCCTGAATAGATAAAGGTAAATACAGATGATGTAATACTAACAAAACCTGAATATGCTCCCGGTCTTTGCCAGTCCACCTTTGAAAAAGAGATGTATAATCTCAATGGGTTTTTCTCCTGGTTAAATAAAGGTTAAATAAATAAATAAATAAAATATGTAGGACATATTAAAATATCCTAAAATGTGTGTGTGTTACAACACTCACCCATCAGGGGTTGGAGAGTGTCTGTGTGTGTGTGTGTGTGTGTGTGTGTGTGTGTGTGTGTGTGTGTGTGTGTGTGTGTGTGTGTGTGTGTGTGTGTGTGTGTGTGCGTGCGTGTGTGTGTGTGTGTGCGCTCTCGGGGTCGCGACCTCATGACAGCGGAGTGACTCAGACTGCTTGCGGAGGGGGGCCTACGAGCACCATAAACAGAAGCAACGCACAAACACACCAAACAAACGAACGTGTGAACCACTGAACACTTGGCGCCGTGGCCCCAGCCCCTCCCCTCCCCCCCCACCTCTCTCCGCCGTAACCACGGTGATAATATGAAGAGTACAACATAGCCCCGCATCCCTCTCTGTATCCGCAGCACACCTACTGCCTACAGCTATCCCTTAATAAACCGGTTGTCCTTAGCAACAGACGGATCACGTAGCAGCGGATGCCTTTAGTATGCCAACTCAGCTGTCCGGGAGGAGGACGAATAAAAAATGATTTCACCAACATTTGAATGCAGACTTCAGCAAAACCCTTCCACTCAACATGTCAGAAGACATCTCGAGCTCCCTTCCTCCCCCCCCCCCCCCCCCCCCCCTCTCCCCCTGTCTCCCTCTTCATTTCCACGGGTGTTAACGTTTTGAAGTAGTTGTTGTGGAATACACCTCTATTTTGTCGTTTAGCAGACCGCTTTTATCAAGAGAGGCTCAGAGCACTCACGGAACACGATCAGAACTCGGAAACTTTGAACTGCCCGGAACATGTGATGATCAGACAGATAGTGTGTGTGTGTGTGTGTGTGTGTGTGTGTGTGTGTGTGTGTGTGTGTGTGTGTGTGTGTGTGCGTGTGTGTGTGTGCGTAGTAGGGCTGTGGTGCCGTAGTGGAGCGTGTCTTTGTCCTTGGGTCTGACCTGCCTGCTGGCGATGGCCTGGACCATCTGCTGACAAAGTCACGGAAACCAGACCTCTGTTCTATGTCCTAGTCTCTAGGTTCTACCAGACCTCTGTTCTATGTCCTAGTTTCTAGGTTCTACCAGACCTCTGTTCTATGTCCTAGTCTCTAGGTTCTACCAGACCTCTGTTCTATGTCCTAGTCTCTAGGTTCTACCAGACCTCTGTTCTATGTCCTAGTCTCTAGGTTCTACCAGACCTCTCTTTTCTATGTCCTAGTCTCTAGGTTCTACCAGACCTCTCTGTTCTATGTCCTAGTCTCTAGGTTCTACCAGACCTCTCTGTTCTATGTCCTAGTCTCTAGGTTCTACCAGACCTCTGTTCTATGTCCTAGTCTCTAGGTTCTACCAGACCTCTCTGTTCTATGTCCCAGTCTCTAGGTTCTACCAGACCTCTGTTCTATGTCCTAGTCTCTAGGTTCTACCAGACCTCTGTTCTATGTCCTAGTCTCTAGGTTCTACCAGACCTCTGTTCTATGTCCTAGTCTCTAGGTTCTACCAGACCTCTTTTCTATGTCCTAGTCTCTAGGATCTACCAGACCTCTGTTCTATGTCCTAGTTTCTAGGTTCTACCAGACCTCTGTTCTATGTCCTAGTCTCTAGGTTCTACCAGACCTCTCTTTTCTATGTCCTAGTCTCTAGGTTCTACCAGACCTCTCTGTTCTATGTCCTAGTCTCTAGGTTCTACCAGACCTCTGTTCTATGTCCTAGTTTCTAGGTTCTACCAGACCTCTGTTCTATGTCCTAGTCTCTAGGTTCTACCAGACCTCTCTTTTCTATGTCCTAGTCTCTAGGTTCTACCAGACCTCTCTGTTCTATGTCCTAGTCTCTAGGTTCTACCAGACCTCTGTTCTATGTCCTAGTCTCTAGGTTTTACCAGACCTCTGTTCTATGTCCTAGTCTCTAGGTTCTACCAGACCTCTCTGTTCTATGTCCTAGTCTCTAGGTTCTACCAGACCTCTGTTCTATGTCCTAGTCTCTTGGTTCTACCAGACCTCTGTTCTATGTCCTAGTCTCTAGGGTCTACCAGACCTCTGTTCTATGTCCTAGTCTCTAGGTTCTACCAGACCTCTGTTCTATGTCCTAGTCTCTAGGTTCTACCAGACCTCTCTGTTCTATGTCCTAGTCTCTAGGTTCTACCAGACCTCTCTGTTCTATGTCCTAGTCTCTAGGTTCTACCAGACCTCTCTGTTCTATGTCCTAGTCTCTAGGTTCTACCAGACCTCTGTTCTATGTCCTAGTCTCTAGGTTCTACCAGACCTCTGTTCTATGTCCTAGTCTCTAGGTTCTACCAGACCTCTCTTTTCTATGTCCTAGTCTCTAGGTTCTACCAGACCTCTCTGTTCTATGTCCTAGTCTCTAGGTTCTACCAGACCTCTGTTCTATGTCCTAGTCTCTAGGTTTTACCAGACCTCTGTTCTATGTCCTACTCTCTAGGTTCTACCAGACCTCTCTGTTCTATGTCCTAGTCTCTAGGTTCTACCAGACCTCTGTTCTATGTCCTAGTCTCTAGGTTCTACCAGACCTCTGTTCTATGTCCTAGTCTCTAGGGTCTACCAGACCTCTGTTCTATGTCCTAGTCTCTAGGTTCTACCAGACCTCTGTTCTATGTCCTAGTCTCTAGGTTCTACCAGACCTCTCTGTTCTATGTCCTAGTCTCTAGGTTCTACCAGACCTCTCTGTTCTATGTCCTAGTCTCTAGGTTCTACCAGACCTCTCTGTTCTATGTCCTAGTCTCTAGGTTCTACCAGACCTCTGTTCTATGTCCTAGTCTCTAGGTTCTACCAGACCTCTGTTCTATGTCCTAGTCTCTAGGTTCTACCAGACCTCTCTGTTCTATGTCCTAGTCTCTAGGTTCTACCAGACCTCTCTGTTCTATGTCCTAGTCTCTAGGTTCTACCAGACCTCTGTTCTATGTCCTAGTCTCTAGGTTCTACCAGACCTCTGTTCTATGTCCTAGTCTCTAGGTTTTACCAGACCTCTGTTCTATGTCCTAGTCTCTAGGTTCTACCAGACCTCTCTGTTCTATGTCCTAGTCTCTAGGTTCTACCAGACCTCTGTTCTATGTCCTAGTCTCTAGGTTCTACCAGACCTCTGTTCTATGTCCTAGTCTCTAGGGTCTACCAGACCTCTGTTCTATGTCCTAGTCTCTAGGTTCTACCAGACCTCTGATCTATGTCCTAGTCTCTAGGTTCTACCAGACCTCTCTGTTCTATGTCCTAGTCTCTAGGTTCTACCAGACCTCTCTGTTCTATGTCCTAGTCTCTAGGTTCTACCAGACCTCTTTCCTATGTCCTAGTCTCTAGGATCTACCAGACCTCTGTTCTATGTCCTAGTTTCTAGGTTCTACCAGACCTCTGTTCTATGTCCTAGTCTGTAGGTTCTACCAGACCTCTGTTCTATGTCCTAGTCTCTAGGTTCTACCAGACCTCTCTGTTCTATGTCCTAGTCTCTAGGTTCTACCAGACCTCTGTTCTATGTCCTAGTCTCTAGGTTCTACCAGACCTCTCTGTTCTATGTCCCAGTCTCTAGGTTCTACCAGACCTCTGTTCTATGTCCTAGTCTCTAGGTTCTACCAGACCTCTGTTCTATGTCCTAGTCTCTAGGTTCTACCAGACCTCTGTTCTATGTCCTAGTCTCTAGGTTCTACCAGACCTCTTTTCTATGTCCTAGTCTCTAGGTTTTACCAGACCTCTGTTCTATGTCCTAGTTTCTAGGTTCTACCAGACCTCTGTTCTATGTCCTAGTCTCTAGGTTCTACCAGACCTCTCTGTTCTATGTCCTAGTCTCTAGGTTCTACCAGACCTCTGTTCTATGTCCTAGTCTCTAGGTTTTACCAGACCTCTGTTCTATGTCCTAGTCTCTAGGTTCTACCAGACCTCTCTGTTCTATGTCCTAGTCTCTAGGTTCTACCAGACCTCTGTTCTATGTCCTAGTCTCTAGGTTCTACCAGACCTCTCTGTTCTATGTCCTAGTCTCTAGGTTCTACCAGACCTCTCTGTTCTATGTCCTAGTCTCTAGGTTCTACCAGACCTCTCTGTTCTATGTCCTAGTCTCTAGGTTCTACCAGACCTCTGTTCTATGTCTTAGTCTCTAGGTTCTACCAGATCCTGTTCTATGTCCTAGTCTCTAGGTTCTACCAGACCTCTCTTTTCTATGTCCTAGTCTCTAGGTTCTACCAGACCTCTCTGTTCTATGTCCTAGTCTCTAGGTTCTACCAGACCTCTGTTCTATGTCCTAGTCTCTAGGTTTTACCAGACCTCTGTTCTATGTCCTAGTCTCTAGGTTCTACCAGACCTCTCTGTTCTATGTCCTAGTCTCTAGGTTCTACCAGACCTCTGTTTTATGTCCTAGTCTCTAGGTTCTACTAGACCTCTGTTCTATGTCCTAGTCTCTAGGTTCTACCAGACCTCTCTGTTCTATGTCCTAGTCTCTAGGTTCTACCAGACCTCTGTTCTATGTCCTAGTCTCTAGGTTCTACTAGACCTCTGTTCTATGTCCTAGTCTCTAGGGTCTACCAGACCTCTGTTCTATGTCCTAGTCTCTAGGTTCTACTAGACCTCTGTTCTATGTCCTAGTCTCTAGGGTCTACCAGACCTCTGTTCTATGTCCTAGTCTCTAGGTTCTACCAGACCTCTGTTCTATGTCCTAGTCTCTAGGTTCTACCAGACCTCTCTGTTCTATGTCCTAGTCTCTAGGTTCTACCAGACCTCTCTGTTCTATGTCCTAGTCTCTAGGTTCTACCAGACCTCTCTGTTCTATGTCCTAGTCTCTAGGTTCTACCAGACCTCTGTTCTATGTCCTAGTCTCTAGGTTCTACCAGACCTCTGTTCTATGTCCTAGTTTCTAGGTTCTACCAGACCTCTGTTCTATGTCCTAGTCTCTAGGTTCTACCAGACCTCTGTTCTATGTCCTAGTCTCTAGGTTCTACCAGACCTCTGTTCTATGTCCTAGTCTCTAGGTTCTACCAGACCTCTCTTTTCTATGTCCTAGTCTCTAGGTTCTACCAGACCTCTCTGTTCTATGTCCTAGTCTCTAGGTTCTACCAGACCTCTCTGTTCTATGTCCTAGTCTCTAGGTTCTACCAGACCTCTGTTCTATGTCCTAGTCTCTAGGTTCTACCAGACCTCTCTGTTCTATGTCCCAGTCTCTAGGTTCTACCAGACCTCTGTTCTATGTCCTAGTCTCTAGGTTCTACCAGACCTCTGTTCTATGTCCTAGTCTCTAGGTTCTACCAGACCTCTGTTCTATGTCCTAGTCTCTAGGTTCTACCAGACCTCTTTTCTATGTCCTAGTCTCTAGGATCTACCAGACCTCTGTTCTATGTCCTAGTTTCTAGGTTCTACCAGACCTCTGTTCTATGTCCTAGTCTCTAGGTTCTACCAGACCTCTCTTTTCTATGTCCTAGTCTCTAGGTTCTACCAGACCTCTCTGTTCTATGTCCTAGTCTCTAGGTTCTACCAGACCTCTGTTCTATGTCCTAGTTTCTAGGTTCTACCAGACCTCTGTTCTATGTCCTAGTCTCTAGGTTCTACCAGACCTCTCTTTTCTATGTCCTAGTCTCTAGGTTCTACCAGACCTCTCTGTTCTATGTCCTAGTCTCTAGGTTCTACCAGACCTCTGTTCTATGTCCTAGTCTCTAGGTTTTACCAGACCTCTGTTCTATGTCCTAGTCTCTAGGTTCTACCAGACCTCTCTGTTCTATGTCCTAGTCTCTAGGTTCTACCAGACCTCTGTTCTATGTCCTAGTCTCTAGGTTCTACCAGACCTCTGTTCTATGTCCTAGTCTCTAGGGTCTACCAGACCTCTGTTCTATGTCCTAGTCTCTAGGTTCTACCAGACCTCTGTTCTATGTCCTAGTCTCTAGGTTCTACCAGACCTCTCTGTTCTATGTCCTAGTCTCTAGGTTCTACCAGACCTCTCTGTTCTATGTCCTAGTCTCTAGGTTCTACCAGACCTCTCTGTTCTATGTCCTAGTCTCTAGGTTCTACCAGACCTCTGTTCTATGTCCTAGTCTCTAGGTTCTACCAGACCTCTGTTCTATGTCCTAGTCTCTAGGTTCTACCAGACCTCTCTTTTCTATGTCCTAGTCTCTAGGTTCTACCAGACCTCTCTGTTCTATGTCCTAGTCTCTAGGTTCTACCAGACCTCTGTTCTATGTCCTAGTCTCTAGGTTTTACCAGACCTCTGTTCTATGTCCTACTCTCTAGGTTCTACCAGACCTCTCTGTTCTATGTCCTAGTCTCTAGGTTCTACCAGACCTCTGTTCTATGTCCTAGTCTCTAGGTTCTACTAGACCTCTGTTCTATGTCCTAGTCTCTAGGGTCTACCAGACCTCTGTTCTATGTCCTAGTCTCTAGGTTCTACCAGACCTCTGTTCTATGTCCTAGTCTCTAGGTTCTACCAGACCTCTCTGTTCTATGTCCTAGTCTCTAGGTTCTACCAGACCTCTCTGTTCTATGTCCTAGTCTCTAGGTTCTACCAGACCTCTCTGTTCTATGTCCTAGTCTCTAGGTTCTACCAGACCTCTGTTCTATGTCCTAGTCTCTAGGTTCTACCAGACCTCTGTTCTATGTCCTAGTCTCTAGGTTCTACCAGACCTCTCTTTTCTATGTCCTAGTCTCTAGGTTCTACCAGACCTCTCTGTTCTATGTCCTAGTCTCTAGGTTCTACCAGACCTCTGTTCTATGTCCTAGTCTCTAGGTTTTACCAGACCTCTGTTCTATGTCCTAGTCTCTAGGTTCTACCAGACCTCTCTGTTCTATGTCCTAGTCTCTAGGTTCTACCAGACCTCTGTTCTATGTCCTAGTCTCTAGGTTCTACCAGACCTCTGTTCTATGTCCTAGTCTCTAGGGTCTACCAGACCTCTGTTCTATGTCCTAGTCTCTAGGTTCTACCAGACCTCTGTTCTATGTCCTAGTCTCTAGGTTCTACCAGACCTCTCTGTTCTATGTCCTAGTCTCTAGGTTCTACCAGACCTCTCTGTTCTATGTCCTAGTCTCTAGGTTCTACCAGACCTCTTTCCTATGTCCTAGTCTCTAGGATCTACCAGACCTCTGTTCTATGTCCTAGTTTCTAGGTTCTACCAGACCTCTGTTCTATGTCCTAGTCTGTAGGTTCTACCAGACCTCTGTTCTATGTCCTAGTCTCTAGGTTCTACCAGACCTCTCTGTTCTATGTCCTAGTCTCTAGGTTCTACCAGACCTCTGTTCTATGTCCTAGTCTCTAGGTTCTACCAGACCTCTCTGTTCTATGTCCCAGTCTCTAGGTTCTACCAGACCTCTGTTCTATGTCTTAGTCTCTAGGTTCTACCAGACCTCTGTTCTATGTCCTAGTCTCTAGGTTCTACCAGACCTCTGTTCTATGTCCTAGTCTCTAGGTTCTACCAGACCTCTTTTCTATGTCCTAGTCTCTAGGATCTACCAGACCTCTGTTCTATGTCCTAGTTTCTAGGTTCTACCAGACCTCTGTTCTATGTCCTAGTCTCTAGGTTCTACCAGACCTCTCTGTTTTATGTCCTAGTCTCTAGGTTCTACCAGACCTCTGTTCTATGTCCTAGTCTCTAGGTTTTACCAGACCTCTGTTCTATGTCCTAGTCTCTAGGTTCTACCAGACCTCTCTGTTCTATGTCCTAGTCTCTAGGTTCTACCAGACCTCTGTTCTATGTCCTAGTCTCTAGGTTCTACCAGACCTCTCTGTTCTATGTCCTAGTCTCTAGGTTCTACCAGACCTCTCTGTTCTATGTCCTAGTCTCTAGGTTCTACCAGACCTCTCTGTTCTATGTCCTAGTCTCTAGGTTCTACCAGACCTCTGTTCTATGTCCTAGTCTCTAGGTTTTACCAGACCTCTGTTCTATGTCCTAGTCTCTAGGTTCTACCAGACCTCTCTGTTCTATGTCCTAGTCTCTAGGTTCTACCAGACCTCTGTTTTATGTCCTAGTCTCTAGGTTCTACTAGACCTCTGTTCTATGTCCTAGTCTCTAGGTTCTACCAGACCTCTCTGTTCTATGTCCTAGTCTCTAGGTTCTACCAGACCTCTGTTCTATGTCCTAGTCTCTAGGTTCTACTAGACCTCTGTTCTATGTCCTAGTCTCTAGGGTCTACCAGACCTCTGTTCTATGTCCTAGTCTCTAGGTTCTACTAGACCTCTGTTCTATGTCCTAGTCTCTAGGGTCTACCAGACCTCTGTTCTATGTCCTAGTCTCTAGGTTCTACCAGACCTCTGTTCTATGTCCTAGTCTCTAGGTTCTACCAGACCTCTCTGTTCTATGTCCTAGTCTCTAGGTTCTACCAGACCTCTCTGTTCTATGTCCTAGTCTCTAGGTTCTACCAGACCTCTCTGTTCTATGTCCTAGTCTCTAGGTTCTACCAGACCTCTGTTCTATGTCCTAGTCTCTAGGTTCTACCAGACCTCTGTTCTATGTCCTAGTCTCTAGGTTCTACCAGACCTCTCTTTTCTATGTCCTAGTCTCTAGGTTCTACCAGACCTCTCTGTTCTATGTCCTAGTCTCTAGGTTCTACCAGACCTCTGTTCTATGTCCTAGTCTCTAGGTTTTAACAGACCTCTGTTCTATGTCCTAGTCTCTAGGTTCTACCAGACCTCTCTGTTCTATGTCCTAGTCTCTAGGTTCTACCAGACCTCTGTTCTATGTCCTAGTCTCTAGGGTCTACCAGACCTCTGTTCTATGTCCTAGTCTCTAGGTTCTACCAGACCTCTGTTCTATGTCCTAGTCTCTAGGTTCTACCAGACCTCTCTGTTCTATGTCCTAGTCTCTAGGTTCTACCAGACCTCTCTGTTCTATGTCCTAGTCTCTAGGTTCTACCAGACCTCTTTCCTATGTCCTAGTCTCTAGGATCTACCAGACCTCTGTTCTATGTCCTAGTTTCTAGGTTCTACCAGACCTCTGTTCTATGTCCTAGTCTGTAAGTTCTACCAGACCTCTGTTCTATGTCCTAGTCTCTAGGTTATACCAGACCTCTCTGTTCTATGTCCTAGTCTCTAGGTTCTACCATATCTCTGATCATGTTCTAATCTCTAGGTTCTACCAGACCTCTGAACCGGTCCTAGTCTCCAGGTTTTACCAGACCTCTGTTCTATGTCCTAGTCTCCAGGTAACTGCAGACTCTCTGCAGATCAGTAGCCTCCAGCCCGATACAAGTTTCAAGCTATAGGGAACTTCAATGCGTTATGAAGCAAGGAGTTCTGCAGTCTGCTGAATTTAAAAACAACGCCATTGCGAAAGGAAAGTGTAGCAATCTATGTCAAAGCCGTCAAAAAAGTTTTATCCCAAATCAACTGAATGTTAAAGAATCTACAGATATCTGCACAGAAGCCTATGCTCTGAGGAGAATGTGTTTCTGCTTTACATCCAACGGAATTCGGCAAGAGAGAAGACTGCGTCATCGAGTTATGTAATCTTAACCCAGCCGGGGCCAGATTGACACCCGTGGAAGACCTCTATATGGATTTAGTTTTGCCTTCAGAGTTTCTTTTAATGACCTGCGGATCATCAGACACCATATCCCCACCTCGTAGGGTGGGTCTCATGACCCCCAGAGCAGTTTAAGGACCTAAACCAGGGAAGGTAAGAAACTCAAACATCAAATCATCTCTGAATCAATCTCTCCAGATCCTTCTGGAAGCCCTGAGGAGGTTGCCAAGGTTATTGATTGGGTTAACATAATGTCACAAAGTGAAGCAAGAAAAAACTCCAAAGGGGAACATTTTCAGAGTCATTTTCGTTCCTTCTGAGGCTCACTCATGTTTTAACATTGTTCTATTTCTAAGTAATACTTTAACCTATTTCTAAAAGCAAAAACCTTAAAAACGGGAGTTATTCCTGAATGTTCCCAGCTCCCGCTGTAAGCACCGAGGGCCATAATTAAGTTATTTATGTGATGTTTACGTTATATTACATCTCGCTCTGCAGAGCCAAGTGCTGATGCTACACATCACCTCTTAATTTCCTCCCTGCCAGCAAACACCATCTCTGTCTCTCCACGCTGGAGGACTGTCTCTCCACGCTGGAGGACTGTCTCTCAGCTAGAGGTCTGTCTCTCAGCTAGAGGTCTGTCTCTCTCAGCTAGAGGTCTGTCTCTCCAAGCTAGAGGTCTGTCTCTCAGCTACAGGTCTGTCTCTCTCAGCTAGAGGTCTCTCTCTCTCTCTCTCTCTCTCTCTCTTCTAGAGGTCTGTCTCTCAGCTACAGGTCTGTCTCTCTCAGCTAGAGGTCTCTCTCTCTCTTCTAGAGGTCTGTCTCTCTCCCAGCTAGAGGTCTGTCTGTCCACGATAGAGGTCTGTCTCTCTCAGCTAGAGGTCTGTCTCTCTCCACGCTGGAGGACTGTCTCTCTCCACGCTGGAGGACTGTCTCTCCATGCTGGAGGACTGTCTCTCCCAGCTAGAGGTCTGTCTCTCTCAGCTAGAGGACTGTCTCTCAGCTAGAGGACTGTCTCTCAGCTAGAGGTCTGTCTCTCTCAGCTAGAGGACTGGCTCTCTCAGCTAGAGGACTGGCAGCTAGTGGTCTGTCTCTCTCCAACCAGAGGTCTGTCTCTCTCAGCTAGAGGTCTGTCTCTCAGCTAGAGGTCTGTCCCTCTCTCAGATAGAGGTCTGTCCCTCTCTCAGATAGAGGTCTGTCTCTCAGCTAGAGGTCTGTCTCTCAGATAGAGGTCTGTCTTTCTCCCAGCTAGAGGTCTGTCTCTCAGATAGAGGTCTGTCTCTCAGCTAGAGGTCTGTCTCTCCAACCTAGAGGTCTGTCTCTCTCAGCTAGAGGTCTGTCTCTCTCAGCTAGAGGTCTGTCTCTCTCTCAGCTAGAGGTCTGTCTCTCTCCCAGCTAGGGGTCTGTCTCTCGCTCAGCTAGAGGTCTGTCTCTCTCAGCCAGAGGTCTCTCTCCCAGCTAGAGGTCTGTCTCTCCCAGCTAGAGGTCTGTCTCTCTCCCAGCTAGAGACCTGTCTCTCTGGGCTGGAGGTCTGTTTCTCAGCTAGAGGTCTGTCTCTCTCCCAGCTAGAGATCTGTCTCTCTCAGCTAGAGGTCTGCCTCTCTCTCAGCTAGAGGTCTCTCTAAGGTAGAGGTCTGTCTCTCTGTCAGCTAGAGGTCTGTCTCTCTCTCAGCTACAGGTCTGTCTCTATTTCAGCTACAGGTCTGTCTCTATTTCAGCTAGAGGTCTCTCTCTCAGCTAGAGGTCTGTCTCTCTCTCAGCTAGAGGTCTGTCTCTCTCTCAGCTAGAGGTCTCTCTCTCAGCTGGAGGTCTGTCTCTCCTCTGTCACTGTAGGCGGTGCTGGGCACCCCCCCCCCCCCCCGTCTCTCCACCCTAAGGTCACGTCAGCCAATCAGATCAGGTGGCTGTTCAGAAGAACAAACGGTACCAGATATAGAACGACGAGGAGTCGGGGACTCCGGTGGATCTGGAGTGTGTGGGGGGCTAGTGAGGGGGGGTTGGGTCACGAAGAGCCATATTTACATAATCTGAACTCATTTGCATAATCTACCTTGGCCCATTCAGCTCCAGCTGAGTAATAATATGCATGATGTTATTGAATCAGCGTTTTTATCGGCGGCCGTAAGGCTAGCTGAGAGCCCAGTGGGATGTGTGGCGGCTGGCTTCATCAGAGGCCTCACTGGGAAGGAGCTACGCTAGGCAAGTGGCTCACAGTTAGGCTAGGCCTACTGGTTACAGCTGCGCTAGGCTAACGGCTCACAACTACGCTAGGCCTACTAAACACAGCTACGCTAGGGCGGCCTACTTGTTATAGCTACGCTAGGCAAATCTCACAGCTATGCTAGGCCTACTGCTTATAGCAGCGCTAGGCTAACTGGTCATAGCTACGCTAGGCTAACTGGTCCTAGCTACGCTAGGCTACCTAGTTGTAGCTATGCTAGGATAACTAGTCATAGCTACACTAGGCTAACTGCTCAAAACAGCCTTCTGGCTTCTGTACAATAAAATGGATTCCCCCCCCCCCCCCCCCCCCCAAGGTTTGTTGAATTGTACAGAGTGCATAGTATGAATATCCAATAAGGAAATAAATAAACAAGACTTACTTTAAAATTTTACTTAATTTTAATACTTTAGTGTAACTCAACATCTCAGAGGACAGCTAAGAGGGCCTTGTCCCTCATGAATATTGAATATGAATTACAATTGATTAATATCCACATCTTGATCGTCTCATTCGACAAGAAGGCTGGTGTGTATTACAGGGCTTTCCTGCTGGTCTGAATATATCTTAACGCATTAAAACTGTAGTTTGTATAGCTGGAAATAAGGGCTAGCTCAGACTTAGCGTCCGCTAGCTGGGCCAGCCTCTTTACCTGCTGATGTATTTCCACAGTGAGCGTTCAGGGAGTCATGAGGTCTAATGTACATCCGTTGAGCAGATGTCCACCACTCAGTCCCATATTCCTCTGTTTGTGAGCAGATTGTCGATGTCGAGTCTTGATGCTCACAGATTAACAGACGGGCCCTGCTCCTCGGAACCCTGCCTTTCGCTTTTTATTTGTGATGAACTAAACTCCCATAGAATTAGATTGATGTCTGAAGGGCGGTTGCAATGTGTGTACATGCAGTGTGTCACTTACTGTCACATCCCTCACTCTTTTGACCAATCGTGTTGCTCGAGGGGGCGGGACCTCTCGCTTGTTTAGAGTTCATACACGTTATTTTGGAAGTATATTCATTTATTTCGGAAATTTTGAACCACTCTAACTATACATATTGGACTATTCATACAACGTAGAAAGAATCGCGAACTTCGTGAAAAAGATTGGATGCGTGTTGTTTATAGATATGCTTCAAAGACTACTAAGACTTATTTCGTTTTTTAACGTTTTATACGACAATTCAGATTTTGTACGTGAATTTTCAAATTCCTCAAATGTGCGTTGAGACCTGGCCTGTCGGTGCTGAAGCCCCTCCTCCTCCTGCCTCAGGCTTCAGCATCCTGCAGGCCATCATGGAGTCGGCGGTGGCCAGCAACTGGCAGGTGACGGCGCGCTCCGTGGGCAACATGGCCGACCCCGTGGAGTACCGGCGCATCATCGAGGAGATGGACCGGCGCCAGGAGAAACGCTTCCTCATCGACTGTGAGGTGGGCCGCATCAGCGCCATCCTGGAGCAGGTACTGCGATACTTTATACTGTAATACACGGTACTTATACTGTAATACTAATACACAGTACTTTATACTGTAATACACGGTACTTTAAACTGTAATACTGTGAGGTGGGCCGCATCAGCGCCATCCTGGAGCAGGTACTGCGATACTTTATACTGTAATACACGGTACTTATACTGTAATACTAATACACAGTACTTTATAGTGTAATACACGGTACTTTAAACTGTAATACTGTGAGGTGGGCCGCGTCAGCGCCATCTTGGAGCAGGTACTTATAATGTAATACTAATAGAAGGTACTTTACTGTAATGCACGGTATTTATACTGTAATACACAGCACTTTATGCTGTAATGCACAGTGCTTAATACACCACTATGTACAATACTCTATACTGGAGCAGGTACACAGTTCTTCTCTGGAGAGAGGGAAATTTGAATAACTACTTTGTGTCTGTGTGCTGCCAGCAGATCTGTAACCATTAATCACAGGCACATTCTAACCCTCTGCTTTTTGCTGACTATGCGTGTGTGTGTGTTTATGTGTGTGTGTGTGTGTGTGTCCATTTGTACTAATGCATGTGTGTATGTGTGTGAGTGTGTGTGTGAATCTCTGCATGTGTGCTTGTGCGTGTGTATAGTGTGTGTGTGTGTGTATCTCTGCGTGTATGTGTGTGTATGTGCGCGTGCGTGTTAAAACAATCCAACATTCTCACTAACGGCCAATTTAGCAATCACTCAGTGACCCCTGGCCCTCTAACTGTGACCTATGACCCTAACAAAGACAACAAGGGCTTGTCCAAACAGAATGGGCGTATTTCCCACCTTGTCGTCCCGCCTGCATCTCTCCAGATGTGTCAGTTCTCTGGAGGAGGGCCTGGTCACGTGACCGGTGACGTCATCAGTCACTGTTTAATGTGCTGCTGGTGGAAGTAGGACACTCTGTCCCACAACAGACACACAATGACCCCTCTATAAATAGCCTGTGCACAGCCTCCTTACCCCTCACTGGCATCCACTGGCCACCATCTTGGACGGGGTTATTGGTTTCCTTGTGTTTTAGCGACTCACCACTCTATACTGCTGTCCCCCATCTTGGACGGGGGACAGCATCTTGGACGTTTCATTGTGTTTTAGCGACTCCTCACCACTCTAAACTCCTCTCCCCCATGAGACACGAAGAGTAAGACATCTTTAAAGGGGGCCGGTAAACGTTTGACTACAGACAGGAGGGACGGTCCAAAGCCAATGGACGGGGGCGTGCCAACAGCAAAACAAAGAGTGAAGCAAATGAAAAGCAAGGAAAGAGGCGACCAGTTCCTTCTGTTGGGTGTTCTCAGCGGGGTTTGATCCAAACAGACTAGAGGTGAGGCTGAGCACAAGCAGAGCATAGGATCAGTACCAGAGCAGCTACAAATTAAAAGTGCCATGCAACGCATACGTTAAATACCAGAGCAGCTACAAATTAAAAGCGTCATGCAACGCATACGTATAATACCAGAGCAGCTACAAATTAAAAGCGTCATGCAACACATACGTACAATACCAGCACAGCTACAAATTAAAAGTGCCACGCAAAGATATTTCTAATAAAAAGCAGCTGGACAGAGTGCACAGTAGCAGTAGGAACCAGGAACATTTAACTCTCTGTTATAGGAAACCATCATTAACTTATGGGTCCCTTTATCAGTTTGTTAGTAACTGAAGCAGAATGATGGGTACTAGAAGTACTAACTAGAACTGGGCTGAGAGGTACAGAGGGAGGCAACGGGATGGGGAACGGAGAGAGAACACAGAGATACAGAGAGAGAGAAGGTGATAGAGAATGAGAGTGGACTGACAGAAGGTAAATGGATCAGTAGACCTAGCCTCTAAGATGCCGTCCCTCAGCCTCTATCAGGTTTAGAGGCTGTCCCTTAGCCTCTACCAGGTTTAGAGGCTGTCCCTCAGCCTCCATCAGGTTTAGAGGCTGTCCAACAGCCTCTACCAGGTTTAGAGGCTGTCCCTCAGCCTCCATCAGGTTTAGAGGCTGTCCCTCAGCCTATACCAGGTTTAGAGGCTGTCCCTCAGCCTCCATCAGGTTTAGAGGCTGTCCATCAGGCTCTACCAGGTTTAGAGGCTGTCCCTCAGCCTCCATCAGGTTTAGAGGCTGTCCATCAGGCTCTACCAGGTTTAGAGGCTGTCCCTCAGCCTCCATCAGGTTTAGAGGCTGTCCATCAGGCTCTACCAGGTTTAGAGGCTGTCCCTCAGCCTCCATCAGGTTTAGAGGCTGTCCCTCAGCCTCTATGTTTAGATCCCACATTAAAATCCCGGTATTGGTTGAATTAGCATACAGTGATGAAGGAGAGGTTGCGGCCGTGAAAACATACCCAGGAAAATATTGACGGGTTATTATGGGATGGTAGAGTTCAGGCACGCTGAGCAAGGCCGGCAGACAGAGGACAAAGGGTATCGAACCCAGAACCTCTCGGAGGGGAGTCAAACACCCCGGCGGCTAGGCTGATTTATAGCTTGTCGATGCGTACTGAAGGAACGCACACACACCACAGAAACACACACTGGTATATTGTGATGGAACTGGTTAACACCGGGTGTCCGTCTCAATGAATCCCTCCCTCCCTCCTTTTCTCTCTCTCTCTCTCTCTCTCTCTCTCTCTCTCTCTCTCTCTCTCTCTCTCTCGTCCTTAAACCCCCTCCATCTCTGATGTTTGACATTTGGAGAAAACAACCCCCCCCCGCCCCCCCCAAGACCAGGAGAGATCCCAGATCCGGTCTCCTCGTGGCCCACATGGCCGGGTCCGAGTGGCCGGAGGGTTTGACCCGTGTAAGGGCCGCGCGTCCTCTGAGCCCCTCGCTGGGACTGGAGCTCTCGTCCTCCACCAGGTGTCGTCAGCGCCGCCACCGCTCTGAACCGAACCACTCTCTCCGTACAGCCGGCCACACCTTGGGCCGGACTCTTAATTAGTGGTTCCCTTTTTTCCCTGTTTCTTAGTGTTCAGGCTTTGGTGGTTTTCATTTGGCAGTTGAACAAACGCTGGAGCGTAGCGTAGCGGCGGCGGCGGCGCTGAGCCCGCCCGCCCACCCCCCCTCAGCCCTGCTGAGCTGGGGGCTCGCCATGCCTCCGTCTCCAGCGAGGCTGAAACTGGAGCATCCACGATCTAAAAATATTTGTTAGCCAACACAGCTTTAAAAATAAGTACAGCCATGATACAGAGTTCCATCTCAAAAGTGAGCTAGCGTTGTTCGCTCTGTTAAAGCTAGCACAAGCTAGTGTAGTTTAGTCTATTGAGGCTAGCACAAGCTAGGGTAGTTCAACCTATTGAGGCTAGCACAAGCTAGTGCAGTTCGACCTATTAACGCCCTCCACCAGGAGGCCCTCCTCCACCAGGAGACCCTCCTCCACCAGGAGACCCTCCTCCATCAGTAGGCCCTCCTCCACCACGAGGCCCTCCCTCCTCCAGCACCAGGAGACCTGCTCGCCCTCCAGGCTGTGAGGGAACATTAAATCAGGATGGAGTGGAGGTGTGGAGGAGAGCTCTCTGAGGAGATGATGTGATCCAGGGATCAACAGGAGATGATCATAATACAGCAGAAGGATTTCTCCTCTTGTTCTCCATCCCTCTCTCTCTCTCCGCCCCGTCACCCGTCTCCCCCCTCCCTCTCCCACTCCATGTCTCCCACACAGCAGGTTTAACAGTGTGTGTTTGTCCTTGCAGGTTATGTCCAGCGTGCTGTGGGTTCTGATCTCTCTCTCTCTCTCTCTCTCTCTCTCTCTCTCTCTCTCTCTCTCTCTCTCTCTCTAGGTGGTGGTCCTGGGGAAGAACGGCAGGGGATACCACTACATCCTGGCTAACCTGGTGAGTGCAAGCACATCACATCGCTTAATGCAAGACACAGAGAGCCCCTGAACAATCCAATCCATGCGATCGATACTGAGGGGGCCACAAACAAGTTAGCATGCTGTGCTTGTAACTGCTCAGATTCCGATGTACCTTGCAGGCCACCACGTAGCTTAGCATGTAGCCTAGCGTGACAGGGAGCTTTTCCCTCAGAAGCTTTTATTTGAAAAAAGTCAAAGAGAAGTGAATCAGTTCAGTGAGGGAATCAATTATTCAGGATGAGGCCGATCAGACCGGTTTGATGCACTCAGAAGCATCCAATCGGGGGCGAGATGCGTTTGAGAGGAGCGGGGGCCGGTATAAATAGACCCCGGCTCAGACTACCCTGACCAGCACGCTTTCTGAATCAATCAGACCCCAAGCCTTGCTATGATGCCAGCTCCAGAAGACGCGGCGGAGCACTGTTGACGTAACCCAGGTCTTCAGAATAGGCCTTACATTAAAGATTTGTCCCAAGATTTAAAAAGAGAGACAACAACAAAAACACCAAGCACTAACTTCCTTTCATCTAAGTCCAACTGGCCTGAAACCAAATTATACTTCCTCAATAATGAGATTTTCATCAAAATCAAGTGTTTTAATGCGAGTTAAAAAACTCCACCAGGCCTCCACATGAATCTAACCTTTAATGTCCTGAAACCTTCAGTGGGGACAAATGGTGTGCTTTACTCCCTGTGGCGGTAAAGGTTGGAAGAACTCCTTCAGCGACGGTGAAAGTAAGACGGGCATGGGGTGATGAACGTACGACTAAAACATCTAAAAGGCACATTGTGAGAAATGTAACTAAAAGCATAAGAAGGTGTATCAATATAAATGAATATAAATGAATATGAACAATAATCAATACACTAGAGCGCTCTAACGTTTAAACAGAAAGCCGCATCAAAAATCATACAACCAAACGAACGAATGAACGAACGAACAAGGGGACGAGCGAGAGAGAGAGAGAGAGAGAGAGAGATACTCTACTCACCCAGAGGTTCAAACTGGAGCTTATCAGCAACTGGTCCTGCCCCAGGGAGGGACGCCACCCTCTGCTAGATCCCTCCTCCTCCTCATCCTCCCAGTCCTTCATCCCCAGAGGTCTCCTCCACCTCCTCCTCCTCTTCTCCTCCTCCTCCTCCCAGTCCTTTGTCCCCAGAGGTCTCCTCCTCCTCCTCCTCCACCTCCTCCTCCCAGTCCTTCGGCCCCAGAGGTCTCCTCCTCCCTCCTCTTCCTCCTCCCCCTCCTCCTCCTCCTCCTCCTCCCACCCCCTCTGCCCCAGAGGCCTCCACCCACTGCTAACCTCCCAGATCAGCTGACCTCCAGCTGGGAGCCTGGCTCCGTGATGTCATCCATGATGACTCAACATCCCCGAGGTTAACATTAACTTCTCATCCAGCAGCCGCTGAAAGAGGAGCCGCGTCGTTCAGGGGCTGGTAGGGGTCAGGGGTCATCTTGCTCTGGGATGCCTTACAGGTAGGATGAGGACCCTGACCAGTAGAACCCCCCCCCCCCCCCGCTGTTTAAACCTGTACCACCACTATCCATGCCATTCCCCAGCATCCCATTGACCTAAAACCGAATCCATCAAACAAACTGCGTTTTCATATCCATGTCCGCAGTGGTTTTGCAACAGAGGTCCCATCACTTTCCTAACTCCACGAGTGAGGTTAAATAGGGCGCTATATATTAAAAGATCCCATTAAATATTCAACATGGGCCCGGCATGTGGCTCTTCCCCGACTACACCTGTCAGAACCGCTTCAATGAGACAGAACAGACGTGATATTCATCCTGCAAGGCTAATGAAGGACAAGGCGCAGGTATCATTTATACATAGAGAAGGTTATTCAGCCACCGAGGACGACCCTGCAGCCACTATCTGTTCTTCAGCCATTAAGGACGGTAGCTCTCGACTAAAGGTTGACCTATATTATTAAATATTATTCAAGGTGTCCTGCGTTCTTCTCTCTGCTGGTGAGAATGAGATATATATATATATATATATATATATATATATATATATATATATATATATATATATATATATATATATATATACACATACACATACACACACACACACACACACACACACACACACACACACACACATATATATATATAAATTAAGTATATATATAAAAAGTAAATACAAAGTGTATGAAATATATCTGCAGGGCTTGTCCAACATGTTATGTAGTACTACAGTATTTAGTACTACAGCACTACAGTACCCAGCACTGCATTATGTAGTACTCCAGCTAGTATTATCATGGTCTGTATTCTACAGGGCGTGTCCAACATGGCGTGCAGTACTCCAGTATGTACAAGTAGATCATTATTATGGTCTGTTCTCTGCAGGGCGTGTCCAACATGAGTCTGGACCGCGTGGTTTCCGGAGGGGCCAACATCACGGGCTTCCAGATCATCAGCCCTGAGAACCCCATCGTCCAGCAGTTCATCCAGCGCTGGGAGAAGCTGGACGAGAGGGAGTTCCCCGAGTCCCGGAGCGCCCCTCTCAAGGTACCGCACCAGGACACACTCAATGCTAGATATACCCTATACTCTATATAAACTATATCTATAAGCTGGGCGATGGGGAGTCCCGCAGCGCCCCTCTCAAGGTACACCACTGTGTACTGATATTTACTCTATAATAGATATACTCTATATTAAATATACTGTGTATAAAGTAAATCTATAAGCTGGACGAGAGGGAGTTCCCTGAGTCCCGGAGCGATCGAGGTTTCCACACCACGTACTCTACCTCTATATACTAATATATACTGTACTGTTGTGTTTGTAGTGTAGTATATACACTGCATACACATATTGTGTAGACACAATATATATATATATATATATACAAACAATACTATATATATATACTATACCTAAGGATTGGAAGCTAGAAGTCTCCTCTTCAGGAGGCATTAGTTGCGTTAGTAGGTGTAGATCGTGTATTTATTGATTTGGTGAGGGGAGGTGTTGGCGATGTGTTGTTAAAAGCGTTATTATTTCATGTCTCATTACCATGACTTCAATCTTTATAAGATGGATGCTTTTTAGAAATGTTAAATCCATCCATCTGGGTCTCTGAGCGTTGTTAAATACGTCCCAGCTCGGAGCTCGAAACACGTTGTCACGGCAACGGCGCAACAAGCACGAGGAGGCTGCTTCGTTGCACGGCAACAACTTTTGTATTTCCTCTGGGCTGTCTTATTGGTCTATTTTCTGTCCGTCCCTCTGTCTGTCTCTCAATCTGTCTGTCGGTCTTCTGTCCTTCCATCTTTCTATCTGTCTGTCCCTATGTCCGTCGTTCCAATTTTTCTGTGTCTGTCCCTCTGTCTGTCCCTCCCTCTGTCTGTCTGTCCCTCCCTCCGTCTGTCTGTCTGTCTGTCCCTCCCTCTGTCTATCTGTCCCTCCCTCCGTCTCCCCGTCTCTCCCTCCCTCTGTCTGTCTGTCTGTCTCTCTCTCTGTCCCTCCCTCCGTCTCTCCGTCTCTCTGTCCCTCCGTCTCCCCGTCTCTCTGTCCCTCCGTCTCTCCGTCTGTCCCTCCCTCCGTCTCTCCGTCTGTCTGTCCCTCCCTCCGTCTCTCCGTCCGTCCCTCCCTCCGTCCGTCCCTCCGTCAGTACACGTCTGCCCTGACCCACGACGCGGTGCTGGTGCTGTCAGAGGCATTCCGCTACCTGCGGCGGCAGCGCGTGGACGTGTCCCGTAGGGGCAGCGCCGGGGACTGCCTGGCCAACCCCGCCGTTCCCTGGAGCCAGGGCATCGACATCGAGAGGGCCCTCAAGATGGTAGTTTGTGTCTAAAGGCTCTTGTTGTGTTGGGGTTGATTGTGTCTGCATTATGTTGTTGTAGTTTATTGTGTATGTGTTGTTTTTGTTGTGTACTTTATTATGTCTGTGTTTTAGTTTTGGTCTGTGCGTTGTTATGGTTTGTGTCTATGTGTGCGTTGTTGTAGTTTATAATGTCTGTGTGTTGTAGTTTATGTCTGTGTGTTGTTGTAGTTTGTGTCCATGTGTGTGTAGTTGTAGTTTGTGTCTGTGTGTTGTTGTGGTTTATAATGTCTGTGTGGTGTTGTATATTTTTGAAGGTTATTTTGTGTGTAAGGGTTGCTATAGTTTGATCGCAATGTGGTCAGGTTGCTGTTGTGTTGGAGTTAGGTCTGTGTTGCAGTTTGGTTATAAAGGGTTCTCGTCTGTGTGTTATAGTTTGGTTCTAAAGGGTTCTGATATGTGTTGTAGGTTGGTTCTAATGGGTTCTGGTCTGTGTTGTAGGTTGGTTCTAACGGGTTCTGGTCTATGTTGTAGGTTGGTTCGAAAGGGTTCTGGTCTATGTGTTGTACTTTGGTTCTAAAGGGTTCTCGTCTATGTGTTGTAGGTTGGTTCTAAGGGTTCTGATCTGTGTTAAAGGTTGGTTCTAACAGGTTCTGGTCTGTGTTGTAGTTTGGTTCTAAAGGGTTCGCGTCTATGTGTTGTAGGTTGGTTCTAAAGGGTTCTCGTCTATGTGTTATAGGTTGGTCCTAAAGGGTTCTCGTCTATGTGTTGTAGGTTGGTTCTAATGGGTTCTCGTCACTGTGTTGTAGGTTGGTTCTAAAGGATTCTGGTCTTTGTGTTGTAGGTTGGTTCTAAAAGATTCTGTGTTCGGTGTTTCAGGTACAGGTGACGGGCATGACGGGGAACATCCAGTTCGATACGTTCGGCCGTAGAACCAACTTCACCATCGACGTGTACGAGATGAAGCTTGGAGGAGCCAGGAAGGTAGGAGGCAACCAGGTCATGTTATGGTATCCATCTTGTCTTTAGGTCATGTTATGGTATCCATCTTGTCTTTAGGTCATGTTATGGTATCCATCTTGTCTTTAGGTCATGTTATGGTATCCATCTTGTCTTTAGGTCATGTTATGGTTTCCATCTTGTCTTTAGGTCATGTTATGGTATCCATCTTGTCTTTAGGTCATGTTATGGTTTCCATCTTGTCTTTAGGTCATGTTATGGTTTCCATCTTGTGTTAAGTTCATGTTTTGGGATGTTGTCTTATGTTTAGCTATATAATGGGATGTTATCTTGTTTAAGTCATGTTCTATGTCTGGTGTTATGGCATGTTATGTTATAGTTTATTAGTGTCACAGTATTAACGTGTGTATGTATATATATATATAAGTATGTGTCATAGAATGTCCCTGATGGAATATTGAATGTGTTCTGATAAAAACAATTGCTTAACAAATGCCGTTAGACAGACTCAATGCAAACACTCAATACAAACACAATCATTCTAAGTGAGACAAGGGGCCAGGCACCGCTTGCCCGACACAGCGCCTCCTGGAGCCCAGTGTGGGTCTACACCAGAGTGAGTACTGGGGGTGTTGATGCTGACACCAGGAGAAAGGATAGGATTACATTTTGTATTCAAATAGATTCAATATGATAGTAGAAACTAACTGGAGGTAGTGTTGGAGCACAGGGCAGCATTTTCGTTCCTCATGTTATGCTTCATTTCGAAAACTATTTAAAAACTAGCCTTGAATTATAATTGGTTTTATTTATAATTTAGTGAGGGGCTGAGGAACTGGTCGAATTGTACTCCCACATATCAGTGCACTGCTTTATAGACATTTGATGAGTAACCAAACAAATGGCAGGAGCGGTAGTGAATACTGTTAGAAATATGAACAGCTAGCAGCAGTAATAGCAGTAGTACTAGCAGTAGTACTGCAGTATTGATCTGTCTGTACGGACAGAGCCGTCCGCCCTCGTGTCCCTGGTCTCTACGGTTACCCACCTCCCCCGCCAGCGGTCCCGTGTTCCCGTGGGAACGTGTTCCCGTGGTAACCTGTGTTCCCGCGGTGACCTGTATTCCCGTGGTAACTGTGTTCCTATGGTATCCTGTGTTCTCGTGGTTGCAGTGTTCCTGTGGTTACTGTGTTCCCGTGGTGACCTGTGCTCCCTTGGGAACAGTGTTCTTGTGTAAACTGTGTTCCCGTGGTAACTGTGTTCCTGTGGTTACTGTGTTCCCGTGGTAACTGTGTTCCTGTGGCAGCGTGTTCACGTTGTGACCCGTGTTCCCGTGGTAACGCGTGTCTCTGTGATTTCAGATGGGCTACTGGAACGAGTACGAGAAGTTTGTGTACATAGTGGACCCCCAGGTCACCAATGAGTCCTCCTCTGTGGAAAACCGAACAATTGTGGTCACTACTATTATGGTACACTTTCCAGGCTGCTTTTAAAAATCTCCCGCCAAAAGTTTTCTGCCCCTCAGGGTCGAGGCTCCGGCCTTCTGTCCCGAGAGGGTAGAACAGGTTTACCGGCTGCTTTCCATCCACTCACTACACGTTGAAACAGTCGGACGAGTGTTTCGAGTGTACCCGTGTGGATGCCAAAGCACTTTACGTTTCTGTTTAGCAGTGGCCTGTCGTAGTAGTGACATCACAATAACGGCCTTGGTAATATGATAGCTGTGTGTAGACTCCATCTTGTTCACGTTCAGTGCATACGTAAGTACAAAACAAACAGCTTCCCTCTCATTGGGTAAGAGGTCAGTGACAGCAGAGACGGATACAGCTTACAACCAATCCATTAGAGGCATAGGAAGTAGAAATAGAGTCAGAAGAGAGTAGGTGTCCACCGTAGTTTTGTAGGGTTTCACAACATCAGGTTGGATCCCAGTCTGTGTTCTGTAATTTGTAAGGTGAACACAGACGTTGTGCCTGAACACAGTCATCTTCTCCATCACGGTCGTGTTAAATGTAAGACAGGGTACGCCCTACCTTACACTTAAAGCCCACGACCTCACACTCCTTCTGTCTCTGCCCAACATGTCTCATCTTGGGTAAATTCAGAACGTCATCCACCATCGTGTAGCCTGACATCCATGAGCCATCGTCCCGTGAGTGGTCACCAGCAGGAAACTAGGAGCCCAAGTTTCCTAGTTTCGGAGATTATTATTTGAAAGCATAATTCCATCACCCATGCGTGTTTGAAACCAAAGAATATGTCAAGAAGCTGTTTAGGCTCTTGGCCACATTGATTCATGTCTGATTTTTCCATCAGCTGTTTTACATCAAAGAGATAAGAACAGAATAGAACTGGATAGAATAGAGCTGGATAGAATAGAACTGGATAGAAGAGGCTATATCAAGGGAAGTGCTTTTGCGGTTAATTAGACAAAGAAAAAAGCACCACGATTCTGATAATTTATAGCATATGCGGAAATGATGCAAGTCATCTAATACAATTATTTTCAGCCCACCCCCCCCCCGGGATATTATACAACGAAGCATTAGATATCAATATATTAGCTATCAGCAAATTGATTTTCAGTATTTCTTCAAACACACACACTGTTGAGTTCCAAGCAGACTCTCTGCGGTCACTGATGACACCTGATGAACTGGAAGGTGACACCCCCCCCCAGCCTGCCTCTTCCTCCCTCCCCCCTCCCGCCTGCCTCCCCCTCCCTCCCCCTTCCTCCCCCAGCCCGTCCAATGCGCAGAGACGCAACTGTACCCCGGCTCCCCCCTGGCTTTATACTTCTCTTATACCTGTTGACACCCGCCTGACATCTAAGCCGCCTGTAGCCCCTCCCAGCTGACAGTACCCCCTCCCAGAACCTACCAATAGCCCCTCCCACAAACCAGAACCCCCTCCCATCTGCATACGCTCCTCTCATTAGTCAGAAGCTCCTCCCATTAGCCAGAGGCCCCTTTAAACAGACGCCCCTCCCCCCAAGCCTTAGGCCCCTCCCCCTAGCCAGCAGCCCCCTTCTATTGACCAAAAGTCCCTCCCCCCCAGCCAGGAGCACTCCTCATTAGCATAAGCCCCTCCCCCTAGACTGAAGCCCCTCTTTTAAACCAGAAGCCCCTCCCCCTAGCCAGGAGCACTCATTAGCCTAAGCTCATATTATTAGCCAAAGCCCCTCCCCCTAGTCAGGAGCCCCTCCTTTAAACCAGAAGCCCCTCCCCCTAGCCAGGAGCCCCTCCTTTAAACCAGAAGCCCCTCCCCCTAGCCAGGAGCCCCTCCTTTAAACCAGAAGCCCCTCCCCCTAGCCAGGAGCCCCTCCTTTAAACCAGAAGCCCCTCCCCCTAGCCAGGAGCCCCTCCTTTAAACCAGAAGCCCCTCCCCCTAGCCAGGAGCCCCTCCTTTAAACCAGAAGCCCCTCCCCCTAGCCAGGAGCACTCATCATTAGCATAAGCTCCTCCCATTAGCCAGAGCCCCTCCCCCTAGGCAGAAGCCATGCTAATTGTATTGGTATAACGAAAGGTATATATACACCCACGGTGATCCTGGCCCTCAGCCCTCTAAAGGACCAGAAGGAGGACCTCCCCCGACCCAGGGGGGAGAGACCTCGAGAAGGACCGCCCCCCCACCTGACACACCTTGCTGTTTGTTTTGCTTCTTGGTGACCCATCCATCCCATCCGTCTGCACGCCAACCCGCTCGTCCGTGCACTCTTCACGTGCACACGTCACGTGCACTGTCAGAAGCGCGCGCCGTGCTCTGTGTATGTCTAACACGCGTGTGATTGGCAGGAAGCGCCGTACGTCATGTACAAGAGAAACTTTATGCAGCTGGACGGGAACGACCGGTACGAGGGCTACTGCGTCGACCTGGCGTCGGAGATCGCCAAGCACGTGGGGATACGCTACAAGCTGTCCATCGTGTCCGACGGCAAGTACGGAGCCCGGGACCCCGAGACGCGCACCTGGAACGGGATGGTTGGTGAGCTGGTGTACGGGGTGAGTACTGATCTGGGGGCCCCCTCCACACGCCGCCCCATTTCCTTTTCTAAAGGTCCCTCCAAAGATTAATCTTCCTTTTTTTTCCTGCCACCTGTGAGAGTAGCCTTTAAATCATTCTTCAAATGCTGGAAGACGAGTTATTTTACGTTGCAATGAAACTGCCCGGTAATAAATGGTCCTCTGCCTCTTGTGTTTCACATTATCGGTGTAAAATAAACTGCCTCAGTTCCCCAGTGCAGGTGGAAACTTGCACTGCTGTGTTAGGATAAAGATGAATCTCCGGCGGGGAGGTCTTTGTCTCTCGCAGGCTGAATCCCCCATCAGGGAACAGTTTGTGATCTCAGTCTTCCTCTTCCCGCTCAGACAAAAGACCTCCGATCACAAAGATGATGTGACTCAACTTTCTCTTTCATTCCTCTGCCTTTCAAATCCGCTCCAATCAACTCCATTTCAGCGCGCGATAATACTTTTCTCCAAAACACAGAGCTTTCATATTCGTTGTTAGGAGAGAGGTGGTTCTGGTGGTTTAATAATCATACCACCGACTGTTTCCAGTGTTGGGAGGACGGGGATGAGGAACGGGCTTTGGTTCGGTTCGCTTTAGTGGTGGTTCCACACTCTGATGTTCCTGTGTTTAGGGGTTGTTCCTCTCTGAGGTTCCTGTGTTTTAGTGGTGGTTCCACACTCTGATGTTCCTGTGTTTAGGGGTTGTTCCTCTCTGAGGTTCCTGTGTTTTAGTGGTGGTTCCTCTCTGATGTTCCTGTGTTTAGGGGTTGTTCCTCTCTGAGGTTCCTGTGTTTTAGTGATGGTTCCTCACTCTGATGTTCCTGTGTTTAGTGGTGGTTCCTCTCTGAGGTTCCTGTGTTTAGTGGTGGTTCCTCACTCTGATGTTCCTGTATTTAGTGGTGGTTCCTCAATCTGATGTTCCTGTATTTAGTGGTGGTTCCTCACTCTGATGTTCCTGTATTTAGGGGTGGTTCCTCACTCTGATGTACCTGTTTAGCGCTGGTTCCTCTCTGAGGTTCCTGTGTTTAGTGATGGTTCCTCACTCTGATGTTCCTGTGTTTAGTGGTGGTTCCTCTCTGAGGTTCCTGTGTTTAGTGGTGGTCCCTCTCTGAGGTTCCTGTGTTTAGTGGTGGTTCCTCACTCTGATGTTCCTGTGTTTAGTGGTGGTTCCTCTCTGAGGTTCCTGTGTGAAGTGGTGGTTCCTCAATCTGATGTTCCTGTATTTAACGGTGGTTCCTCACTCGTGATGTTTCTGTGTTTAGTGACAGTTCCTCACTCTGATGTTCCTGTATTTAGTGGTGGTTTCTCACTCTGAGGTTCCTGTGTTTAGTAGTGGTTCCTAGCTGATGTTCCTGTATTTTAAAGGTGGTTCCTCATTCTAACGTTCCTGTGTTCCCAGAGGGCCGACATCGCCGTGGCCCCCCTGACCATCACCCTGGTGCGCGAGGAGGTGATCGACTTCTCCAAGCCCTTCATGTCGCTGGGCATCTCCATCATGATCAAGAAGCCCCAGAAGTCCAAACCCGGCGTGTTCTCCTTCCTGGACCCGCTGGCCTACGAGATCTGGATGTGCATAGTGTTTGCCTACATCGGCGTCAGCGTGGTGCTATTCCTGGTCAGCCGCTTCAGCCCCTACGAGTGGCACCTGGACGAGAGCGATGAAGCCAAAGACCCCCAGAGCCCGCCAGACCCCCCCAACGACTTTGGCATTTTTAACAGCCTGTGGTTCTCGCTGGGCGCCTTCATGCAGCAAGGATGCGATATCTCTCCAAGGTTGGTCCTTCAAACCCCAGCATCCCATGGTCCATGTTCTCACCGGCTCTCTCTGCATTTTACGGCCCATCCCTCCCTGCCATTCGCCATGGTGCATATATGTTACGTTGAGTTCATCTGTCGCCCCCTCATCCTCCACCTCAGCCCACATCCATCCCATTGTTTCATGGAGTGTTTACCGTCGCACCGAGACACCAACCCTTACCTCGCCACGGTCCAGATATGAACTGACCTAAAGTCTGCTCAGTGAATCTACCTATTCCGGGGATTAAAGAGGTGAGGACGTCTAGATAACCTAGATAGATCTAGATAACTGGGATCATCATTCCATATACTTTGTCACGTAAACCCCTTTTACGCATTAAGGTTGATATATTCATTTAATGCATGCACCGAAAGAGATTTGCCTCACATCCATTTAGAAACGGCCGATTCAGCTGATCGATTAACAAGCATGTTTAGGGTTCCACGTTATTGTAAACCCAGTGCAACGTAGCGAAGAGGAGACGCGGCTCATCTAAACTCTGACCTTGTGTAAGTACCTTGATGGGCAAATTCTCTAATCAAATCTAATCAAGTTAAATATTCCCATTACGTTAATGGTTATGTAAACGCAGTAATCTGTATACAAATATGTCACTAGCCTATCCACTAACTAACTTGTATCCCCAAGGCTGAGACACCAGCCTAGCCACTAACTAACTTGTATCCCCAACGCTGAAACACCAGCCTAGCCACTAACTAACTTGTATCCCCAACGCTGAGACACCAGCCTAGCCACTAACTAACTTGTATCCCCAAGGCTGAGACACCAGCCTAGCCACTAACTAACTTGTATCCCCAAGGCTGAGACACCAGCCTAGCCACTAACTAACTTGTATCCCCAAGGCTGAGACACCAGCCTAGCCACTAACTAACTTGTATCCCCAACGCTGAGACACCAGCCTATCCACTAACTAACTTGTATCCCCAACGCTGAGACACCAGCCTATCCACTAACTAACTTGTATCCCCAACGCTGAGACACCAGCCTATCCACTAACTAACTTGTATCCCCAACGCTGAGACACCAGCCTATCCACTAACTAACTTGTATCCCCAACGGTGAGACACCAGCCTAGCCACTAACTAACTTGTATCCCCAACGCTGAGACACCAGCCTATCCACTAACTAACTTGTATCCCCAACGGTGAGACACTAGCCTAGCCACTAACTAACTTGTATCCCCGACGCTGAGACACCAGCCTATCCACTTACTAACTTGTATCCCCAACGCTGAGACACTAGCCTAGCCACTAACTAACTTGTATCCCCGACGCTGAGACACCAGCCTAGCCACTAACTAACTTGTATCCACCATGCTGGGGAGGCTAGAATGCACAGAGAACCCACCTCGTCGTCACGGCTCTTGGAGGGCTACCGTGTTTTTGCTGCATGTCCCATGTCTCCGCCCGCCGGTCGTAGCGGTAGAACCTGGGTCTTCTGGAGTCCACGGTATTCACCCGATCACCTCCACCCATCAACACCTTCACCATCCACCCTCACGCCCTGTCATCTGTGGTGTCAAGAAGCAGGGTGGAGTGTGGTTAGATGACACGCCAATTAACTAATGAAGGAGTCAATGCGGGAACGACTTTGAATTCCCAGCCTTGCTTGAAATCTGGAGCAGACAATGACGGTCTCATTAAGTCCCATTTACCAGGAAAGGTCATTTTCCCCTTGATAGCACAGATCCAGCTCAACGACCAAAGTGGATTCATTTCCACATAAACACAAAGCACCATTTCACCGGGAGCTTAGTTAGTCAGGGGCTGTAGTCAGCTAGTTAGCTAGCATGGACTAGCCTCTAGCTAGCTAGCAGCTAGCATGCGGAACAGAGACTAGCTTCTAGCTTAGGTTAGCTAGGTCATTCATTGGTGAGTTAGCATGCTCAACAGTTAGCTAGATAGCATGTTGAACACGCTCCAGTTAGCTGTAAGCGTTCAGAAAAAGGGGATTTGTGGTGGATGTTAATAACGGAATCTGGCCAACTGTCATGGTCCCGCATCTCCTGCCAGAAACAGAAATCCTTGAAGAAATGAATGACGCACACACACACACACACACACACATACACACACGATGAAGACAGACAGAAGCTGTGAGCTGTTATTGCTTGGGAAGCCTAATCCCTCCTCCCCCCCAATCCTCTACAGTCAGAATGTGTTGACAAAGTGAACATCTCTATTATCTTACCACCTGCAACCCTCCTCCTCCCTCTATTTTACCGTCCCCCTCTTCCTCCTCCTCTTATCACGTCCTCGTCATCTTACCACCTCCTCCTCCTCTCTCTTATCACCCTCTCCCTCCCCTCCTTCTCCTCCTCCATCCTCTCCTTCCTCTCCACCTCCTCATCTTACCACCCTCTCCTCCTCCTCCTCCTCCTCATCTTACCACCCCCCCCCCTCCTCCTCCTCTCCTCCTCCTCCTCCTCCTCCTCTCCTCTCCCCTCAAGCCAGTCCTGCTCTGACATCAGAGAGACTCACTCCGAGCGCCACTGAGTCCCAGACAGCGCAGGGTAGCAGCATACAGAAGCAGGTCCACCTCTCTGGTTACCCACCGCGGGGACTCAGTTCAGACACGTCATACTTCAGACGTGGAACAGGAGTGGTGTCAGGTTCCTTCGCCGGGATCAAATATAATCATAGAATCTCATTTTCCGTCGTAATGATTTGAAAAGAAAAAAATCACTCCACGGAGTCTGCACACACTTCTGCGGGGAAACTAGTAGCAACCACACGTAACTATGGTAACTATAGGGTTTCTCTGAGGATACATCCGATCCTCCGGCATAAAGGGACTCAGACCATTAAGAGATGAGCAGTTAACTTGTGCATATTGATATTTGAAATGGTATTTCCCCCACGCAGGGACAGCGATAAGATCAACAGGATCAGATTAAAGCCGTGCCGTTGGCTTTGCTCGTTCAGAGGCTAGGGAGACAACGCGGTGAATACCTGGGTCACGTTGGGCTGTGCTCCGTGTCTCCACAAGCACATCCACCCTCTTCTACGTTTACATTTACATTTAGGGCATTAAGCAGAAGCAGTACATTTGTCAGAAGAAAGAGAAACAATATATATCTCTTTCGGTGCAGAAAGGACGTTCATAGAACAAGTGCAAAGCACTAACAATCGCTAGGTTAACCCATTCCCCGTATACAACAAACTTAGCTAGGATAAGATGCCACACTATGCTAAGGGCCCCTCTGTCCTTCTAGAAGGACAGAGGGGCCCCTCACAGCTGCAAGGTTCTGGGGTCGCCCCCCCGGGGTCAGCAGCCTGACCTGCAGCTTTGAGAGGATGCTCGTAGACTATTGCTCCTGCTCCTTCAGGAAACATTCGGAATCCCCCTTTCTGCTTGGGGTGCTTTGGATGAGAGCCTCCGCTAAACGACTGAACACAAATAGACCAGAAATAGCTTGCTAGCTCAGCTCTAGCTCTGGGGCACTAATCGCCCCCCTCCCCCACCAAGCAGGCAGTGGTTGTCTTCTGTCATGTGTGTCGTGTCTCCGCCTCTCTGCTCAGGTCTCTGTCGGGCCGCATCGTGGGAGGCGTGTGGTGGTTCTTCACCCTCATCATCATCTCCTCCTACACGGCCAACCTGGCGGCCTTCCTCACCGTGGAGAGGATGGTGTCGCCCATCGAGAGCGCCGAGGACCTGGCCAAGCAGACGGAGATCGCCTACGGGACGCTGGACTCCGGGTCCACCAAGGAGTTCTTCAGGGTAGGAGTCCGACCCCCGCTGAGACACCTGCCACTGGCAGTGCTTCCACCTGACAGAGAGAAGGCCCTGCTGATCAGTAGTTGATGGCCAGCGGAGCTCCTCAGCTCCACTGAAGGTGGAGGTGCATCTCCATCTCAGAACAGGGCCATTAGAACCAGTACAGACTCTGTAGAACCAGTGCAGACCCAGTTCAACCAGTACAGACTCCATAGACTCTGTACAGAACCAGTAGACCACGTACAGACCCAGTAGACTCTGTACAGCAGTACAGACCCAGTAGTCTCAGTACAGAACCAGTAGTCTCAGTACAGAACCAGTAGTCTCAGTACAGACCCAGTAGACTCTGTACAGACCCAGTAGAACCAATACAGACCCATTACTTAGTACAGACCCAGTAGACTCAGTACAGACCCAGTAGACTCTGTAGAGACCCAGTTGACTCTGTACAGACCCAGTAGAACCAATACAGACCCATTACTCAGTACAGACCCAGTAGTCTCAGTACAGACCCAGTAGCCTCTGTTCAGACCCAGTAGAACCAATACAGACCCATTACTCAGTACAGACCCAGTAATCTCAGTACAGACCCAGTAGACTTTGTACAGACCCAGTAGAACCAATACAGACCCGGTATTCCCAGTACAGCAGTCCTGATCCAGTATAACCAATGAAGAGCCAGTACTCTCAGTGCAGACCCGGGCCAGACCACGTGGTAGACATGGTCGCTGCAGCACCTCCAGATAGCGTGTGTCTGACCCTACAGCGTGTGTGTTGATATGATCTGGGATGACATGATAGCTATCTCACTACCCCCACCCCCGGAGAGTCCCAGCCAGCAGCCACCAGCGTCTCCGCGCGCACACGCTCTTTCATTCGTTTACTCCGGAGATCTGGATGTGGTCGGGACTGAGCCAATGTAAACAATGTGCTGGTGCATTGTGGGTGACCAATCGCATAATTGTTGTTTGCGTATTTGTTGTTGTCAATTTGTCTCCCCAAGGCCGAAGTTGATGTACACGTTTGTGGCCGCTTTGTGTGCTACAAAAGCGACACTCTCCTGAGCTCCCTGTCTAGCGTCGATGAACGCCCTGCATCCTGCTGCTGCCTCTACTAGTTATCACCACCAGTCCCCGCCATTAACGCCGCATTCACACTACCTGCGTCCGTCGACGGATCTCATTGACTTTGCATGGGACCCTCTCGAAATGCATTGTGGGTCCGTCCGCTCTCTCGGCTCCGTGGCCCGCGTCAAAAAGTTGAGAAATGTTCAACTTTTCAGGCAGCAACGGATCCGTCGGCCAATCAGATCGCGGTTATGCAAATACACTCCAAGCGACTGTTGGATCCATTTTGCAACAACAAGCAGGAAAAATCCGGCTGTTATATATTTTTAAAGAAAGCTGGAATCGATGGGATTGTTTTTAGTCACCTTTAATTTTTTGTCACTGCTCCGTCGACGGACGCATGTAGTCTCGTAGTCTAGGGTGACGCATACGCTGCCGTGCTCTCACGGTCTGCACGCCTAGGACGCACCAGCATCCGCCGTCCATCCGCAGCCTCCTCTTAGTGCATTCCCAATGAAGGAGCTGAAGGGATGCGACGGGTGGCTCTGCCGCCCGCCCCGTCGGCCCACCACAGCTCGTCCTGCGTCCACTGAAGCTCCACAGTCGTTCAGCCTGAATCTCTTCCCAGCGGTGGGGTTCTGTGATGACTTAACGCGAGATGTCGCGTTGGTAACTTCGTGACGCTGGCGGAGGTATTAGTGGAGGTGAACTCATCGCGTCGTCATGAATATCCCCGGTTCTCCGGAACTTCCTCTTCCGAAACGTCGACGAGACATAAGGAAGCTCAAAGGGGCCAAACATCGGTTTTCCAAAGCCAAATATCAGAAGATGAGTAGAAATGATAAGGGACAACAAACCAGGGGGCAGGCATCTGTTTGTGTGATGATATGAGGGCATGAGGGGATATTAGGGTCTCTCTCTGCAGTGGAATGCTCAGGGTGGTCCAGCTTTGCTGAAGACCCCTGCGAGATGGAATCGGAGACCCCTGTCCTCTGATGCCAGATGGTTTGATGAAGGGAGGCCGGGCCGACAAATACCCTCAGCATCTGTTGGCACGGAGATGACTGGCCTGCTGTCAGTGGCCTGTGGGACCACCTCAGATGTGTGTGTGTGTGTGTGTGTGTGTGTCAGGCAGAGAGGGGGGAGGTGTGTGTGAAGTCTCTCCGAGCAGCAGGGCTAATTTGCTCCAGGTGTGTGCAGGGTGGGGGCAGAGGGGGGGTTAGTGGTGGTGGGGGGAGGAGGGGGGGGGGGGGGGGGGGGGGGGGGGGGCGATGTCAGTGCTGGCGGTGGTCTGATGAGATGCTAGCGTCCCGGGGTTAGCCGCTCTCTCCTCCTACCCCCGGATTAGGAGGGAGGGGAGGGAGGAGGAGGGAGGGAGGAGGGGGAGGAGGGACCCTGTGTGTGGGTCCGGGGGGACGAGGGAGAGCTAAGGGCAGTGTGTTGGGTTTGCTTTGCAGTAAAAGCACACAGGAACCGCTTGGTTCATAATGTAGTTCAAATGAAAACACGCCGGCGATCGCGGCTGAGATGTGAGCAGTGAAGCCATCCAATTAGAGAGGTGGGGGGTGGGGCAGGGGTCCGTGTTGGCACTCAAGGGGTTGGCATTTTGGCCAGGAGGCAGAGCCCGCTGCTGTTAGGAGCTGGGCAGGAGTTTGTGTTCCCTTCCCTACCACCTTTACATTGTCTGTTTTAATGCTCTGTCTTTATACTGTTAATGCTTGTGGATTAGTGCTGCTCTGAGAAGATGCCAGGGGGTGATCCACTGATCTTCTCGTGGTCGCGCCTTCACAGAACATCTACCGATTTTCTCAGGGCCCTGCTTTCTGAGAACAGAGCATCTGCTCACGGTCGTGCTTTTATAGAACATCTACTCCTTCGATGATGGACCAGCAGGTCTGACCGGTGTCTCTGAGAGCAGACATCAGCTCCCCGCTCCGAGGGGCAGATCTCACGGCCCCACTAGTCCCAACCTTTCATCCGGCTCGGCAGGAGTCCGTGATAAAAAACGTACTTAGAATTCAAAAATGCATGCCCTTGAAAAATTGATGCGCACAAAACTTTCAATCTTGCGTGCGCTGGTGAGCACACCTTGAAGGAGGACAGGGCTGTGATTTAACACCGCCGAAGGCCGCAGTGTCAGCCCACAGCGGGGGGGGGGTAAGCGTTCAGGGAGAAATGGCCGCATTCCAATAGTCTTTAGAGAGTCTTTAGCGATACAACTAACTCTCCCCGCCTAAATCTCCAGGTTTTTGCTGGAACTTGATTAGAAGTTCAACCAGCCACTGAATCGTCTTTGGGGGGGGGGCCGAGTATCCTAACAGGACACTTAAGTGATTCATCGACTGCTCACCATCCCTACACCCATAACGCCTCAACTGTTATTTAACAGGCCCTCATGTTTGCATATTAAAGCGGTTATGGTCCCATGATTTGGACCATACATGATTGGTTACAAATTCAGAATTTGTGATTGGCCCAGATCACCATCAGTCAAATGGATCCAATCCCTGCGCCCCCTCGATTTAGGGAAGGAGAGCCCCTGTTGACCCCTGACCCCAGGGCTCAAGAGACACTGTGTGTTTGGATCAAGACCTTCTCTCTGAGTGGCCCAGGGAACAGATGTATCCAAACTGACTCACAGGCCTTTCACACCTGAACTCTGGTTAAACCCCGGAGACCAGGTCTGGAGGTGATCAGGTGTTGCCCTTTCACACATGCAGCACACAGCGGGAGGTAAGCCGCATCTGACGGGTTCACACACACACCGGAGACACTTGAGGCTAGGGTTGGCGCCTGGGTGGAGTCTGTAGGAGGCAGGAAGGAACGTAAAAAGTATGCAGGGCAAAGTCGCAGTGTTTTGTTCACATCACGTCAAAGATGGCGGACGAGGCTTCCAACTGTCTTTTTGTGGTGAGAGTGGAAAGCAAAAATAAGTTTGAATGCAAAATACACATGATGGAAACGTCATCAATATGCCAGCAGCACGCCCGCTCGCTCGCTGTGAATTCTCCCGCCCTCCGATTGTCCAGACCTTTTCACTAGAGGCCTGGTAGGTTCAACTTCGCTGGGGTGTATTCTGACATTTCTGTACCCAAATTCAGCCCCAACGGGGATTATCTGAAGAAAGTCGATAAGACTAAGGTTCACCGACCTTTAGGCTGTGTGTAGTCCAATGGACAGAAGCGGTTCACTCTGCTGCAGGATCTGTCTTGGTGTTCCACTCCTCTCCCCGCGTCTCTCTCTTTTTGGGTCACTAACGCCTCAGGGACCGGTGTTTTAAGAGGCAGGATCTGAAGGTAGACGATACTTCAACTGTCGGGTTCCGGTCAAATGTTGGAACGCGTGACGGCACTCGGTGTTGCTCTCGATTTCCCGCTTGTTGGGTCATGACTCCTCCTGACTCAGCAGATCGTATCTCCGTCTCGGGACGGAACCGTCTCTCCGGGTCGCCTGGGGACTGGAAGTACTTTTTTGTCTCTCTGCGACGGCTCGCTCCTCAGCAGAAGGTCACATCGCCTGCCTCTGCCGTCCTCAATTTTAGACCTTCTCCTGCGGACAGCTGCCCACCGACTCCCTGGTGGGCGACTGTCTTTAGCTCGCTGGCTGTTTTTAGAAACCCGTCTCATCGTAGGCGGTCCGGTCAGGTGGCGCTTGAACCCCACGACGCCCACCGGAACCACTTCCTGACCTCCTGGAAGGGTCTAGATGGAGCTGGAGCTGGAGCAAACTAACTGATACATCGCAGTCACAGCCGTTGGTTTTGTTTCCTCAGCTTCACCGTTCAGGCCAACAGGAAACGTGACAGAATTGTAGAAGCTACCATGATCAAAGCCCCTTCCTCTGTCCCCCCCGAGGGCTTAAATTTAGATATCAACTTCAACTTTTTAATCTAGATTTCTAATGTTATCACAAACAAAGATGCCTGCAGCTCGCCAAATCCCTTTCACATTTGTACTTTAGTCCTCCATGTACGACCACTTCATTGTCTGTATTAAACCTCCACGGAACGTGAGCATTGAGCTGACCGGTTTGCCCCCCCACCCACAGCGCTCCAAGATCGGCGTGTACGAGAAGATGTGGTCCTACATGAAGTCGGCTGAGCCGTCCGTCTTCGCCAAGACCACGCCGGACGGGGTGGCGCGCGTCCGCAAATCCAAGGGGAAGTTCGCCTTCCTGCTGGAGTCCACCATGAACGAGTACATCGAGCAGCGGAAGCCCTGCGACACCATGAAAGTGGGCGGGAACCTGGACTCCAAGGGCTACGGAGTGGCCACGCCCAAAGGGTCGGCATTAAGGTGGGTGGGATATTATAACAATACCTCCATGTTGTTATGGTAGCCCACCCCCCCTGATGTCCCCAGACCCCTCCCCTAACGCCCCATATGGGAACCTAACCTTTACTTCTCACCCATCACGTTATTTTTTACCTTACCTCCTCACATGTTATTTAACCCTTTACTCCTCACTCATCACATGTGATGTTAATGTTTAACCTGTTATTTATCCTGATTTAACCTTCTTTTCACTCCCCACTCCTCAATCACTTAATATCAACGAGGAGGACCTTATGACAATTATTTTATCTTGATTCAGCCATTTTCTATTCACATCCATCTGTCTGTCCATCAATCTGTCATCTCTTGGTCTATCTATCTATCTGTCCATCTCTTTCTATCAATCCTTCTGTCCAGTTGTCTATCGGTCTGTTTTTGTCTTCCTTCGTTAAGAGCATTTACTCAACATGTATACGTGACATCACAACCCTTCCCATAACACATTTGGTTTGCTATGATTTCCCAGAATCCCCCTCTCCTCCCCGTCTTGTGCCAGACTGGATATTTACTGAGTGTTTCACACGTGCTTCTTGAGATGCTGTGCTGAATGTCAATGTGCATGCTGGATGTGGTCATCTATCCTCTATGAAAAAAATGTGTACACCCTACCGCTCTACACCACCTTCCCAACAGAGACCCCCCCCCCCAGCCCCTAAACACCCAGCACCCCCACCCTGGCCCGGCCATCTCAACCCGTCAATCTGTCTCCTGTCTCCCCTCTCGGCCAATGATACGCGACTCCCGTTACTCACTGACACGCAACATTAGATTCTCACGGCCCTGTGTATTTACCAAGTTATGTTTTATCGTTTCAAGAAATGCTGTTAACCTGGCAGTGTTAAAACTGAACGAGCAGGGCCTGTTGGACAAACTGAAAAACAAATGGTGGTACGACAAGGGGGAGTGTGGCAGCGGGGGAGGGGACTCCAAGGTCAGCCTTCATGTCTCGGCCACCGTAGTTCTGTAGAGTAATCGGCAAGGCGGTCACTAAACAAACGACCAAATTTAACCCAAAATTTAACCAGCTGCTACGAGTTGCCTTTGTAGTCCTACGGTTAGCAGTGGGGATCGAACCAGGAACCCTTCGTTGGCTAAATTAGAAGCAGTGATTAGTATTGGACTGACGAGGAGGGGGGGAACTGGTTTGGTGCAGGGAGCTTTGGTCTGTGGTCATGAAAGACAGGAACCTTCCCTCTGTTTTTTATATCTACAGGCCAACGGAGAAGGATTTGATATCTCTGGTTCTCTGCTCAGAACCTCAGGTGGGTTAGGTGGTGGTGGGGTAGTCAGGTTTGCGAGGGGAACAGCGGGGTCAGGGCAGTGGAGGTCGGGCTAGGGGAGGTCAGAGTAGTGTTGGTCAGGGGGCGTTGTCAGGTTTGCGAGGGGAACGGCAGGGTCATGGGTAGTGGAGGTCAGGGTTTTGGGGGTCTGGGGGTTAAGGGGCGGTGTCGGGGTTGCGAGGCGAACAGCGGGGTCTTGAGGGGACGAAGCATGACGGGCATAAAAAACGTGAGAATTCTAATGACACCATGGAAACCCCACAGGTCAGACATCACCCTCCTCTCACAGTCCGCTTGGTCGTTCTTGGTCCCACACTGGGACCCAAGACCGGCCAAAGACTCATCCATGCCCCGCCCCCACTGTGGAGGTATTCAGGTGAACCATAACCAACATGGGCCACATTTAAAAACATCATTTTTATATCAGAATACCTGAAGTCCAACTTAAGATCATTATAATGTCCAAAGGCACGCCCTTCCGTTACACGTATGTCCTCGGCGTCCGGCTGACGTCCCAGACTGAGCCACTGTCCTCCTTGGACTAGGGACCACTGCGGAACCCTCCAGTCCAGGAGGCGTCCCGGGGCCAGGCTTTGAGCCGGAGCCCTGGCCAGGAGCGCTCCCAAACCGAGGAGACACCATCTCCTCCTCAATCTGGCCTGGCTGACTCTGTAGCAGAGCGTTGGGCGCCTATAGACCCTGGGGGCCCCTGTAGATTCCTGTAGACCCCATGGGCCCTGGTAGACCCCTGTAGGGCCTGGGGCCCCTTTAGAACCAATGGGGTCAATGTAGACCCTGGGGGCCCCTCTAGACTGGGGGCACTTGTAGACCCTGGGGGCCCCTGTAGACTGGGGTCCCCTGTATACTCTTGTAAACCCTGGGGAACCCCTGCAGACCGGGGCCCTCGGTCCCCTGTATTTAGACAGAAGGGACTGCACTAGTCAGACTGTGGATTGGTCTTTGGCTCCACCTTGAAAAGGGACAGTTCACAGATTTTAAAACCTTGTTTCCTTCAAATGTGAAGGAATGACGAGACAGCGTACCAAAAACCTCCAAAGGGCTGGGCAGAAACCGAGTCATTCGGGTCCAGAGTGGAGACAAGACGGACAGTCCTTGTTCTATCTCTGGCTACTCTGATGAGGGTTTGTGTCCGGAAGTCAAACATCTGAGAATCTTAAGATGGTCAGGTGTTTAGGAGGCTATGGTCATGTCACTCCCGCAAAAGGAAAGCACATGGAAACCAGGCTGAGAATGGGTGGACTGCTGCTTTAAGCCTGCATGGTGAGCACATCACACTGGGCATCGGGCTACAGAGGAGAGGAGGCTTTGCTGCTGCTGTTGTAGTCATCCATTCTGAGTGAGCAGAAGGTGGATACTACAGGCACCCGAAGCCCCTCCTCCGGCTGACGGCCGAATGCCTGCGGGTTTGTTCCGTTGAGTGATCGACTGCGATGTTTCACTTGATTTCAAACCTGACTGGCGCATCTCTCTGTCATTATTTTATCCTCAGAAATGCATGCGTTAGTAATTTAACAATAAAATATATTGTATGTAAGAACCACTGGAAAGAATCAAAGCATTCAAACACTCTTTAGGCTCTGGGGAGCTGGACACGATCTGGAACTTTAGGTGTTGGTGAGGTTCATTATTCTACATCATTGTGCATACTCAATGTTTACTCATTAACCATACTTACTCAAAACTAAAGGATTCATTTATGATGGTTGACCAATTATTCACCTAATTGATCCATTATCATTACTAATGAATAACGTTCCTTCTTTCCTTCCATTTAGAATTGCACGTCACATATCGGGAATACTTAAGTGTAGTCTTAGTTGAACAAAATTAGCAAGGTTGTTAAGTTAGAGTTTTAAATTAAAACTGAAAGTAATGTTGGCTCATATCAATGTCACATTAGCATAACATTAGCATAGCATTAGCATACTGCTCCCAGCTGTTACCCATTTACCTTGAATAACTAAAGTACAATAAGGTGATAAAGACTAGCTCCGTAGGAAAAGACACCCCTGTTATTGTCTTCAACCCAATCACTGAACGGCAGAGCTCACTTCAGTAATTGACTGACCAGGTAGTTCATTCAAGATAAACATTAATAACAAATTATATTATATATCAATACATTCTCAGTTGTATCGTCACTTAACAGAGGGTTAGCCCTTTAGAAGTTTAGCGGTGCATTGAGAAATGAGCAGGCACTTGAGAGGATTTGTAACTTGTCAGTTTTTCTTCTACAAGGATCAGATGAAAGGTAAAGTCTCACTAGGTAAGAGCAGGACCTTCTCTCTCTCTACCGTCTCACTGTCTGCTGTGTGGAACACACACTGTGTACAACAAACACAGTATGTAGAACACTGTGGAACACACACTGTGTACAACGCACTATGTAGAACACACTGTACAGTACAATGTGTACAACACAATGCATACAATATACTGTTTGTAGAACAACACACTGTATGGAGAACAGAGTGGAACGCACACCGTGTACAACACACAGTGTGTAGAACAGTGTGTACATCCCACAGATGTGTGCGTCTGAGACGGCAGAGTGGGGGGGATCTGACGCATGTTTTGTGCATCGTAACGAGACCAGTGTAGACCACATGCCTGATGCCAGAGGTGTTCCTCTTGATTGTAGCATGCTGACGATAGTGCATGAGATCGCATGTCTGGCATGACCGCACCGCAGTGCACCAGTAGGTCCTGGATTACATGATAGTGCACGTGCACCACTAGGTCTTGGACAACATGATAGTGCACGTGCACCACTCGGTTTTGGGACTGAATGAAAGTGCACGTGCACCACTAGGTCCTGGATTACATGATAGTGCACGTGCACCACTAGGCCTTTGACTTTATGAAAGTGCACGTGCACCACTCGGTCTTTGACTTTATGAAAGTGCACGTGCACCACTCGGTCTTTGACTTTATGATAGTGCACGTGCACCACTCGGTCTTTGACTTTATGAAAGTGCACGTGCACCACTCGGTCTTTGACTTTATGAAAGTGCACGTGCACCACTCGGTCTTTGACTTTATGAAAGTGCACGTGCACCACTAGGCCTTTGACTTTATGAAAGTGCACGTGCACCACTAGGCCTTTGACTTTATGAAAGTGCACGTGCACCACTCGGCCTTGGACTTTATGAAAGTGCACGTGCACCACTAGGCCTTTGACTTTATGAAAGTGCAAGTCAAACTGCCCTATTTAGGAGCTTGGAGCAGGAAGCATCTAGGCCCTGTGGTCTCCGTATTTATAACAAACTTCCTCTTCTCTTTAGCCTACTTGATTTATAAATAGCATCGTACAGTCATTCTTAATATAACTAATCATATCATGAGTGAGGCATTGTGGGAGTTGAAGTTTGTCCAGGGGCTTTATATGGGCCAGAGGCCTCCCACAGGTCCTCAAACTGCCAAGTGTTTTCTTCTGATTATTTGTGTGTCTGTGTATGTGTGTGTTTATGAATTTATTTGTGTGTGTGTGTGTGTGTGTGTCTGTGTGTGTGTTAGGGTCAGCTATGAATATGTAGAATGAAGCAGAAACTAGGACATGCATGCAGTACTGGTGGTGCATGGAATGATGCGTGCTACAAACAAGGAGAATGCCTCTGAAAGCATGTGAGAATGTAGAGTATAGAATATATATGAAGAGATTACAGTATGTATAAATAGACATTGATTAGAGTATAGAATATAGAGTAGATATCAGTTTAGATAAGTAAAGTATATAGAGTACATAATGTAGTCTATTGTGCATGGTAGCTATAGATTATAGCATTGATTTGGGTATAGAATGTAGAGATTAGATCATATAACGTATAGATTTGGGTATATAACAGATATCAAAATATTGAACTACAAATTAGAGTCCAGAACCTAGAGATTAGAGTTTAGAACCCAAGATTAGGGTATATAACAGATATTAGTGTGTCTAACTACAGAATAGGGTATAGAATGTAGAGATAGCTGTTTAGAGGCTTTCCTCGTCTTCATCATCTGTAATTCTTCATGCTGACCTTTCTTCCCCTTTAAGAAGATGAAGATAGAGGAGGGGGGTAGGGGATGGAGAGGAGGTGTTGACACTAAAGGATATATAACCAACGCAGCGCTGCATCTCTAGTTAGATCTCTAGTTTGATAGAAAAGGAGAGCTAGGTTTGTCGGTTTGAAACCAAAATTTAAGTGTCTACTAGTTAAAAAGACAAATAATTACAATAGAACCAGTTCAAAACTGGTTAGTCAGTACCAGTTTGAAACTACAAATTAATCTGCACCAGTTTAAAACTGCTACAAATTAGTCAGTACCAGTTTGAAACTACAAATTAATCCGCACCAGTTTAAGACTGTTGCTAGTAAATCAGTACCAGTTTGAAACTACAAATTAATCCGCACCAGTTTAAGACTGTTGCTAGTAAATCAGTACCAGTTTGAAACTACAAATTAATCTGCACCAGATTAAGACTGCTACTAGTTAGTCAGTACCAGTTTGAAACTACAAATTAATCTGCACCAGTTTAAGACTGCTACAAGTTAGTCAGTACCAGTTTGAAACTACAAATTAACCTGCACCAGTTTAAGACTGCTACAAATTAGTCAGTACCAGTTTGAAACTACAAATTAATCTGCACCAGTTTAAGACTGCTACAAGTTAGTCAGTACCAGTTTGAAACTTCTCCTTAATCAGTTCCTGCTTAAGAGTGTTTCAAACAGCATGGGTCGGTAAGTGAAAGTACTGCTGGAAGAATTAATGTGTGTGAACATTTTCATGCTTTTTGGTTTGTCGCCTCCAAACTCACTCACAAGATGCAGAAAGATAAGACACAACAGTGTTATGTATATACTAAACATTATTAGTGCATACATATTACTTTTTGAACGGGGTTTTAATATTTCAAGGTTTATAGGGAGTTACCTGGTTGATAGGAACATTCTAAGTGCAACTGGTATGCGTAACTGGCAGAGATGCACTTAGTGATAAAAAAAAAAACGTTCAAACTATTTGGCGATGGAAGAGGAAGGAGTCCAACTCTGTTAAAGGAGTTGAGAATCCACGGTACACACAGAAAGGACTCCTGTGTTCAGTAACCAGGCAGCACAGCCTCTCTCTATGGATGTTTACATGACGTGTTTCATCCATACCATCCGTACTCATGGACTCATCAGATTTCAATGTGCATTTTGTTCGTGATGCAGCTTTGCAGTGGTGAATACAATATATTCAAATCATGTTCAATTACAAACCGATTCTTTCCTGAAAGAAAATAAGACTAGAAATCTTGCAGTCAAGTAAATCAAGCTAAATGTCTTGCAAAACGTAAAGTCCCATCAATGATCGACTTCACAGATTCGGTCCCGCGAACCAAATTGACCCAAAGCTGAACCGTGCCAACAAATGTTGCTGGACGAGATATAAAACAGATATAAGCCCATAAACCCAGCCTTTGATCTGCCTGAAACCAGGAGATCAACCATCATCTCCAATGGCGTCAATATAATTCAGCACGTTTCGAGACCCCAACCTCCAAAGACGCACCTGAAATATTGTTCTTGGGTGTGGACACCAGCACAAGATGTACTGAAGGGCTGATTTTGTAAGACATTCGCTTTAGCAAAGGAATCTGACGGCTGCTTTGGACAACAAAGGGTTACTGGTGTAGATCCGCAGTGCCAAACCTTTTGGGACCATGCCCAAAGCCTTAAGTAGGCTACAAATGCAGCCTTAAGTTAAGCTTACCTGCTGTCCTATATGGCTATGCAGCTTCTAGTCCTGCAAGTTGAATTGATTTCATTGATAACTATTGATCAGTGTGTGCCGATTACTCAAAGCGATAGAGCTAGGGCCTGGCGCCATGCTAGCCATGGTTAGCAACACAATCACAGCTAGCTTATCAGAAGCCAGGGTCCGGCTCTATCGCTTTACCATGATAAAGTAGTATTTAAAGAGTTGAATAACATAAAATAACATGTTATGATGTTATTTATGTTATGTCCCACGTGAAGAACTCCTGTAAACCTTGCGGTATTGAAACTCAGTGAGCAAGGAGTCTTAGACAAGCTGAAAAACAAATGGTGGTACGATAAGGGGGAATGTGGAACCAAAGACTCAGGAAGTAAGGTCAGTGTCTGCGGGATGCACCTCAAATGTTGACATGATGAATGCTTCTGTACGCAACACACAGCAAACCTTCACATTCTGCTGACCTCACTGGGCACGCAACGTCTGCTCACACTCCAATGTATTCTCACATCTCTTATTTATCACCAGCAGACCGTTTTATATTACACATTAGACATTTACTAACACCATTATTTGATGTAAGGCCTTTGACTGAATTCATAAGCATAACAGTACAACTTCCTCTTTAAGAGTAGCAACCACTATACTGCTATTTTGTTGACCAAACCTTTATTGACATTTGATTTGTTGATGTGTTTAATCATTTTACAGCAATGTTCGTTTTTCTTACGTTTTAACAAGGCGGATAACAATCCACCTTTAAAACGTGAAGAAAATCCTAAAATGACACTTTAACGTAAGATTTTAGGAGAAAACTAAGGGATCAGGATTTGAACTAGGAAAGGAACTAGGATGTGTGACTACAGACACCAGTAGGGTTAGATCACGTGATAAAACACAAATGGTAAAATTCATAAATGAAATTCAATACTAATGTTTGGCTTTTAATATAAGTAAATTGGTTCTACTCGCCTGTCATCCACTGAAAGACAGGTTAATTAATTAATTAATTAATAACCCCGTAGGAGTCGAGGGCCTCGACGTATAAGAGCTGGGGGCCCCGACGTATAAGAGCTGGGGGCCCCTCCAGGGGAGACTGCACTACACATTTAGAGCCTTTCTCTCTACATTCACCACTAGTCGCTAGTTATTATTAATCAACACAACATGGCTGCTGTGCTCTGAGCGGCGGTAGTGGGTTGGGTGGGAGGGTTCGTTTAGACCGGGTCCGGTAGAGGGTTAATAAGTCAGTTAGATGTACTATAGGTCGGTCTAGACCGGGTCCGGTAGAGGGTTAATAAGTCAGTTAGATGTACTATAGGTCGGTCTAGACCGGGTGTAGGTAGAGGGTTAATAAGTCAGGTAGGTTAGTCTACTTAGACCGGGAGTAGCCTGAGTTAGGGGAGTGAACCCATGAGAAACCCTCATCGCTTTGCTTTACCGTGTCGCCAGGACAAGACGAGCGCTCTGAGCCTCAGCAACGTGGCAGGGGTCTTCTACATTCTGGTCGGGGGGCTGGGGCTGGCCATGACCGTGGCGCTCATCGAGTTCTGCTACAAGTCCCGGGAAGAAACCAAACGGCTGAAGCTGGCCAAGAACGCCCAGAACTTTAAACCGGCGCCTCCAGCCAACACGCAGAACTTCGCCACGTACCGGGAGGGCTACAACGTGTACGGAACCGAGAGCGTCAAGATCTAGCCTCGGTAGGCCTCCTGCAGACCTGCCGTCGGCTGTTGATGCGTCACAAGTTGCATTGCTCCGATTGGTTGATTGTACTTATTGGTCTGAAGGCCGTTTAGTCTGCGCCTGATAACTCCCTTTGGAAAGCGACAATGAACGGAGAGGTTCCAGACTAATCCGCATTTGTGGATTTGTTTGTCAGACTGGATTCAGTGTAAACGCTAATAGCAATAATAGTAAAACGTTTAAAACAATGTGCTAAAATATAACTTATTCTTCAATAACACTGCAATGAAATGTGTGTTATTTCAAGAATGTTTTAAAATTATGATTGATCTGCGAAACCTCCTTATGATTTTCTTTATGTTTGCTTACATAATTGCTTTGCAGATTGGAAACGTTCCTCCTAATGGCATGGCTGGACCCTGAAAACACACACAAACACACACACACACACAGACGCACACGCACACACGCACGCACACACACATACACACACACACACACACACTACGGCTGGTCTGCTAGACGGCTCTGGACTTGGTGAAGCCTGCTGTCCGCACCGGACCTCCGTGGACGTTAACGGGCGTACGGCGGGGAACCGAACATGCGATCTGACTCTCGTAGTGCCTTACCGAACACGGCATCACGGCAATGCAAACTTCACTTGGACTCACTCGACGAAGAGACATTTCAGGACTAATAAGTTGAGATCGGTGGAAGACTTTCTAGGTTTTGTTTTCACGAAGATCCATCGGTCCTCGGTCTGAACATTGTTGAATAGTTTGAATCCTCTGCAGACATTTTTGTGGTGAAAACTTTTGAGTTTGGGTTTAATGTTATACTTAGAGTAGTGAAGTCATCTACTTATTTTACGATAAGGTTTCATTTTCAGTGCTATATTATAATACGATTTAATTCATAGACTAAGATCAATAAGTGATGACATGTTTTTTTTTTAATCTGAAGATGTGAATACTGAGACTGGGTGTCCACTCAAATGGCTTTGGTCCTGCTCATCCCTGAAGCCAAAGAAGATAATATAAGTGCAGCTATGAGATACCTGGTTTATACGTTCAGCATCCAGCCCAGCTACAAACATAAGACTGAATCATTCACAGCCAGGAGCTCTGAAAGAGCTCTTGAAGGCGTCATCCAAAATAAGACTGCATTCTGTACAAAATGTACTATTACACATTTAATAAAGTTTATATTTAATATCTCTTCCACCCCCCATATGGAGTTGAAATGCCCCATCTGCAGTGGAGTTTTGTATCACATTTCGTTGCGTTTGGGGTTGAACATGAGGTGGAAGTAAAAGATGTTTAAATGTTTATCAAGATAGAGATACAGATGCTTCACATATACGGCTGAACCTTTTCTTTGTTTTGATTTTCTCTCCCCAAGTTAAATGCATGTTGAACTGTTAATGGCTTAACCAAACCGCACCGTAAAGTTAAAAGATTAAAAATCCCTCCCAAGTGGAACCGTTTCCATTGCTAGCAGACGGATGAGTGGCATGTAGACACAGGACAGCCCATGTACAAATACTTTTATTACATTCTTTTCCTAAATAAAAGTAACTTTTTGATATTTTGTTCTGTATATTTATTGTTTGGTTGTATTTAATACCTGCTTACATGTTTGTGTACTTTCCACAAAAATGTTTTGTTAATTTAAATTCTTTAAACTGACTTGCTTAATTAGGCCCTTAGATTAAAGGAGCCGCGCCCGTTTTACAGTTGGAGATTTTACAACTAAATAAATCTGCCTGGATTTTTTCTTGTGTAAATAATAGGGCTCTTCCGGATGATTCTCCAAACCCTAGTTATTATACAATGCATAACATTACATTTAAAATGTCAACGTATGCGTTCGTTGGTGCAAGAATTTTTATCACCAAGGACACGTCACGGTGGTTTTACAAAATAAAAGCATGAGACCAGATCAAAGTAACACTAAGAAATCCATTATTTATTGGTTTTAAAAAAGTGTACACGTGTTGAGTACAGCAGATTAAAAACTCCAAAAAGTTACTTGAAACAGTTGCAATCCAGTACAGAACTTTAGAAGTGGGGTTTTTGTATTTTTTATTTTACAATTCTGCATTTTCAGGGAGAATGAAACTGGCATTTTTTTTGTCATTTTATAAATTATGTAAAAACCTGAAAACACAAAAACAGTGAATAAATTGTGACAAATCGAAAACAAAACCCCCCCCCCCCAAAAAAAAACCATGATTTGTGATCCATGTCCCCCTCTTTATTATTGTACACATAATATACAAGATGGTCCTTTGTATCATGTATCAACCATTACACTCGGATTAAAAGGGTTCGCGGAGGTGCTGGGCGCGGTCTAAAGCCGGAAACCACGCAGAGACTCGAGACACGCTGGGTTCTCCCGTAAAAAAAAGATAATACTTTCAATTGATCTACAGGAAATACAATTAAAATGAAACATAAAAACATGGAGAGCCGAGATTCACATACTACAGCGGACCTCTTCCCGGGGCAGGAGGACAACGGAAAGCAAAAAGAAGATCTGGTCCGGGACACGGAGGCCTGGGATGGGGGGGGTGGGGCTGATAAAAGCGTCTCGGGTTCTGCGGGAGGAGGACACCATGAGGCCCGTGAGGAGAGAGACATGGAGACACTAGAAGAGCTGGAGGAGTCTTACCTGCACCGCGGGGGAGCGCACTATCGGTGCTTGTCTGACGATTTATGAGTGATCACGTTAAGGGAAACATCCATGTTGTTTTAGAAGAACAGGTTCTACACAGACGGACGGAGAGACAGAGGCCGACATAAGCAGAGAGGGAGGATGACAGACAGACAGGCAGGCAGGGAGACAGACAGAGGACGACAGACAGACACCAACATACAAGCAGACAGACAGGAAGGATGACGGAGACCAACTAAGACCAGGACAGAGAGGATGACAGACAGATGGAGTAAGACAGTCAGGGAGGATGAAAGACAGACGGATGGGAGTAGGAGAGCGACAGGGAGGTCCAGAAATGAATTTCAAGGATATTGCTTCTTCTCTTCTTTTCCACTGCTGCTGTCTCTCTTCTCCTTCTTCTCAGACTTCTCCTTGTCGTGACGAGACTCCTAGAGAAAGACGATGAAAAATGGATGTCAGCGGTGTGGTTCTGTCTGGACCGTCTCCAGCTCTCCAGCGGTGCGGAGCTGGACAGCGGACGAAGACGGATGGCCTCAAGAGAGTGGGACAACACGATGGGAAGACAGTGAGCTATGGGACTGTATCGGCGGGGGGCCTGAGAGCGCAGGGGTTCTTGTTTCCACGCCCAATGTCTATAGTCCCCCTTTGGCCCCTCCCAGCTCTCTCGTGATGCGTCATCACCTCCTGCGCTAGCAGTGCCGAGCGCTCTTCCAAACTCACTGCTCTGGAATGTAACACATTGTGGGACCTAGATAGCACTTGAAATGTGACTAACTATTCACTCCCCACCAGGCATGTTGTGACCCCGGGTGTGACTCCTCTCGTTCCCTTCAGCAGACCCCTGGCCTCAGGCTTCATGTCCCCGCAGTCCGTACAGGTGTGTGTGTGTGTGTGTGTGTGGCGCGGGCCAGACCATAGTAATAATAAGTACCGAGGGGGGGCTGACCTTCTTGCCTCCAGAGGAAGTCCTCTCGGGCTTCACATCACTCTTCTCCTTGGAGGAGGACTTGGAGCGCTTGGTCTTCTCCTTCTCCGCCGACAGGGGGCCGTCCGAGGGCGGGCTGCTGCTCCTGCTGTTCTTGCAGGAGTCTGGGGGAGAGTGAGGCGGGGGTTATGGAGGCCGTGTGTGGGGTGAGGTACGTGACGAAGGTGATGATGATGATGAGGGCGACGGGGGGCTCACTGGTTCCGTTCTCGTCCTTCCTCCTCTTGGTCTCCAGGGTGACCTCCGGGTCGCTGATGACGTGGTCCTGAGGGGAGGGAGATGGGCGGGTCACTAGGGTCTCACTTCCCCGCCGCCACGCGTCTCACTCCCTGGTCTCACAGCAACATCTCACTCCCTGGTCTCACTCCATCATCTCACTCCCTGGTCTCACCACAGCATCTCACTCCCAGGTCTTCAAGCATCTCACTACATCATCTCACTCCTTGGTCTTCAAACATCTCACTCCCTGGTCTCACAACAGCGTCTCACTCCCAGGTCTTAAAGCATCGCACTCCTTGGTCTCCCTACAGCGTCTCACCCTCTGGTCTCACTACAGCCTCTCATACCCTGGTCTCCACACGTATCACTCCATAGTCTCCAAACATCTCACTCCAGCCTCTCACTCCCTGGTCTCCAGGCGTCTCATTACAACATCTCACTCCAGCCTCTCACTCCCTGGTCTCCAGCCTCTCACTCCCTGGTCTCCAGGCGTCTCACTCCAACCTCTCACTCCCTGGTCTCCAGGCGTCTCACTCCCTGGTCTCCAGGCGTCTCACTCCAGCCTCTCACTCCCTGGTCTCCAGGCGTCTCACTCCAGCCTCTCAGTCTCTGTCTCACTACAACATCTCACTCCTTGGTCTCACTACATCCTCTCACTCCAGCCTCTCCTTCCCTGTCTCACCCCCTGGCCCCTCAGGTCTCACTCCAGCCTCTCCTTCCCTGTCTCACCCCCTGGCCCCCCAAGTCTCACTCCAGCCTCTCCTTCCCTGTCTCACCCCCTGGCCCCCCCAGGTCTCACTCCAGCCTCTCCTTCCCTGTCTCACCCCCTGGCCCCCCCAGGTCTCACTCCAGCCTCTCCTTCCCTGTCTCACCCCCTGGCCCCCCAAGTCTCACTCCAGCCTCTCCTTCCCTGTCTCACCCCCTGGCGCCCCAGGTCTCCCCACTCACCCTCTTCCTCTCCTTGCGCTCCTTGTCTTCCTTCTTGTCCTTCCCGCGGGGCGTGCTGCCGTCGTTCTTGTCCTGCTCCCTCTCTCTGCTCTTGGAGCGCGACACACAGTTGTAGCCGGGGTGTTGCTGCGGAGACGAGGGCACGTTACACACACCGGTAGGCAGGAGACGGCCGCACACTCTCCCCACCCCCCCCCCCCCCCCCCAGCTCTGACACCCCTGTGCACTAGAACCATGTGACCAACACCTGGTCCAGGATGCTCAATACTGACCCCTACTGGTCCTTCTGCCTTAACATTCTCTTATCCAATACAATCAATACACACCGATATAAACTAAACCCTGCTGGTCGGCTCGCGTCGGTACAATCAGAAATCTGGAATATTTAAGAACTCACAAAACTGTCTCGCTGTGAATACTAAACACAGACAGAAAGACTGACAGAGAGAGACAAGACAGAGACAAGCTAGAGAGACAAGGCAGAGTCCACACAGACAAGAGAGAGCGGGAGAGACAAAGACAACAGACAAGGCAGAAACTGAGACAAGATGGAGAGAGACAAGGCAGGGAGAAACAGTCAAGGAGACAAGACGGAGAGAGACAGACGGACACAAGACAAACAGAGACAAGACAGAAATACACAGACAGAGACAAGACAGACACGATAGAGACGGTAGACAGAACCAAATCTAAATCAGGACTTTAAGGTGAAAGCTGTGAGGTTCCTTCAGATACGACCTCAGAGTAGCTGACTGTAATAGCCTGTGGTTCCAGGTCCCCCCCCCTGATCTGGGGGCGAGGAGGGTTAGTGGGTTAGTCCCTGACCGCTGTCTGCATCCCTGCTGCCCTCACCGTCCCGTCCCAACATGCTTCCCCGCAACACTTTTCAAGAATGAAGGCGTCATCGTTCATTCCGCCTCAACGAGGAACCCCTGGTTGACGGCTCCACGCTAAACATTATGCTTTTAAGTAGCTTCAACCATTTAGCTCTTGTAACTGAAGTGAAGTGACTCTTGACTTAAGTGACTGTCTGCATCTTGAATAAGCAGGTAGGGCGTGTCGGGGGCAATGGGGGATGGAACCCAGAGACCGAAACACTACAGACCCATCCCCTTGTGACCCCATGACCCTCAAAACGCTTTCTTAAGGGTTTAATACTTTTGACTAACGTCTAGTTAACGACACCTTCCATGTTTGAGTCAGAACCGGGTCATTTCGAGTCCGTTTGAACCAGGAAGGTGGAGATAACTAGCCGACCACGTTAGAAGGTATGACAGAGGACCAGGCTGTAGGAGAGTAGGGGTCAAACCTTGCTGGCTGAGTCCTTAGGGTCGTTGTTAGCGTCCTGTAGGAATGAATGGACATGACAGATGAGCTGCTGCAGGAGGGGGGAGGGGGAGAGGGGGAGAGGGGGGGGAGAGGGGGGGGGGAGAGGTGGAGGAGGCGGCCCGCTTCTTCTCCGATCTGACCTCTGACCTTCGGGGATCAAGGCTCGGACAAGGTCAGGACACCTGGAATGTCAATACTTGGAAAACCCTGAGCATGGAGAAAAATAGAGATGTCTACAGAGAGCCGTGTTTCTGGAGCCTGTCTGCAGCATGTGGTGGTGGGGCTGAGCTGGTGTGCGGCTAAAGTGCTAAGCACTAGGTGTGCTAGCACCGGTGTGCCCGTGTGCTAGGTGTGCTGGCCCTACCCAGTGTGCTAGCGCTAGGTGTGCGAGCTCTGCGGCGTGCGGTGCGTCTGAGTATCAGTCACTTACAGGTGGAGACACGCTGGAGCCTACACCGCCTGGCTGCACGCAGGGCTACTATTACACCGCTAGCGTTGCCATGGTTACCGTCGTCTCTGGGGACATCTCGCCCGCCTCTTCCTCCTCCTCCTCCTCCTCCTCTCCTCCTTTCCTTCCTCCTCTCCTCCTTTCCTTCCTCCTCTCTTCCTTTCCTTCACTTCTTTGGGGAGGGGCTGTGTAGCTCAGCTCTCCCCCGTTTGTTTGAGGGCAGGTGGGGGTGTGGGGGTCTTCCTGGTGCTGGTGGCGTCTCTTCTTGGTTGTGGGTGGGGGACGGGGGATGGGGGGCTTGAGGGTGATAGATTGGTGCTGGTTGTTGTGGGGGGGGGGTGGGGTGAGGGTCGTTGCTGATGGGGTCACAGGAACACCTCTGGAGCCGTGAACGTCGAACCGGGAACCAATGGCCTCCAAACCGTCTTCTGGATCTGCGTCAGGGTGGGGGCGTGGCAAGGTGGGGGGTCGACCAGCATCGGACCAGCCCGGGGGGGGACCGGGTCCTGTAAGACCGGGCCGCGGGGGACTGACTGGTACGGACGACGAGAGAACCTCTAAAGTGCTTGAGCGGGATCTTCTGGGAACGTTAACTGAGATGATTGGGGAGGGGGCTCCAACGCTGGTGAAACTCGGACGATAAAAACTCTTTTCCGACCGACGGAACTGGGGTGGGGACGGGAGGGGACGGACTTTGACTTAAACTTTAGTTTGGACCTTTCCCCCGCCGCGGGGCTACGCGGCCGCGCCGTACCGCGCGGCGCAGCGGCACAAAAAACATCTTCTCAAGGCACTACGACTCTCGCTCTTTAATAGGAAAACACTGCTCTCACGAAATCATTACATCTACACAACGCTCCTGGGGGGTAAGTCCATCAGGCTTAAAGGTGGAGGGGTGTGTGGGGGGGGGGGGGGGGAGACAGAAGAGTCCATAGAGAGTGCCGGGTCGGGGGGGCTCCTGGCTCCTGCTGGGGGTCTCCGGAGGTCGGGCAGCCGGGGTGTGAGAGGCAGAGAGGGGACACGACCTCAGGCCATACTAACCTTTACAGACGACGAGTGGGACGGAGACGAATGGCTGTCCAGCTTTCGCCTTTTTGTTTCTGCAGGGGGGGGGGGGGGAGAGAGCGAGAGAGAGAGGGGGGGGGGTCAGAGGGCGTCAGATCCGAGGCTCAGGCACACGTCCTCCTAGGGCCGCTCGATTACGGAAAGAAACATAATCGCGATTATTTCGGTCGATATTGAAATCACGATTATTCTAACGATTCTTTTTGAAAGCATGACGCATTCATTCAGCATGTCTCTCCCAAAAAACACTTTGTCACCGAGGACTTAGAAACGTGGCCTTAAAAAAAACACACAACATGGGCAGATAGAAAATGTTCAAATCTAAAACAAAGCACAGATACGTATCCAGCTGTTCTGCACTTTCTATAAAACATTTAACGAAAATAAATGAAACGGGAAAAAAATAAATCTGTACATCGAAAACTCGAGTACATTAAGTGTTGTGGTCGTTTGACGCTAAAATCGAAAAACGGCGCTCAAAATCAAATTGAATCGCCCGGCCCTACATCCTACGGGGGGGCGCGCCCCTGCGGAGCGGCGTGTGCGTGTGTGCGTGCGTGCGTGCGTGCGTGCGCGTCACCCACCCCTCTCAGTTTCAGACTCGGGCCTGGGGGGGGGCAGCTTGGCTCCGCCGGTGGCGCCTCGCTCCTTCTCCTTGCTCTTGGCCTCCCGGGACGCGTCCTTGGACTCCTCCTTGGTGCCGCTCTTCTCCTCCTTCAGCTTGTCCCGCTCCGCCTTGGGGGTCCGCTCCTTACCCTCGCGGCCCGCCCGCTCCTCCTTGCCCGCCGGCCCCCCTCCTCCTCCTCCTCCTCCTCCTCCTCCTCCCCGCTCCTCCCTCTTGTCGCGGCGCTCCCCCTTGGCCTCCGGCGTGCTGCCCGGCGTCTTCTCCTTCTTCTTCTCCTTCCCGCTCTTCTCCTTGTCCTCCTTGGCCGCCTTGGTGCTGCGGGGGGCGAACCAGTCGGGTCACCAGTCGGTTCAATCGGTTCACCAGTCAGTAGACCAGTCAGTTCACCAGTCGGTACAGACGGTTCACCAGTCAGTTCACCAGTCAGTACACCAGTCAGTTCACCAGTCAGTTCACCAGTCGGTTCAATCAGTACACCAGTCAGTACACCAGTCAGTAGACCAGTCAGTTCACCAGTCGGTACAGACGGTTCACCAGTCAGTTCACAAGTCAGTACAGAGTTCACCAGTCAGATCAACAGTCGGTACAGAGAGTTCACCAGTCAGTTCACCAGTCGGTACAGGCGGTTCACTCGTCAGTACAGACGGTTCACTCGTCAGTAAAGACGGTTCACTCATCAGTAAAGTCGGTTCACCAGTCAGTAAAGTCGGTTCACCAGTCAGTAAAGTCGGTTCACCAGTCAGTAAAGTCAATACCGCTGTCCCTCCACCAGGGCGCAGCCTCTCAGGATCACAGGAAGCTGACACTGACCTGTTAGGAGCTGAGTTCCCGTTGCTGGTGGTGACCTTTGCTGTGGTGCTGTTGGCTTTGTTCACTGGTTTGGTTGTTCCTGCAGTCTTATCTTTACCGCGATCTGGGAACCAATCAGACACCGTTTAGACACCAGCTAGACATCACACACACCAGCTAAACATCACACACTCCACCGAAACATCACACACTCCACCTAAACATCACACACAACTAGACATCACACACAAACACACACACACACACCAACCAACTAGACATCACAGACACACCAACCAACTAGACATCACACACATACACCAACCAACTAGACATCACACCCATACACCAACCAACTAGACATCACACAGACACACCAACTAGACATCACACACATACACCAACCAACTAGACATCACAGACACACCAACCAACTAGACATCACACACATACACCAACCAACTAGACATCACACAGACACACCAACTAGACATCACACACACCAACCACCTAGACATCACACAAAGACACACAGACACACCAACCAACTAGACATCACACACACACACACACACACACACACACACACACCAACTAGACATCACACACAGACACACCAACTAGACATCCCATATATCCCATGGAGATGTCAAAAGAGAGAATAGACAGAGGGGGAGGAGTTGGAGGGAGAGGTAATACAGAGAGACTGATGAGAGGGAGGTAATACAGAGGGAGAGATGGGATGAACAGACAGAGGGGGGGAGGTCAGACGGCTGAAGGCCCCACCTCCGTCCTCGGCCCCTGGGTCCTCTGTCTTGCTGGCGGGGGCCTTGCTGGCCAGGGGTCCGTTCTGCTGGCCGGCCAGAGCGGTTCTGCTGGCCGGCTGCTCCTTGTGGTGGAACTCGTTCTCCGGGACCATGTGGGCCTTACGCCCCTTCAGCTGGCCCGAGTACCTGACACACACACACATGCATAAGGAACCGCTGCTAGTATGGCTAAGTAGCTATGGCTAACCCTACCTTGGGTAGCTGCGGCTAACCCTGCCTTAGTTTAGCTGCCGCGAAACTAAGGCAGGGTTAGCGAGGGCTAATCCCATCTTGGTTTAGCTCGGGCTAGCCCCATCTTGGTTTAGCTCGGCTAACCCCAAGTTGGTTTAGCTCGGGCTAGCCCCATCTTGGTTTTGCTCAGACTAACCCCAAGTTGGTTTAGCTCGGACTAACCCCGTCTAGGTTAAGCTCGGACTAACCCCGTCTTGGTTAAACTCGGACTAAACCCATCTTGGTTTAGCTCGGACTAAGCCCACGTTGGTTTAGCTCAGACTAACGCCACGTTGGTTTAGCTCGGACTAACCCCACGTTGGTTTAGCTCGGACTAACCCCACGTTGGTTTAGCTCAGACTAACGTCACCTTGGTTTAGCTCGGACTAACCCCACCTTGGTTTAGCTAGGGCTAATCCCGTCTTGGTTGAGGTCGGACTAACCCCGTCTTGGTTTAGCTCGTACTAACCCCACCTTGGTTTGGCTCGGCCTAACCCCGTCTTGGTTGAGCTCGGACTAACCCCATTTGGGTTTAGCTAGGGCTAATCCCGTCTTGATATATCTAAAGCTAAACCAAGCTATCCCGTGTTAGCACTAGCACCCCAGCGCCGAGCTGCAGGGGCCCCAGGTGAACGGCGGTGTTACCCCATGGCCAGGGCGTAGAGGTCGGGCCTCTTCTCCTTCTCCTCCAGGCAGATCTTGTGGACGCGGCACTCCAGCGCCTGGCCCAGGTTCAGCACCTTGGGGTAGCACGGCAGGATCTTGGTGAGCACGATCAGGACGTTTCTGATGTGGGTGTACTCGCCTGTCTCCAGACAGTGCACCGAGGCCTGAGGGTGGAGAACACAGTACAGCGAGGATAAGATCTCATTATTAACTACAGGACAACACAGTGAGGGCCGTAGAGGTGGAGGTCACAGTGTTAACTAGGGTGAAGGTGGAGGTCAGTGTTAACTACAGCAGGACACAGTGAGGACCGTAGAGGTGGAGGTCACAGTATTATTCTTCATGGGTCAAATATGCAAACACATGCCGACCGTTGGGATGGTGCGGATGAACAGAAGTCTTTCTGAATTCCAGATTTACCCGGCTTATGATTCAATAGGACCTACGTTTGATTAAACGAGGAAGGTGAAAATCGTCTCTAAATCTTCCCTCACGACAGTCTGTACTGATCTGCTGAATACGTGTACGGAGAAGATGCACTCTCCTCACGCAGAGGTGCAGAGCTACTGTAGCACCGAGGTGGGGGACAGAGCGCGCCACATCGACGTCCCTGGGTGTCCTCCGTGCAGGAGAACACAGTGAGGCGGTACGGGTGGAGACGCTGAGACAGCGGAACAAAGTGAAAGACCCTAGAGGGCGCAGGTGGCACCTTGGTGAGCATGTAGTGCCACTTGTGCACCACGTGTCTGAAGTTCTCGTAGTCCAGCTGGTCCGCCTTGTTCCCTCCGTCGAAGCCCGTGGCCCTGAAGATGGTCAGGAAGCCGGGGTAGTTGGCGCACTCCTGGATGCATCGGACAGAGGGAGGGTTAGCATGGAGCTAGTTAGCATGTGGCTAGTTAGCAGGACGCTGGTGCGCTTGTAGCTAGTTAGAATAAAGTAAGCATGTGGCTAGATAGCAGGGAGCTGGTTAGCATGTGGCTAGTTAGCATGTGGCTAGTTAGCATGTTGTTAGTTAGCGTGTGCCTAGTTAGCATGTGCCTAGTTAGCGTGTGCCTAGTTAGCGTGTGCCTAGTTAGTATTTGGCTAGTTAACGTGTGGCTAGTTAACATGTGGCTAGTTAACGTGTGGTTAGTTAGCGTGTCGCTAGTTAGCGTGTGGCTAGTTAGCGTGTGGCTAGTTAGCGTGTGGCTGTTTAGCGTGTGGCTGTTTAGCGTGTGGCTGTTTAGCGTGTGGCTGTTTAGCTTGTGGCTGTTTAGCGTGTGGCTGTTTAGCGTGTGGCTGTTTAGCGTGTGGCTGTTTAGCGTGTGGCTGTTTAGCATGTGGCTGTTTAGCATAGAGCTAGTGAGCGTGGAGGTGCCACTAGCTCGCGTGTAGCTATCGAGCATCTTTGTGAAACCAATACTTAATTAGTACTGTGATTTCAGCTGATGAACCAAGCACGCTCCATTAGGAAGATTTGATTTGAGCATTAAGAACAGAGTGTGAGCAGCAGCTCGGTCAGCTCTGCGGTGGTCTACCTCAGTGTGAGGGTCCAGACGATGAGATGGGGGGGGGGGGGGGGGGGGGGCGTACCTTCTCGTAGACGGAGCGGTCGCTATGCCAACGCGTCACCGTCTCCAGCATGCAGCAGAGGAAGCGTCCGTAGCGCCGCGACTCGTTCTCCGTACAGCTGGCCACCGTGTAGATGATGGCCGAGAACACCTGGGGACACAGAACCACTGTCAGGACGGGCTCCACCAGTAGGAACCAGTACGGCCGGTCAGAACCAACACCACCATCAGAACCAGCACCGCCCGTCGAAACCAGTACGGCCGGTCAGAACCAGCTCCGCCCTTTGGAACCAATGCCACTCGGAGCAACCAGTAAGGCTGGTTAGAACCAGCACCACCCATAGCAACCAGTAAGGCCGGTTAGAACCAGCACCACCACCCATAGCAACCAGTAAGGCCGGTTAGAACCAGCACCACCACCCATAGCAACCAGTAAGGCCGATTTGAACCAGAACCACCCATAGCAACCAGTAAGGCCGGTTAGAACCAGAACCACCCATAGCAACCAGTAAGGCCGGCTAGAACCAGAACCACCACCCATAGCAACCAGTAAGGCTGGTTAGAACCAGAACCACCACCCATAGCAACCAGTAAGGCTGGTTAGAACCAGAACCACCACCCATAGCAACCAGTAAGGCTGGTTAGAACCAGAACCACCACCCATAGCAACCAGTAAGGCCGGTTAGAACCAGAACCACCACCCATAGCAACCAGTAAGGCCGGTTAGAACCAGCACCACCACCCTTAGCAACCAGTAAGGCCGGTTAGAACCAGAACCACCACCCATAGCAACCAGTAAGGCCGGTTTGAACCAGAACAACCACCCATCGCAACCAGTAAGGCCAGTTTGAACCAGAACCACCCATAGCAACCAGTAAGGCCGGTTAGAACTAGCACCACCCTTCAGAACCAACCAGCACCATACACAGCCCCGCCTTTTCTTGTTTGATTAAGTGCTTTTTAATGTTAACACGGAGCCGCTGTATCAGAGAGGCGCTTGATTATATATATATATATATATAACAATATAATAAAATGATTGAGCCACATGGCGGTCCTAGAGTGCATTATTGTTTTCCCAGGGCAGCATATCAGGTATCTGGTATAAATAGGACGACCTCATCGGAGAAGCGGAGGCATCGGTTTAAATATAGATCTCAATCAGACGCCGCGCTCCGGTTACATCACCTCGCTCATGTTGTTGTGGTCGCTGTGATAGAGCGCGTGTGCGTGTGTTTGCGCGTGCGTGTCCTACCCGGTCGTAGCAGAGAAGCGTGCAGAAGTTGGGCGTCTTCTGCTGGTGCACCAGCTCCACGAAGCGGGCGCAGTAGACGGCGTCGATGGCCGAGAAGATGCAGCGGGGGAAGAGACAGAGCTGCAGGAACTTGGTGATGGTCTCGTTCTTCGTGGATTCTGGACAGGAGATGCACGAGATATACTCTTTAGGAAAACTGGGGAGACTTAGGACCCCAGAACCCTAAAGTCTGAAGGAGCCACTACCCATCTCTGGTTCTCAGGAACAGAACTGACCTCGATTTACGCTTTAGTCATTTAGCAAGACGCTTTCATCCAAAAAGTGTTAGTGAGGACATAGGTCAATAAGGAGCAGGTAGGGGTTGGACAGTAGAGAGACAGGTCATTAGGGAGCAGGTAGGGGTTAGACAGTACAGAGACAGGTCATTAGGGAGCAGGTAGGGGTTAGACAGTACAGAGACAGGTCATTAAGGAGCAGGTAGGGGTTAGACAGTACAGAGACAGGTCATTAAGGAGCAGGTAGGGGTTAGGGGTCCGTTTGCTCTGGGAGGCACAACATATAGACCCGAGGTCATTGGGGATTGGACCCAGCAGCTCCGTGTTGGGAGTGGACAGTGGTACTTACTGGCCAGTAACCAGTTGTCCTTCTCCAGCTTGAGGCGGTGCAGGACCCTCTGGACGTGCTCCAGCTGCTTCCTCTCCTCCTCCAGCAACTTGTCCTGCAGGGCCGTGCAGCGCTCCTTCTCCTTCTTCTTCTTGTTCACCGGCTGGAGGCAGGGGCCCGTTACAGGTCACTCACTGAGCGCACAGCTCACGGAGTTGTGTTGTAGCGTGTTTACACGGCTCGTGTTTCTGGTTGTATTCTTGATTTTTTTCATGCTTGTTTAAGTGTTTCCCCTTCACAGTAAGAGCTTGGATGACATCGAACAGAAAGAGGGAGTCAGAGAGATTGGGGGGGGGGGGGGGGAGGGAGGGAGGGGGTGAGATTGGGAGACGTGGTGATAGAGATGAGGAGAGAGAGACAGAGACAGAGGGGGAGGGAGAGAGAGACAGAGACGGTGTGTGTGTGCAGTGTGTTTGCTGTGTGTATGAGAGAGTGGGCGGTAAGCTGTGTGAGTGCACGCAGTGTGCTGTAAGCTGCGTGTGTGTGTGTGTGTGTGTGTGTGTGGTAAGCCGTGCGCGTGTGCGTTCGCTCACTATCTCGGGGTTGTCCTCGATGGCCTTGATCTGGACCTTCAGCTTGTTGACCTCCCTCTCGTAGGCGGTGTGGGGCGCGGCCAGGTCGTACATGGTGAGCGACCAGAAGGTGGCGTAGAACTGGGGCCGCAGGTCGTCCCAAACCCGTGGCGGGTGCAGGGACACCACCGCCTCGTGCACGGGGCCCATCACCTGCTCGCACGCCGCCACGTACTTATGCACCTTGGGCTGCTGCCGGCTGCCCTTCTCCCCCTTCTTCAGCTCGTCGTAGCGCGACTGTCGCCGCGGAGACGGGAGGAGAGAGGAGGGAGCAGAGAGGGGAGGAGTTTAGTGCGAGGAGGGCGTCGCTGGGGTTAGATGACCTGTAAGGTTGATGGGTTCGGTAGGTTTGAGTTGTGGGTGGACCGTTGAGTTAGGTGTTCTCTATGGGTATGAATGATAATATACCAATGAATATTAAAAGGCCTCTCTGGTGGGTGAACAAGTAATGGATGGTCTCGCAGCGTGGTGTGAACAGGCGGGACTTTTGGATTTTGAAATTAGGTGCCAAAACTTTGAAAAATTAGTCAGTCATGTGACCATAGAGAGGACGTGGAGTTCACCAGGACCTGGTGGCGTTCCAGTCATGTGACCATAAACAGGAAGTGGAGCTCACCAGGATCTGGTGGGCGTACATGGGTCGGGACAGGAAGAAGGCCGCGTCGTGCGGCGTGTGGAACTTGTTGCACAGGATGTCGATGGAGGGGACCCTCTTGATGTAGTCCTCCGTGCTCAGGTTGGAGGCCAGGAACCCCCCGAACTGGACCAGGGTGTCGTGGCACTGCAAGGAGGACAGGGGTAGTGGGGGTCAGTCTCTGGTTATCACACAGTGCCGCGGTAACCTCGCCAACTCCACAACATGCCGTTACCATGGTGACGACCCACACCTGCCTTGGATTGGTCTAACACGTTGACTGACGGGCTAATAAAAATCAACCGTGGCGAGTTTAAAGTGAATTTCTCAGAACCGTAGCTGCATCGTATGCGTGCGGCCCCGTATCAACGCCAGGATTCACGGTTTTATTGACGTCGGGGGAGAAAAAAACACAACAAACAATCCCGCTCGAGTGTCAAAGCACTTCAAGACCTCTAAAAGACTTGAAGGAGGAACTCCACCGAACTCCCGAGGCGAGACGCCTTGAGGACACAGAAGAGTGAGCTCCACCCAAGGACGTTATCACTACTACGACCATGCTGTATCATATGTAAACCTCAGCCTGGGTCATTAAAGGTCTACGTGCTGCCGGTGGTTGGCAGTGACGGCCACACGCAGGGCGATAGCGTGGACGGAGGTACACAGCCTCCTGTCCCCTAGGTCGATAACCCTCTCTCAGACGGTCGGTCTGTCCGCGGCGTCTGTGAGTCCTTCAGGCACCTCCATAGACCTCAGGATCAGCAGTCAGAGACGAGTCTCCCCATCAGGATTCACCAACACTCTTCCCCCCCCCCCGCCCGACGGCTGCACTGCGACACCTTTGGAGGACTGCAGACGGGGAAGGTGGGATGGCCAGGACTCTTAGAGTCCACTTCAACGTACACACCTGCCATGGAACAGATCTCTGTGAGCTCTAGGACCAGGTCTCCTGGTCCTAGAGCTCACTGAGACCTGTTCCATGGCAGGTGTGTTGCCGGTATTAGGCCTGGTCCAGGACAGTTGTCTACCTGGTAGTGGAGCCGGCAGACCTGGTCCGTGGTGGGTGTGTACCTGGTAGTAGAGCTAGACCAGGTTCTGGACAGGTCTGTACCTAGTGATATAGGCCATGGTACATCTAAAACAAGCCAAACCGCTGAGACTGTTCTCTCTGACAAATTGGCGAGGTTGCATCCAGATCCAGCCTTGCTAGGCTAGTGGAGTAGTCCAACTCTTACCACCAGCTCCCCCTTACTGGTCTACAGCTCCATGAGAACGGCCTGCCTCACGGCCCACACACCAGTGTATAAACAGCCCACACATCACAGTGACCATCGTGGATAACCGACCCATCACAGTGACTATCTTGTATAACTGAGTCACATCACAGTGAACATCTTGTATAACTGAGTCACATCACAGTGACCATCTTATATAACAGCCCACACAACACACTGACCATCTTGTATAACGGACACATCAGTCACCATCTTGTATAACAGACCCATTACAGTGACTATCTTGTATAACAGACACATCACAGTGACCATCTTGTATAACAGACCCATCACAGTGACCATTGTGTATAACAGACCCATCACAGTGACCATCTTGTATAACAGACCCATCACAGTGACTATCTTGTATAACTGAGTCACATCACAGTGACCATCTTGTATAACGGACACATCACAGTAACCGTCTTCTATAACAGCCCACACATCACAGTAAGCATCTTGTATAACAGACCCATCACAGTGACCATCCTGTATAACAGACCCATCACAGTGCCCATCCTGTATAACAGACCCATCACAGTGACCATCCTGTATAACAGACCAATCACAGTGACCATCTTGTATAACGGAACCATCACAGTGACCATCTTGTATAACGGAACCATCACAGAGACCATCCTGTATAACAGACCCATCACAGTGCCCATCCTGTATAACAGACCTATCACAGTGACCATCCTGTATAACAGACCCATCACAGTGACCATCCTGTATAACAGACCCATCACAGTGACCATCTTGTATAACGGAACCATCACAGAGACCATCCTGTTTAACAGACCCATCACAGTGACCATCCTGTATAACGTCCCCCACATCATTGCGTAATCAGCCAACACATCACCGGGTCCGACGGCTCACCTGGTCGTAGAGCTTCCCCACCAGTTTGAGGTGCTTCTCGCCCCCCTCCAGGAACACCACCCCGTTCCTCTGCTGGGCCATGAGGAGGCAGAGGGGCAGGGCCAGCTCGTGGTCCAGCAGCGCGTCCTTCAGCCGCTGGGACGACTTCTTAGTGTTACGGATCTGACCGAAGTACCCCCCCTGAGGACGGAGAGAGAGACAGAGGACCGGAGGGAGAGGACCAGAGGACAGAGGAGGGAGGAGAGAGGAGAGACAGACAGGAGAGAACGAGAGGAGAGGACCAGAGAGAGGGAGGACCAGAGGACAGAGGGAGAGGAGGGAGGAGAGTGAGAGAGGAGAGGACAGAGGGAGAGGAGGGAGGAGAGGAGAGAACCAGAGGGAGAGGAGGGAGGAGAGAGGAGAGACAGAGAGGAGAGGGAGGAGAGGGAGAGTGGATGAGGGAGACCACATGAAGATGGATTAGATAGACAGTCCGCTGTGTTCAGTTTTATTGATCCATTCAGTCCGACACTAAGCATCAGATGGGTGGGGGTAGTATTGCCCTGGTAGTAATACAGTATCCCGCATTCACCCACCCAGCTAGCGTGAGAACCAAGCTGGCCACATAGTTTCCACCAACACTGGTGCTGTGTCTGAAATCACGCACTTCTATACTTACACTTACTTTTTTGAGTGCACTTTGCACAAAAACAGAGAGTGTGCCAAAACGCAGTGCACTGGAAGTACCTCGGTGGCGCACTTAAAAATGATCTAAAACTTGAGTGTGGACCAATGGACACTTTCCACCCTCAACGGCCGCCATCTTGTCTATGTAGCGGAGGGGGCGGGAATTTCAAATCGGAAAATGGAGGACATTGTAACATTTGAGACCGACGTGCTCCACAAATGTAAGTAAAATGACACATATTTGGTTTGTTTTTCAGGACAACTACAATGTTTTAGGCTGTATCCGACCAGTGTTTTTATGCTGTTAATTCTGTAATCAGTTGGTATCAAGAACGATAACGTGAATACTGCTAGATCGCTAATACAGGCGACTAAGGGAAATGATCAAGCAGAAAAAAAAATACCACCGAAGAAGAACCGTCAAACTGCAAACTCATTTCAGGTAAGTGCGCGAAGGCTGTTTTGACAGTGTACTGTAGAAATGAGAGCACTGCGCCTATAAGTAAGTGTACTGTAGGGATAATGAAGTGCACTCAATGTAAGTGCACTTACGTAAGTGAGCGATTTCAGACACAGCATGAGGGTTAGGAACCAAGATGGCCCTCCGATTCCCTCACCCTCCTAGGGTTGAGAACCAAGATGGCCGCTGGGTCACACACACTATGGCCCATAGTGTGAACCAGGTGAGACGCTCACCTCTGCTTTGAGCTGCTCTCCCCCGGTCATTGCCTCCAGCTGCTCCGACGTCATCTCATCCGTGATCTCGATGCCGGCCATCTTCTGCACCACCTCCTTCAGGATCAGCAGGTCGAAGCTACAAACACACACACACAAAGGCAGAGACATACACCCATTTACAGACCTCGGACAAAAGTTCAGAGAGGGTTGACCTTCATCTTCCTTCGGTCCGTTCATAAACGAGGTGTTTGGTGACTCCTTTTGTCCAAAACATTCGTAGCGCGGGTGGACCCAGTGAGAATGGAACCCACAACCGTAGGGGAGGAACTACAGCTACACACAGCCTCAATGTGGTCCCAGCTTGTCTTGCCCAAGAGTTTCATCAGAGTTCACAAGAGTTTCCTCAGTTGAGTTGGTGCATTGGAATCTGTACGCCTCACTCAGATCCAAGTCTTCCAGCTCTCTGAAGACTGGGGGAGGGGGTATGGGGGTGTTGGGACCCCTGTGGAGGGATTTTCTGCAGAGTTGAGAACATCCACGCTCAATTGAACCCAAACAGTAGGTGGTTATTCTGGAGACGTGGGTGGCATGAGCATGGCTGCGCTGCTCAAACAAACCCAAACAGGGACTCCATTAAGGGAGTCATGCATAGCTAAGGGGTTCCACCAAGTTCTGCAGGACTGTGGGGACTCTTCCGTGTGTAGTTTTATAGGATTATTCATTCATTCAGAGTGCACAGCAGCACTAGTTTGACTGCTCTGGGCCACAACACATTTTGAACCACGTCTTTATATTTTCCACACACAAGTTTGGGGGGAAATTTGTTTATGTTTACATTTTTTTTTTTCTTCCATATTTCGTGTGTATTCCAGGCTGTATTTCATGTGATATTACATATTGTAAGTAGTGTACATTATTCCTCCTAGAAGAGATTCAGTAGTAATCATAATAATAATATTTAGTCATGGTCCTGTTAAGACAGGTGGGCTTTCTGTGATTGGTTACCTCTTCCCTGCCTTCAGCTGATTGGTCACATACTGCAGCAGGCCGGCCAGCTCGATGGGGTACTTCCTGAACACCGCTCCACACAGACTGGCCAGACCTAGGGACCGGGTCACATGACACCATCACATGGCCGCTCACACAGAGAGCCGATTGGCTGAGAACAGACAACAGGGGAACGTACTCTGCAGCCAGGAGGAGATGGTGGTGTCGTCGTGTTTCATCTTCTCCTTCTCCGGATTGGCCAAAGCCTCGATGATGCAATCTGATTGGTCGGTTAAGGGAAACAGTGCAGCAAAAAAACACAATGCCCGCCTTCCAATATGTATTTGATGCAACCATTATATTCTATTACACACTGAACATGAATACATTCTGCGCACGCTGCTAACTGCTCACCCCTAGAACTCCTCTGCCCTGTCCAGTAGTTAAATGAATACATGTTGTGTACATGTGTTCCAGTCTATTGAGTGTATCAGATCATCGTGTTGGTCTAAAGAGGACCTGTAGGAACCGGGGGGGGGGGGGGTCTCTGGTGGTCATCTAAAGACCAACAGAGCCCATCACATCCCAGACATGTGGTACTCGTTGAACTTCAGTGTGAGGAGACCATCAGAGTCTAAAGACGATGCTGCTGGTCTTGGAGATCTGGACCAGTTCATCTCAAAACCCCCAGAAAAGGTTGGACCCCGGAGAAAGTAAAGACTGCAGGTGGAGGATACAGGCCAGCAGGTCGTAGTTCAGGGACGTGAGGTACTTCAGAGAGTCCACCACCGGCCCGATCAGGTTATCGTACCACTGGATCTGGGACAGGATCTGGAGAGATGAACGTTACAGTAAAAACCTGGATCAGCTCACTAAACGTTCAAAACAAACCGATACACACCAACATCTGTCGCCAGCTGACACTATACCATAGTGTCAGAATAGTGTGATGTTTAAACGTTTCCAGACAGGAGGAACATGCTTTGGCCATCCTCTGGGGGTCTGATATCCTCTGGTGCTTACGTAGTCGAAGAGGATGGTGGGGTTGCTGTGGCTGAGCTTGCCGATCTGCCTCCCCGATGGCTTCACGTTCTCCTTGGTCAACCGCCTGGGGACAACGTCAACACACGTCAGCATGCATTAACACACGTCAAGACAGGAAGAGCTGAGCACAGCGCTGCCCGGCTTCCTGCCGAGCTGAAACAGTCACTGATGAAACACCAAAGTGAACAGCGGGTCGATTATAACGGACTTCACGGTCAAAACGGTTTCACTTTTTTTATATATATATACACATTATTCCTGCAGTTAATAAGTGGTTTACGTTTAAAAGACTCGTGGAATCAAATCCACCTACAAATGAGGCTAAGAACTATTCAGCCACGTTTACATGGACCCTTCTGATCCGATTAGAAGTGGAAGAACAGTTCAATCGGAATAAAAAAATGATCATATATACACCTCCATTGGAATACAATTCCCTGGTCTGAATACAATTCCATGTGGAATAGAAGAGGTGGTGTAGTCCGCTATAAACGACATGCATACACACAGTAGTTCACAATTGGTCCGTCTGTACTTTTTATGCACAAAGAACTTGACCGCTGTCAAGGAAAGTGGATTTTCTGCCTGATTCATGTCTTTCTTATCCCTCTGCAAGTAGATCTGTAACTTATCAACCCCAGCGTGTCCACGAAGTGAAGTCAACGTCTTTGGCGGACTATTTCTCTGCTGATCAACACTACGAATGGTAATTGTAGTCGCCGGTCATTATCGAAAATAATACCCTTCGGGGCGAAGCAAAACACCTCCACTTCGCGTCGGGGTCCGGTTCGCCCTGTCGGGGCTAATGACCGGCATTCTTTACATTTTCCCTTACATAACAGCACTCTCTCTCTCTCTCTCTCCCCAAACAGTCTTGGCTGCGCACTCGCATCCAAATACGTGTTGTTTGCGGCGGAGGAGGGGGTAGGTATAAAGACCGGACGAGAAACTGATGTCGCTGTGCTGTCCTCCTTCTTAATTGAAGGAGAAGGCAGAAAAAACCTCTCTCTTGCTGGGCTTTCATTAAACTCAAATAGGCCTACATAAAAACGTCGCCGCCGGTCCAGATGTGTCAGGTGTGCTTGAGAGACATACAAACGTACGCTTACCTCTTTTGTAATTGCAATATATATAGCACATTCGGATCGCATGATAGGAATAAATCTAATCGGATCAGAAGTGTCCACGTAAACGCGGCTACTGTCAATATTGAGTAGCAGCACCCAGTGATCAATGGTTCTGTCCATGTTACCCCAGTTAGCCCTAGTTCTGTCCAATGGCGGAGGTGTCCAGCAGGTGTCGGAGGTAACTCTTACTTCATGATGTACTTGGCCCGGTCGATGGTCTGGGCCTTCACCTTGACCAGCAGAGGATGGCTGGAGTACGTCTCGTTCTTCCACTGCCCGTACAGCCGGTACCTGAGGGACAGAACACACGCTAGACTCAGACACAAGGACACACACTACTTTGCGCGTGCGTGTGCATGTGTGTGTGGGTGTGTGTGCGTGTTGGTGTGTGTGTGTGGTTGGGTGTTGGTGTGTGTGTTTGTTTAGGTGTGCGTGTGGGTGTTGGTGTTTGTGTGTGTGTTAAGGTGTAAGCGTGTGTGTAGGTGTATGGCGTGTAAGGGTGTGTGTGTGTAGGTGTGTATAAGAAGATGCGCAGGTGTCAGTGTGAATAAAAACGATGCACAGGTGCGAGTCTCACCTGTGCTGGTAGGGGAACAGCTTGAAGAGGCCCCAGACCTCTTCAGACAGGCAGGCGTTGCACTCCAACAGGGACAGGGAGGGGAGGAGCACCTGGTCCGCGATGCTCAGGAAGCAGCTCAGCAGCGTCTCCTGGGGTCACACACACAGGAGGCCACGCACAGGAAGTCACGCACAGGAGGCCACGCACAGGAAGTCACGCACAGGAGGCCACGCACAGGAAGTCACGCACAGGAGGCCACGCACAGGAAGTCACGCACAGGAAGTCACGCACAGGAGGCCACGCACAGGAAGTCACGCACAGGAGGCCACGCACAGGAAGTCACGCACAGGAGGCCACGCACAGGAGGCCAGACTTCTGTAGGAACTCCAATATAAAATAACCCAACTCTGTACAAAACACCCCGTCTTTACATAGGGTTGTAAATATGAATACTATTATTATAGTTTAACTCACCATCTTGTCTTTGAACTCCGCCCTGTTCTCAGCCAGGTACTGTGGACAGAAACAAGAGTCAGAACATCAAGCAGAAATTTCTTCATCTAGCAGAGGCCTACTTCATTCATCTAGCAGAGGCAGGCCTATTTCATTCATCTAGCAGAGGCAGGCCTATTTCATTGATCTCGCAGAGAGGTCTACTTCATTCATCTAGCAGAGGCCTACTTCATTCATCTAGCAGAGGCCTACTTCATTCATCTAGCAGAGGCCTACTTCATTCATCTAGCAGAGGCCTACTTCATTCATCTAGCAGAGGCCTACTTCATTCATCTAGCAGAGGCCTACTCCATTCACCTAGCAGAGGCCTACTCCATTCACCTAGCAGAGGCCTACTCCATTCACCTAGCAGAGGCCTACTTCATTCATCTAGCAGAGGCCTACTCCATTCACCTAGCAGAGGCCTACTCCGTTCACCTAGCAGAGGCCTACTCCATTCACCTAGCAGAGGCCTACTTCATTCATCTAGCAGAGGCCTACTCCATTCACCTAGCAGAGGCCTACTTCATTCACCTAGCAGGGGCCTACTCCATTCATCTAGCAGGGGCCTACTCCATTCACCTAGCAGAGGCCTACTCCATTCACCTAGCAAAGGCCTACTCCATTCACCTAGCAGAGGCCTACTTCATTCATCTAGCAGAGAGGCCTACTCCATTCACCTAGCAGAGAGGCCTACTCCATTCATCTAGCAGAGAGGCCTACTTCATTCATCTCGCAGAGAGAGGCCTACCTCATCCATCCTGACGCACTAGTGGTCATGGGGGGCCTACCTCTTTCATGAAGGCCTTTCCCAGGCGGACCACCTTGGCGAAGAGGATGGGGTCGTGGGACAGGTGGGGGCCCAGGTAGCACAGCATGCTGAAGGTGTCCTGCCGCAGGTCCTCGAAGCTCTCGGCTGGCCGGGGGGTCCGGCGGCTTCTCAGGGGCCTCAACACGCGCCCCTTGGCCCCCTTGGGAACAGCGGCCCTGTGGGGGTCAGGTCACAACATTAAGAACCACCGGGGTGATCACGTGACCTGTGGGGGTCAGGTCACACCATTAAGAACCACCGGGGTGATCACGTGACCTGTGGGGGTCAGGTCACACCATAAAGAACCACCGGGGTGATCACGTGACCTGTGGGGGTCAGGTCACACCATTAAGAACCACCGAGGTTGATCACGTGACCTGTGTTCATTCTAACAGCATCCAATCAGACTAACGATAAACAGAACATTACCTCTCGATACGTCAAATAATCTAAATTTAATTCAGAAGGGCATCGGGGTTCTAACCCAGGACCTTTCGGCCGGGCATCAGACCCCCTTACCTCCACACTGCCCGGCCCCACTCGTTCAGATTAAACTGACCCGTGATGGGGGAGTCATGTGTCACCTGCATTACAGGGGTCCGTTGTGAGGTGAACCAGTGGTACAGAGGGTTCGTATTAGGGATCGACCGATATGGATTTTTAGGGTTGATACTGATACCAATCTGTTTTTCATCAGCCTAAGCCGATGACCGATACGTCGATACCTATTTTCTTTAGCCGATACTGCTTACATCTTAAAATGTACACAATGATGATAAATGTCACAGCTCTCAATTTAAAAAAGGAATAAGGAATAAAAGTAAAATAATAATAAAAAAAAATCTGCGGAAAAATCGGCTGATTCCAATACACGCAAAAAGCGCAAATATCGGTGTGTGATCGATTGATATATCGGCCAGCCGATACATCAATCGATCAAGAGTTCGTATAGGGGTCCACGGTGAGGTGCACCTGCGGTACATTGGGGTTCGTGGTGGGGCTCCCCAGCGGTACATTGGGGTTTGTGGTGGGGATCACCTGCGGTACAGAGGGTTCGTGGTGGGGATCACCTGCGGTACAGAGGGTTGGCGTTGGGGCTCACCTGCGGTAGAGAGGGTCCACGGTGAGGTGCACCAGCTGGCAGAGGGCCAGGGCGATGGCCTTGTGCGAGGTGGCGTAGAAGGAGGGCATCTGGTCCATGATGCTCTGTGCGTGGTGCCAGTCCCCGATACGGAGCAGAGCCTCCAGGAGACCCAGCTTCTGGTTGTCTGGAGGCTGTTGGGGGGAGGAACAGGAGACCCTCACCCGGTCAGAGTCTGCTTAGAAGGTCCTGAGCGTTACAGTGATGCGATTTGGGGCAATAATCGAATTGCGATTATTTCGACCAATATTGAGATATAGTATTTGAATTTCCTTTTTTTTTATGTTCTGTATTATTCACTAAACCGGCCATAAACCATTCCGTAGTATGACCAAAACAACATTGGAAGCAGTCAACATATAAACTGCTCTTTCCTTTAGGCCAGGTCTATGTGTTGAGATGAATTGATGCATGAATTGATATAACACCTTTATTTAACTATTGAATTGTAAAATAAAAAAAATAAGAAACTTACTGATCTCCAGTCAGTAACAGTAAAAAAAAAAAATATATATATTTATAGTTGTTTTTTACCGCAGCCTTTGGGATTTGCATATCGCGTTCTATTACATCGCGATTTTGGTTTGAATCTGATTAATCGGCAGCATGACAAGCCGCTTCACACTCCGCCTTAACGGATATGCAGGCTGTGGGGTCCTGCAGGGTTTCACCAGCCCGGGGAAAAAACAGCTCTGGTGTGACTTCTACAGAAAACGATGCGTCTCGCTGGCTTTGTGTTGCGGGGATCTGAGGTCGACACTAGCTCCCCCGCTCAGTCTGCCTGCGGGCATCCTAGAGCCATAACCCCTTCCCCTCTGCTCAAAGGAATACTCGAGACTTTCGGGGAGACAGCGAAGCACCATAACAGCCCATCGCTCCACTCCGATCGGATTGGCTCGGTCATGGGTTTTGCCCCGCGTTGGACAACATCCACGGAAGCAGGTTAGCGCAACCAGCTGTCAGTGAACCGGCCCGCCGTTCCTCCAGTGTGGAGAAGAGGAAACTAACCCTCCCATGGAGTCGGCGTATTCCTTTAACGTTAAATAGTAACCGGGGGAAACAACCTCATTACCAATACACCAGCATGCATACGGTACTGGACCAGAGAAGCTCCATCAGAGCACGTGATGCTCCAGATAACTCATTCCCCTCTCGTCTACCTCGTGGCCTCAAATGCCCCATATGGGACGAAGATGAAGTACACCTTAGGGTCTGCACTCCCCAGCGCCGTACCTTGTCGTTCTTCTCCTCCTCCTTCTCCTTGTCCTTGTCCTCGCTTTTCTCCGAGGGCACCACCACCATCACCAGCTTGCGTGCGATCTGCTTGGCCTCCTGGATCTCCTTCTTGTGTTCCTCCACTATACTGACATCTTGTGGCAGGAGCTGGAAGCACAAGAAAGTCAAGATCAACGACTCCTCAACATCGCAAACCCAAAGCCCATCCCCGTGGGACCCCAGCTGGCCTGGTTTTAACCCATCCCTCACCAGCAAGGTGCTTTGAAGCTAACCAGCCCCACAGGTATAATAAGAGGCACCGTGAGGCAGTGAGGGTGCGATCACGGTACAGACCTAACACCCATCACACAGCGTCTTTTTCTGAGAGACACCAGCACAGCATTTGACCCACATGCAATGTTGCCAGGAGGGTTTAAAAGACCGCCGCTATGACGTGGACTGTGATGCGGCTTGGCTGAACGTCCTGATTCATAAGGTGAGCGCCGACGTTATGAGAGGTTATCTAAGGGTCCAACTCGTTTTACGTTCAGCGTTTTGCCTTTTCCGTTCACACTAGAACAATGTTTTTGTCGACAAGAAACCTATCTCGCTGAACTCGAACCTGGAGGCCAGTGTGAATGTATGGGGTGTCAGGAGGAGCATAGGGCCTTAGAGGGAGAGGTTCTCGTGGTCTCTTACGTGTACGTAGAGGTCCTCCAGCTCTACCAGGTTGTGGTGGAGCAGAGCAGCAGCGATGTGGTACAGAGACCTGGGGGTTTCCTCATTAGGCTCCTGGAGGGAGGGAGGGAGAGAGGGGGGAGAGACAGGGAGGAGCGGGAGAGGGGGGAGGAGGCAGAGAGAGAAGGAGAGAGAGACGGAGTGGGAAAGGAAAGGGGAGACAGAGGAAGGAGGAGAGACCACATGGGGAGGAGAGAGGAGAGCGACGGTTAGAAAGTTTGTTTGTAGGCTAAGGTAAACTTCAACACGGCTGCAGCCTACACTCATCAACAACAACGACAGTCATTTAATCTTTTGATTTTTGATAAATTGATTAAACATGTGGCCTGTAGTATTTGGGCTCCGGGGTGGGACCCCAAGCTACCCGTTAGAACGCAAAAGCCTCTAGAACAGCAGGGGGTTCCGTACCTGGTAGAACTTGAACTTGAAGCCCAGCATGTGGCAGAGGGTGAGTGGTTCACACATGTAGGACTTGATGAGGGAGAGGAAGAAGTGGTCCTGGTCCGAGCGGCCCTCGTACACCTCCAGGATGATGTCGAGCACACGGTTGGGGTCCAGGTTGAAACAGCCTGCGGGGGGGGAAGCGACACAGTGAGAGGATGTACTGACCGCAGCGTGAATAGAGGGAGTACAGACGGCAGCGGTGGCCGTTAACACACTGAAATTGAGGGGAACATATGATGTACGTACCTATGAGTGACTTGATGCTCTCCAGCACCACGTGGCTGGTGATGTTCCCAGACAGGTCCTGCCCCAGCTCTGAGATCAGCTTAGCGTATCCCTCGTTCTCCTCTCGTAGCAGGTTGAACTTCTGCTGCTTGTAGCTGGGAACACGAGCCTAGACGTTAGTCACTTCATAACACAGTAGGGCTGCACTTTTTAGGGAAATAATCGAATTGCGATTATTTTGACCAATATTGCGATTTGATATGCGACTTTTTAAATTTATTAAGTTCCTTATGTTCTTTATTAACCACTCAAAAAGAAATAGATCATTCTTCAGAATGAACATCACAACATTAGAAGCATATAACATAAACTGCTTCCCTTTAGGCCAGGCTGCTGTGTTAAGATTAATTGATATTATAACCTCTTTATTGAACTATTGAATTGTATTGAATTGTTGAATTGCAGCCTTTTCAATTTGCATATCGCGTTCTATTACATCACGTTTCGATTTGAATTTGATTCATCGTTCAGCCCTACAACACAAGAACGTCTACGCTCCAACAACAAGCCGACAGAAGAGCTGCTCTGAGCCATCAGCGCTCTTGAGGCTAGCAGTCTCTCTCCAGAGCCCTGCGACACCACGGGGTTCAGGTGAGGAGACACCAGGACAGGCTGTCCAATATGGCCTGTATACACCTCAGTACTATCACTACTACACTTATACACACCGTTACTGCAACACAACTACAATACTGCACTTATACACACTGTTACTACAGCACAACTACAGTACTGCACTTATACACACTGCTACGCTATCACTACTGCAGTACTGTTCTATACACTCTCTGATACAACTACAGAGAGAAGCAACAGGTGACATTTATTTCTGCTCAAGGCAAACTAACCGTGGCTATAAAAGTGTCCCACAAACTAAGAACAAACTGACCAAACTGATGGTCAGTGACGGAGCCAGGGATGAAACTACAGTACCATACACCAAGGCATGCAGGGATCAACAAAGACTGCCACGGAGTGCTGAACATATGCAGGACTTACAATAGCTTGGTCTTGATTTTGACGATCTTCTGGTTGAACTGGTGGGCCTGCTTTATGAGCCCCAGAGACTCCAGGGTGTCTGGATCCAGACGTTCCTTCAGGATCACCTCTGGCACGAACATCTGGAGGACATTAATCATGATGAACATCTCACCTCCAGCTCATCACAAACAGGGCCAAGTTTGGATCGCACACGCTATTAGTCTAGTATTAGATGCCCAGGAGATGTTTGGTCCCTATTTCTACACAATCAGCCCATTAGAAAGAACCCTCCCTAGTCAATGGCCTTAATAAAACACGATTCAACTGAATATGTCGGCTCATTGAAGACCAGAAACCGGTGAATTGACTTGGACAGCGTTGACTTCACTAGTTTCCTCACACCCATCATCAGTTAAAAATCAAATAAAGAGTCATAATGCTTTATGTGTCAACATGTTTTTAGAGAAATTCAATGAAGAATTACACAAAATGTACCACAAAGTTGAACGTTAAATTTATACGTTGTTACCTGACATGCCAATGCTGATATTCCCTTTTGTCCTGTGTATGTTCTCCTTGACTTCCCTTTCTGTTTAACGTCTCCCTTTGTCCCTGATGTCACATTCATTTTTTCAGTAGCCTATCATCCATCACCCGTTATTTATTATTAGTTATTTCATTATCTTTTTTATCATTATTATTAATTGGCTTTCCACATTCAAAAACATTCAAGGTCAAACTATAAGGAGATTATCTCTCCAATGTGAACCAGTTCAATAGACCCACTCCCTTGTGTGCTACTAAAGGTGTATTCGTGCTCCTGACTTCCTTAGCTTGCTAGCACCAGTGCTGCCAACTAATAAGGTTAGCGTGCAGCCCTGCTAATACTTTCATCCAGTACAAGATGGTTCTACTACATTTACACCAACTGTTGCTTACATTACTCTCATGCTAAAAAATCTAATTGATGATAGGTATTTATACAAACACATCGTTTTACTCCTGAAATTACGGCAACGCAACTCAGAAAAGAGATACACCTGCATCAAACTGAGGTGTAATCATGTGACTAAAGCTCCTCGGGACAACGTATTGCGGAGCCTCACCAGACACGCTCCGACCAGCTGGGTGTAATTCTCCCGTCTGTGTTTCTCTTCCATGGCACTCGTCTCAATATCTGGAATCATAAGGCCAGGATTCATATTCCAATTTTGATCCAACATTAGCATTAAATGGATATCACTCATCATCCAGCACGCTCTAGATGATGTCATTAGGGAGCAGAGAGGGGTTGAAGAGTAGATAAACAATTCATTAAGGAGCATGTAGGTGTTAGACAGTACAGAGACAGGTCATTAAGGAGCAGGTAGTCTTATTTGTTGATTTATTTATTAGAGTGTGTTTTTGTTGGTGTAAATGTTATGTGTTGAGCATGTTAGTGTGTGTTATTGTCGGTGTAGCAGTTATTTGTTGAGCAAGTTGGTGTGCGTTATTATTTGTGCATGTTATTTGATCAGCATGTTGGTGTGTGTTGTTATTTGTGAAGATGTTATTTGATGCATGGTGAGGCTACTGACCCAGTATGCTGAAGACATCTGCCAGTATGGAGGCCATGTCCTCTCGGAGGTCCTGTAAGCACACCTTTAAGTCACTTTGACATTGGAGGATGGGGATCCCACACAGGGGTTTCACAGCAGAATCACAGGAGGAAACACAGATCCAAAAAGAGATATCATCGTTGAAATATGCCAAATGTACAATGACCTTCCATGACGAACTAAGAGCGGTAAGTATGGAACGGTAGACATGGCAGAACGGGCCTGTCTGCAACCACAGAGTTCCCTGCACATAATATTTACCATCATGTCTCCAAGGACAGAAGCAGCCAGGTCCAGCTTGAGGTGACCCTGAACCCCCTGCCAGCACAGCTCATATAGGGCCGTCTGCATGTCTGTACGCAACACACACACCAGTTAATACAATCTGCATCACACGCACACACACATACAGTTCCAATTCTGCATACACACATTGTTAAACTCATCAACTCAAATAACACACAACACGGTCAGAATAACTCAATAATAGTGTCTATATTAGATAGTGGTCAGCATAATCAACACACAAGACATATTTAATGATTTAATCTCCCCTTAGATAGAACCAAAGCTCTTGTCTTGTATAGGTTAGAATATATGGTGTTATTTAGATAGGACAGAAGGTCAAGTATTGGTATAAAAGGTGTGATATGAATGTAGGACATCTTAAAGTGTTCATAAAACTTGATCTCACCTCTAACCTCACAGCCATGGTTTGGTTTCTCTGAGAGATCCTTACACAGCTGTACACTGGGAGAAAGAACCAAGAAGCATCAGTCATGTGTATACCACCTCCAACAGGGTCAACACAAGATGGAGATCATAAAAATTGCAAAACCCAACAACCTAATTTACCATTTGGGATTAATCAATCAAATTTGAGCATTCCCAATTGTAATGATGAAGCCATTGAGGTTTTAGGTCAAAATAAGTCAGTATTTCAGGATTAACATCCATATTTTCCACATGCATGGCGTATCATTTTTTTTATAATATGATATGGTTGGTTTACATGCAAGAAGAGAATGGCTGAACATGATGTACATACTTCTAGCAGTAAAAACTGAACCAGTGATTATTTCCAGTTAAAGGGGTAGTTCGGAATTTTGGACATAGGGCCTGATTCCCAAGTTATCCTTGGTGTTCTTTATCACTGGAGACAGTCAAACATTTCATTCAGTCCTTCTAGTTTTAGAGTTCGCTCGTGCTAGGCTAGCGCACGGCAACGGGCAATGCAAGCCTGCTAATAAAACAGTCTTACCCACTCCGCAGTACACCCGAGTCAAATCAATTATAACGCCAGACTATATATGTAAATGTCTGTGTTGATAGAATAATGTTAGAAATAAAACTAACCTCGCATCGCATGAATCATCGCATTTTGAGAGACTACTTTCTCAGCAGCAGCGGAATTTAACCTAGGTATCAGTCCGCCGCTGCCGTAGCCTACTACCAGGAATATAACACTGTTGCTGAGACACAGCAAGTCCATCAAAATGCAATGCAAGGTTGGTTTTATTTCTAACATTATTCTATCAACACAGACGTTTACATCGGCCGTCTGGCGTTATAGTTGATTTGCCTCGGGTGTACTGTGGAGTGGGTAAGACTGTTTTATTAGCAGGCTGGTATTGCCCGTTGCCGTGCGCTAGCCTAGCACGAGCAAACTCTGCAACTAGAAGGACTGAACGAAATGTGTTGAACTGTCTCCAGTGATAAAGAACACCAAGGCTAACTTGGGAATCAGGCACTATGTCCAAAATTCCGAACTACCCCTTTAACCCCTTTCCATATATTTTAGCAAGGAGGGTTTTTAGGAATATTATGGAGAAATCTTTTAACATCAGGAACGCCATGAATACTTAGAATACTTTTAACAAGTCGATTTTATTAGACATTGGAAATAAAAGTCTGCCCTAATAGGCCTATGTTGCTCTGCTTTTTCAAAAGATTGAATGTTTGATACTCAGATCTTACGGCCAGATGGAAGATATGTGGTCGTAATGCCCCATCATCTTTAATACCACTCTTTACATCGTGAAATCTCCCCGTTTAATATGATTGTCTTGTTCTCCGGTACGGAGCCGATGGAGGAGGCACAGACGCAACAGTTCCTCCGGTCCTCCCGGACCTAGACGAGCTGCACACGAATCAAACTAACTCCCCGCTGACCGCCATCCACTCACTTTGATAACCCCACTAATTAACCTGCAGTCACCGGTAATGGGCTCCTATATGCTAATAACGAGCCTTTAGACGGCGTGTTAACGGTGGTGCCCAGCTTGTAAAATGTGTTCAGTAACGTTGGACAAGACATCTTAGTTCGATTAGGAAGTGATGCCAAGTGAGGGAGCTCATAAAATAACAATATTCCCGGGTCCAACCCCGAGGTACATCCATGAGTTACCAAATCCCCCCAAAATAAGTGACACAGCTAGCAGAGCAGTCTTGCTGCCGCAGCTAGCTCCCTCCACATACACTGGTTTTAGCTGCTAGCACCGCAGCTAGCCTAGCCGTTAGCTACATTCACATACACTGGTTTTAGCTGCTAGCACCGCAGCTAGCCTAGCCGTTAGCTACATTCACATACACTGGTTTTAGCTGCTAGTACCGCAGCTAGCCTAGCCGTTAACCACGCTGAGCAGGACGATACGCTCAAATCTGGCCACTCTTATTTTCAGCAATTTCTCATGGAAAACTTATTCTTAGAGTTATGGCTGAATGTTGTGACTTACAACTCGTGTTTTCCAGATTTTTCCCAGTTTTTGATCCAATCAGTCTGGAGGAGTAGTGTCGCCATCTTCCACTACACAGCCCGGATGTCTGGCTGTCTGCGTCCGCTCAGGGTCAAGTGTTCTCGGGCGCCCCCGGTGGCTTCGCTCCGCTAGCCGCTGCAGGCCCGCCGGGCACCCTGGTGGTGCAGTGGGGTAATGCAGCGCTCAGGCTTTTGTTGGGAGGCAGAAATAAATAACTCTTGTTGGACTTTATCAGTAATACTGCCCAAGAAATATTACGGTTATAACTACTACCGACATAGTTTCCTTATCTATTTGTTATGTGAATTGGCTTTCGTTATTTTTTCCCACAAATATCAAATATATGTGTTGCAATGTCATTTGGAACTTCAAAAACACACACGTTTATGAATATATATATTTCTGTGTGCGTAAAAAATCCTAACGATTGCCCTTTCTTGTTTTTCATCCTAGGTCGTGCGGTGTTCTCTCCTACATAACGCTTCAATCTGTTTAGGTTTAATGGTCTATTTACTACACAATCAGAGTATTACTGTTAATACTATTGCTAGATAAATATATAGGCCACTGCCATTTTATTGGGGTCTATGAATGTTGTACTTGTATACTGGTTTGGATTTGGGCTATGTCCCAGGGTGAACACAGCAGTAACATGGCCACGGTAGATTTGTAATAGTAATAGTTCTTTGTCTCAAATTGTAAATAAAACCACCAGAACCACACATAACGTAACTTCCCAACGGAGTACATTTGATCCGGATTTTTTATTTCTTCTACCTTGACTATCTGGAAATCAACTGCCTGGTACAAGACAATGAAAACAGCTCACAATATCACTTCTGTCTTAAAACATTTTTATTTTCAAAGACTTCTAACTACTGTGAGCAGCAGCGCTAGGTGCTACAGGCACCACAGCGGTCCCAGGAGCGGACCTACAGAGCTGAGAGACCTAGAGGCTCTAGTGGCCCCCTGCGGTACTGCACCGGGTCGCAGGGGGCAGGGGCAGAGGGAGCGCTAGAAGAGCAGGTTGAAGAAGGTGTGGCTGGAGCCGTCGTGCGTGTCCACCTCCTCGCCCTCGCAGAACGATGGCACGCACAGCTTCTCCGGGTCCTTGATCTCAGTCTCCACCTGGATGTGGCTGCACACGCACGCACACGCACGCACGCACGCACGCATACACACACACACACACACACACCCGCACACGTGCACACGCACGCACGCACACATACACATACACACAAAAGTTTTCATTGTGTACGTCTATAAATGTCAATGTAGATTTCTATATAGATCTATAGATATAGATATACATCATGAAGAGCAGCCAATGGTAAGTGTTAAGGTGTTTGTCACCACACCCACCTGACTATGATGATGGAGGAGTTGGAGGTGTAGGTGGTGCTGACGGGCATGCACCCCTTGGTGACAGCGGTGCAGTAAGTATCTGGAAACAGGGGAGCTGACCATTAGCCTCTCACGTCTCACTCCTGTTCTAGCACACTCTCAAACTCAATCACACACCCTTAATCAGACTCTCTCAATCACACACTCCCAAACACACCCTCTCAATCTCGCTCTCAATCTCACGCTTATAATGTATAGTTGTAATGTACAGATATAATGTAAAGCTGTTATGTACAGATATAATGTATAGTGTGACAACCCGCTCCCCACCAGGAGGATCCGGGGGCTAGTGGTGGAGGGCGTGTACCGCCGCCATCCACTAGCCGGCGGCAGAGAGCACCACATTCCTCACCCTCATCAGCCAGATGGGGAACACCTGGCCGGAGGGGGGAAACGAGCGGGCGGACCTCTTAAAAGGCAGCCGAGGACTCATTCCGGGGCGGAGGGAGGAATACCAACCAGGAGGGGACCATTGATACACCTCAGACTAGGAGGCTCGTGGAGACCCTGGCTCAGTGTTGTATTTCTTGGTCAGTTCTATTATTTGTGAATAAACGCTGACTGCGGCTTAAACCTGGATCCAGAGCGTGGTACTTGCCGTGAGAACAGACACCTAGGAACCGGGTTGCCACAATAGTCATAATGTATAGTTGTATGTGTGTATGTGTGCATGTATGCATGTGTCTGTCTGTCTGTCTGCGACCAGGTAGGGGCCCGTTCAGCCCAGGTACCAAAGAGGAAGGGCTCGGTGGGGGTGGCGTCCCGTGGCAAGGGGTTTGAATGAGGTAAACAACGGGGTCACCCTTCACCAACAAGGCCACTATCAAACCATCTTCAATTCTATTTTTATTTTTGCACCTTCATAGCTACCGATCTAATTGTTATTGTTGAGACTATTCAGGATACTATCGGTCAGTCGTTTTTATTCTTATTTCACTTTCGTTCTTTTTGAGCTCTTTCATTCTATCGCGGTCCTGTCTTCTCTGCTGTAACACCCAGGCAGGTATCCTGTCCGGGATTAACCTCTTAAACCCGAGCGACCCCGGGGGCGGAGGCAGCTGCGCCAACATTTACATTACATTTACATTTAGGGCATTTAGCAGACGCTTTTATCCAAAGCGACTTACAATAAGTGCATTTGTTACAATAAGTACATTTGTCATAAGAAGTGAAACAATATATCGCTGTCGGTACAGTAAAGATGTTCATAAAACCAAGTGCAAGTATTACAATCGCTAGGCTGTGTGCCAACGTGTGCTGTAAACAGCTGTAAACAGCTCCACCATGCTCCAACATGTCCATGGTGCATACCCAGATAACTGGAAGAAGCTTGGCTAAGAGCCCATGATAACCATTTTTACCTAAAGAAAACACAATTCTAACACCAAGCAACTAAATGAGCCCGTAGCAAAACACGCAAAACATGCATGCGCGCATACTGGCCGCCGCCGATTTCGCTACTTCATGCCACCCACACAAACTATATGTCATATGAAAGCTGAGGCTCCACCGACCTTGGGCACTGAAAGTGCCCAAATTGCACCATTTAGTCCGCCTGGACCTACCTGTACTAAAACTTCTCTAAAATCACTTAATTCACTTTATTAGCATTTATCCTGGAACAGGGTTTTCATCAGATGTTGTTATATGTTTCCCTAAAGGTTCTGGGCTACTATCCCATAGTTTCAAGGTGGTATTCACTCTAAATAATGTGTTTTCTCTAGGTGAAAATTGACATTTCTTCCTATGTTCTAGCTGAGTTTACTCTGACACAGTAACATCTATATTGATTCTGACACTTCTGCAGCCACCTCACAGGTGTTACCTTCTTTTTGAAACCAACTTTATTCATATAGCCCTTGTAGTTGTGGAGGCATACTCTATTAATTTTGGGCATGTCATTTCGGGCAGGAGGCATGTGAAATAGGCCTAGGGCTTAACAGGTTAACGGAGGACGATCTCAAAGCCTAGGATGAGCTCATGGCTCAGGGGCCTCACCTTGGGTCTTGGGTACCGTGCCCTTCCACATGCTGAGGGTCAGTCCTTCCCCGGCCACAGTCTCGCTCCCCAGAGTGGTCTTCACTAAGAAGCTGGCGTCGGGTAGCACCTCCATGGAGCTCACGGCCGAGTGCAGAACCTTCTTCTCACAGCTCTGGTTCTTGCTGTCGATCTCATAGAAGACCCCCTGTCAGGGAGAACCACGGGGACCCCCTTAGAGAACCGACCCCAGGCTTCAAACGAGGGCACAAACACACAAAGGGCAGAAGGGGTACCTGGTCGAAGAGCAGGAGCAGGTCCAGGTTCCTGGACGAGTTGGTCGTGACGAAACCGGGCCAGGGGGCGGTCTTCATGCGGAGTTTCCTCGCCAAGGGATCGTAAACAAATTCGGCAACTACATTGGCTCCGCTCCTCAAATCAGACTGGGGAAGGAAAAAGGCAGTAAGAAAGGATTCAGGGGTTCTCCATCTGTTCTCATCGAGAAGAAGATTGGTCGGGGGGTTTCGTACGACTTACCATGGCAATAGTCCCTGTCATGTTGGGCGAATCTACGAAACAACAAGCTTGGATATGAGTGCAACTCAAACAGACGTTACAAAGCTATGAAGACACACATACACAGCAGAGCGGCAGAATAGAAACGTTCTTACGGCAGGCCTGGTGGTGGTCCGCCATGCTGGTGGACAGACCCATGAGACACAACGCTGTGACGACTGCAAACATCTCCGCGGTTACGGCGCTTCACAACACAGGAAGTGCAGGGAAAGACGACGCTCGCAACTTGTGGTGCTTCTGGCCGGACCCAGGGCCTTTTATAGCCCCCCCATCCCAGCCTGAGCGGGGTCGACAAACAGCCGGCCCCCTTGCGGTCCCCGTGGCGACCCTGGCCTCTTCACAAACACCTGCACAAGCACAGACAAGCTGTTGTTGTATAGAGCACTGGGCCAACCAATCACGTGGGAGCAACACAGCTCCCTTGGCAGGGAACAAATTTCTGTCCCTTACCTCGCGTGACCTCGAGGCTGGGACTGGGAAAACGTTCCTCTCTGGGTCCTTTCTGATTCTGAGGTCGCCAGATAGAGTGAATACATGGCACTGTATTGGTGGAACAACACGGCTGTCTGAGACTTACGTTCTGTGTTTTCCTTGATGTTGTGCACTGCTTTGGTGAACAGAAGTGTCCCTCGGCCTTGAGAACAAGCCAGGATCAGCTCCACTCTGCTCACCTCATCGAACCCTGAACTCTGACCCCTGGTCCGGGTTTTTTAGGGTACACCTGTCATTCTCCATGTTGATTTCTACATTTTTGATTATATATCTGCTGATTATATATTTCTATAATCGGCTATATGTCCTAAATACATACATATTTGTTATATATTGTTATTTGTTATATATGGATCAAAATCTCATGTCTTTCACCAAATTTGAGAATGTTATTTTTTCTTTCTTACTCCCTTTTCAAAGCCAAAACAAAAGTATATTTTGCCAAAAGTTTCATTAAAAAGTTTTTTTCAAAGTCAATACCTGGTTGTGGGTTTGACAGAGACGGTCCCCTCTGAGGTGAAACTAAGATAAGAAACTGAGACTGGCTGCATCCATCTGCTCAGAAAGTCCCTGATGGGACGACGCTGGGGTGAGACCCAGCGAGGAAACCAGACCGCTGCTTTCACAACACAGAGACAGGCCAAGGAGACGGAACGGTAGGTTCTCTCCTTTCATGTTTTCCACTCATGAAATAAACGGGAAGCGATTTGAGAATGAGGGAAACTAGAAGCAGTGATGATGAAATCCACAACGCTCTGGAAATAGATGTGGTGACCAGATCAAAAGGGGGGAGACGCTTGTGAAAAAAAGGGATGTCCATTTTGAGCGCGAGATTATGTAAAACTATTTGCAACAGGGTTTCTTTCCCAAAAAAAAAACACACCGAAAATAGAGGATTCCATCTGGAATATTTGAACTTTTACTTTGAAACCGTCTTCTAACAATCCCCTTCTATACGCGATGAGGAGCCTAAAAACAGACTCGATTAAACCAACCTGATTCTGTACGGCTGCGTGTTTGTTATTCACAACATGACGTGATGACGAGATCTTGAATACATTTTATTGAGTGAACTACACTGTGTCAGCTGTGCAGGTCTGGTCTGACTTCAAACCCGGGGGCTAATCTCAGCTCCGATCCCAGTGGCGGTGACAGACCCAGTAGGCGTACCATGCCGCCCTCCTCAGCACATGACACTTGTTGTTACAGCAAGCGGAGGAGAATGTCCCACCGCAGGTACTTCCTCTCGCGTGAATCATTATTGTAAAAAGTAAAAAAAACTCCAACAGAAACCAAAACTGAGACCAGTACTCGATAAATACTGCCGCGCAACATGTCGCTGCACAGACAATAACCCTCTACCACAAGGTAAGGCTGTTCATCTTCTCTTGTCCTCATCTCTTGGGGTCTAGATCAGGGGGAACCAACCATAGCTCTGTCGGCGTCTCTCGGTGGGGAGACGCTCAACATTAGGAAAGTATGGCCAGCTGAGAGTGCTGATTGTTATACATAGGATCTGTTGTAGTTATTGGTTAAGTGTGTTTGAGTTCAATGTACAGAGTGATTACACACAGGCGCGCAGGCACACAAACACACGTACCTTTCAAAACAAACAGCACACTGTGTTGAAGGCAGCGCTGCAATAATTACTTTTAGCAACGTCACTACTGTTAGATATAACTTCCGTTTTCTAGAAATGAAAGAAGTGAATGGTAGCAATTTGAATGAATTATTTTGTACATTTTATGCTGAATTCTTGTTATAATATATATAGGCTATATAATATGGTTCCATACTGCCTTCTTTATAGGGCATTGCTAATTCAAATAATAGCAAGAGTTGAAGAGGTTAAATGCAAAAGCAATGTTTTTATACACAAGATATTTTTTTATATCTATCTAAAAAATATTTGTTAAAAATGTTGTTTTGCATGACCCGTCTCTGTACTGTCTAACCCCTACCTGCTCCTTAACGACCTGTCTCTGTACTGTCTAACCCCTACCTGCTCCTTAATGACCTGTCTCTGTACTGTTAACCCCTACCTGCTCCTTAATGACCTGTCTCTGTACTGTTAACCCCTACCTGCTCCTTAATGACCTGTCTCTGTACTGTTAACCCCTACCTGCTCCTTAATGACCTGTCTCTGTACTGTCTAACCCCTACCTGCTCCTTAATGACCTGTCTCTGTACTGTTAACCCCTACCTGCTCCTTAATGACCTGTCTCTGTACTGTCTAACCCCTACCTGCTCCTTAATGACCTGTCTCTGTACTGTCCAACCCCTACCTGCTCCTTAATGACCTGTCTCCTCCTACAGATGACTGCTTGGATCCAGACCCTCCTCATGCTATCCCTCCTGGCCCTGGTCTACGGGGCCCCCCCTTCCCCCCAGGAGGGGGGGTACAGGAACTCCCTCCACCTCACAAGACTCGCCAGGACCAGAGTCAGCCAGCTGCTGAGGACCTTTGTGAGTCAGAACTGTCTCTCTCCCCGCTGTCTTTCTCTCTCTCACTCTCTCTCTCTCGCTCTCTCTCTCTCTCTCTCTCTCTCTCTCTCTCTCTCTCTCTCGCTCTCTCTTTCCCTCACCTTCTCCCTGTCTCTCTCGCTCTCTGTCTCTGTATCTCTGTCTCTCCCTCTACCTGCCTCTCTTTAACACTCTCTCTTTCTCTCTCCCTCTTTCCCTCACCCTCTCCCTGTGTGTCTCTCTCTCTTCTCCCTGTGTGTGTCTCTCTCTCGCTCTCTCTCTCTCTCCCTCTGTCTCTCTCTCTCTCCCTCTTTCCCTCACCCTCTCCCTGTGTCTCTCTCTCTCTCTCTCTCTCTCCCTCTCTCCCTATGTCTCTGTCTCTCCGTCTCTCTCCCTCTGTCTCTCTCTGTCTCTCTCTCCTTTCTCTGTATCTGTCTCTCCGTTTCTATCCCTCTTCTTCACCCAGATATGTATGTTCAGTTTGAGATCAGAACCAGCTCCTTGTTAATCTGAATATTTTATTCATCAGAGTACTTTATTGATCACAGTATTTTATCTATCAGAATAGACTGTATGGTTTGTAGCAGGCCAGAGGGTGTTGGGTTTCCACGCCACCAAGTTAAACAGATCAAGCGACACAGTTCAAAAGGGGGATTTATTTACATCCCCCTTTTGGGATGTAAATAAATAAATAGGTAAATAGTTATCACCAGGGTGGGGAAAAGGGTAATTCAAAGTCTGTAGTCTGTGTCCAGGGGTCGTTGACTTGGAGGGTCCTCAAACAAATCGGTCGGCACACCGGTAATCGCTAAAGTTCCAGGTCTCTCTTGGCCGTACAATGTTCACAGAAGCTCACGAAGATGCTCTCTGTAGTATGCTAGGCCCCATGTGGTCGCACGCTCTCCCTTTTGCCCCAAAGCACTCCTGCCTAATGCTCCTCAGGCAATGCATCGTTAAGGGAGGAAGTCCATGTAAGGCTTGGGGGTGGAGCCAATGTATTAATATTAATATTAATTCAGTTATATTTTTTCTATTATTTATGTATTATTTAGAGAATTATGACTTTAAAGGACAGTCTGTACATACAGTCTGGAACCTTCTTGTTGTTTACATTGTTGTTGTTGTTATTGTAGAAGGAGCAGCAGCTGGGAGACGCACACTTTGAAGACAGGAGTCTCCATCTGAACGACCTCCCCACCCTCTCAACTGACCTCCACCGATGGCTGGGCCTCGAGGTAGGAGTCTGAGCCTGGAGGTTAGAGTCTGAGCCTGGAGGTTAGAGTCTGAGCCTGGAGGTTAGAGTCTGGGCCTCGAGGTTAGAGACTGAGCCTTGAGATTGGAGTCTGAGCCTGGAGGTTAGTGGCTGAGCCTGGAGGTTAGAGGCTGGGCCTGGAGGTTAGAGACTGAGCCTTGAGGTTAGAGACTGAGCCTAGGGGCACGAGGTTAGAGGCTGGGCCTGGAGGTTTGAGTCTGAGCCTGGAGGTTGGAGTCTGAGCCTGGAGGTTTGAGTCTGAGCCTGGAGGTTTGAGTCTGAGCCTGGAGGTTTGAGTCTGAGCCTGGAGGTTAGAGTCTGAGCCTGGAGGTTAGAGTCTGAGCCTGGAGGTTAGAGTCTGAGCCTGGAGGTTGGAGTCTGAGCCTGGAGGTTTGAGTCTGAGCCTGGAGGTTAGAGACTGAGCCTTGAGGTTAGAGACTGAGCCTAGGGGCACGAGGTTAGAGGCTGGGCCTGGAGGTTTGAGTCTGAGCCTGGAGGTTTGAGTCTGAGCCTGGAGGTTGGAGTCTGAGCCTGGAGGTTGGCGTCTAAAGATGTGTTGTTTTGTAGGAGCGGGAGCGTCTCAGTGAGGCCTCCGACAGCCTCCAGATCTACTGGAGCATGCTGCAGGGGATAAGGGAGCACATCCTGGCGGAGAACCACCCGCATGGGGCCCCCCGAGGGGACAAGACAGCCCTGAGCCTCCCGGACAGCATCCACCACGTCCAGCTGGACCTCAGAGACCTGATGAGACGTCTCCAGACCCTGGTACTGAAAACATGCTGCTTCCTTATGGCCCTCCTCATGACAACGCACGCGCTCTCACACACACACACACACACACAAACTCACACGACATGCAATGCTATTCTATTTAATAATAAAAATTATAGTGATGCATTTTATTTATGGGCGCCTTTCTTGACACCCAGGGTCACCTTACAAAATCAAAAACAATCAAAACAATCAATTCACCAATCAAGACATAAGAGCAAGCAAATAAATAAAATAATAAAATAATAAAACAGTGTACAGAGAGAAAAGAGTCATTCCAGTCCCAAGAATGCAACTGACTCGAAGGGAGTAGGCTTGTCTGAATAGACTCGTCTTCAGGGGAGGTTCGAGCTATTACGCTGTTTCTAAGATGTCCGTCCCTCTGCCTGTGTCCGTCCTCCGTCCAGCTGCAGGGCGTGAGCAGCAGTGAGGAGGACCGGGCCCCCACTGACTCCCAGAGCGTCCTCCGGTCCCCCGTCGGTCGACGGAGCGCCCAGACGGCGTGGCTGAGGCGCCTGGAGATGTACGTGGTCCTGAGGGACCTGGACCTCTACCTCACCAAGACAGCCCGGGACCTGCTGCTGCTGGAGGCCAGGCGCCACGGCTCCCTGCTGGGCGTCCCCGCCCTGCACTAAGACCCCCCCCCCCGAGCGACCCACCACACCGCGGGGGTTCAGTGTGTTAGGTGTTTGGTAGGTTTAGTTTGTTTAGAGTGTTTAGTAGTGTTAGGAGTTTAGTGTTCAGTGTTTAGTATGTTCAGTGTTTAGTCTTCAGTCTTCAGTGTTTAGTATGTTCAGTGTTTAGTCTTCAGTCTTCAGTGTTTAGTATGTTTAGTGTTTAGTCTTCAGTCTTCAGTCTTCAGTGTTTAGTCTTCAGTCTTCAGTGTTTAGTGTTTAGTGTTTAGTGTTTAGTGTTTAGTGTTTAGTGTTCAGTGTTCAGTCTTCAGTCTTCAGTGTTTAGTCTTCAGTGTTTAGTGTTTAGTGTTCAGTGTTCAGTGTTTAGTCTTCAGTGTTTAGTGTTTAGTATGTTTAGTGTTTAGTGTTTAGTGTTCAGTGTTTAGCATGTTTAGTGTTCAGTGTTAAGTGTTTAGTATGTTTAGTGTTCAGTGTTAAGTGTTGAGTATGTTCTGTGTTTAGTGTTCAATGTTCAGTGTTCAATGTTTGGTATTCAATGTTCAGTGTTTAGCCTTCAGTGTTTAGTATGTTCAGTGTTTTAAGTGTTTTTAGTGTTTAGTGTTTACTGGATCTCGATCTCATCATCCTGAGCCCAACATCAGCCTTTTACACAACATAATATTATATTTATTGACATATTTATTACTGAATATTTATTTTAAGGAATTTTTATTTAATTTAACTGAATTAATGTATACGTTGTTTGGTGTGAATTTTCAATAAAGAAAGAGCCTCTTTGATCGTTTTACTTCATTTAAGATATAATTTTATTATTACAAAAAGATTGGTTAATCAAAACATTAGACACGATGTAGTTGACATCATCCGTTAGATTATGTGGCAACATGAATTAATAGGACGCGTGAGTCAGTGAGTGGCTGTGTTATAATATTAAAAAATACTAAAATAATATATAGAACAAAAATAATATTTGCGACAAAAGGAAACGAGAAGGACTTCAGTTTCTGCTCGGCTCCTCAGAAGAACACGGAAACTTCATTGGTCAATGAATGAATGAATGATTGAATGAATGAATGAATGAATCAGTCATTCTTTAGAGTCACACTTGACGGGCGGTCTGAAACGAAAGAGATGAACATACTCATTACGATCTATGTAGCTATATGAACTACTATTAACAATTATCTATTATTAAATACTAACTACTATGAACTATTTTAAGCTTTTATCTATTATCAACTGCTAAGTAATGTTAACTATTATTAGCTTATTTCTATTATTAAGAAATAACAATTATGAACTATTATCTATTATTAAATACTAACTACTATGAACTATTAATGAACGATTAACCCTTCTCCACCTCACCATCACTAGTCTCCCCTCTCCTCCCCTCCCCTCACCCCTCCTCCCCCCTCCCCTCTCCTCTCTCCTCCCCTCCTCCCCCCCCCTCTGCCCCCCTCTCCCCTCCCCCCTCTCCCCTCTCCCCCCTCCCCCCCTCCCCTCACCCCTCCTCTCCTCTCCTCCCCCCCTCCCCCCCCCTCCCCTCACCCCTCCTCTCCCCTCCCCTCCCCCCCTCCCCTCCTCTCCCCTCCCCTCCCCTCTCCTCCCCCCCCTCCCCCCCCTTCTCCCCCCCCCCTCTCCTCCCCTCCCCCTCCCCTCTCCTCTCCCCTCTCCTCTCCCCTCCCCTCCCTCCCCTCCCCCCTCCCCTCTCTCTCCCTCCCTCTCCCCTGCCCCTCCTCACCACCAGTAGGTGTCCATGCTTCCCCTTAGCCACCTTCTGCTCCGGGCCCCTGGTGAAGTCCACCACGCCCTCCTTGCTGCGGGCAGCAGAGAACCTGATGCTGGGACACAGCGGAGACCGGCGAGTATTGATCTGCTCATTGTTCAGCTCAGCACCACAGACAAACGACTATTGATTAAAGACTAACTGGGTATGCATTAATTATAGATCAGAGACTAACTGGGTATGTATTGATTATTGATCAGAGACTAACTGGGTATGTATTTATTATAGATCCAAGACTAACCGGATACGAATTGATCATTGATCAGAGACTAACATGATACATATTGATTACTGATCAGAGACTAACATGATACATATTGATTATTGATTAGAGACTAGCAGGATACGTATCGATTATTGATCAGAGACTAACAGGATATTTATTGATTATTGCACCGACCTGCCCTGGCTCACGTTGACCTGGTCGACCTTGTTGGCCATCATGGCGACTTTTGTCACGACCTCGATCACATGATCACACAGAAGCACCACGTCCGCCTGGCAGAGACACAGGTTCAGGGGTCAGGGGTCAGGTCAGGGTGAAGGTTAGGGTCAGAGGTCAGAGGTCAGAGTGGTACCTTCTGCTTGTTGTCTTCACAGAGCACGTGCAGAACGAGGATCCCGTCACTGAGGCGGCTCACTGAGATTCCTGAGAAACACATTGAAATGGTGACACACACACGCACGCACGCACGCACGCACACACACACACACACACACACACGTGCATGCACACACAAACACACACACGTGCATGCACACACACACACACACACACACACACACACACACACACACACACACACACACCGAGCACAAACTCACACACACAAACATACAGAGGTAGGGAGAGAGAGGTAGAGAGAGAGAGAGGGAGAGAGAGGTATAGAGAGAGAGAGGTAGAGCGAGGTAGAGAGAGGTAGAGAGATGTAGAGCAAGGTAGAGCGAGGTAGAGAGATGTAGAGAGAGGGAGATAGAGCAAGGTAGAGAGAGAGGTAGAGAGAGGTAGAGCTAGATAGAGAGAGGTAGAGAGAGAGAGGTAGAGCTAGAGAGGTAGAGCGAGGTAGAGAGAGGTAGAGAGAGAGAGGTAGAGGGAGAGAGAGGTAGAGAGAAACCGACCTCTGAGTGCGTCGTAGTCTATCCTCTGCTTGATCTTGGTCTTCTCCACCAAGACGATCGCTGAGCCCGTCAGCAGCAGTTGGCGGGGGCGGGGCTTAAAGCCTCGTCGGTCGTACTTAGTGACTGACACCCCGTACTAGAGGAGGAGGAGGAGGAGGAGGAGGAGGAGGAGGAGGAGGAGGAGGAGGAGAGGAGGAGGAGGAGGAGGAGGAGGAGGGGTGACTCTTTGGTGACCAATTTTGCATTGAACCAGATTTTTAACACCGGCAGCCTGCGGGGTGTTGGTGGGGGACCCCAAAAGAAGTCACCTAGGTAGCGAGTAGCATTGGATACATTAGATATTCAGGGTAGTTTACCTGACATTAGATATTCAGGGTAGTTTACCTAACATTAGATATTCAGGGTAGTTTACCTGACATTAGATATTCAGGGTAGTTTACCTGGACCTTTTCACTGCCCAGGGTCTGGACCACTTTGAGGTTGATCTGCTCGCTCTCTGGGGGGGGGGGGGAAGAGAGAGAGAGAGAGAGAGAGAGAGAGAGAGAGAGAGAGAGAGAGAGAGAGATAAAGTTTACACAAGGTGGGCTGTGTGTGTGTGCGTGCGCGCGTGCGTCCGTGTGTGCGCGTGTGTGTGTGTGTGTGTGTGTGTGTGTGTGTGTGTGTGTGTGTGTGTGTGTGTGTGTGTGTGTGTGTGTGTGTGTGTGTGTGTGTGTGTGTGCTCACCGAGGCGTGTCCCCAGGAAGAGAGCAGCGACACTGGGAGGGTAGCTGTCCTTCTGTCCTCGGAAGAGCTCACTGGCCACCACCTTCTGGTCCATCTGGGGGGGGGGGGGGGGGGGGTGAGAGAATGAATGAGTGAGTGTGGGGCAGAGAGTGAATGAAGGAGTGAGAGGGTGTGTGTGGGAGTGTGTGAATGAATGAGTGAGAAAGTGAGGGTGGGAGTGTGTGAATGAATGACTGAGTGTGGGAGAGTGAGAGAATGAATGAGTGAGTGAAAGAGTGAATGAGTTACTGAAAGAGTGAGAGAGCGAGTGAGAGGGTGATGGATGATGTCACGGTACCTGCTTCCTCCACTCCGGGAGGATCCTCAGGCAGAACTTCCTCACCATGTTGCTCATGTTCAGCTGACGCAGCTCCTCTGAGGCCTGCAGCACCGCAACATTAATACAATGAAATAATAACGGAATATAATGATACAATAATAATTAGGGCTGGGCAAGTTAACGCGTTAATTATGCGTAAATGCAATCATATTTGAACGTGATTAATACACATTGACGCATTAATGCACATTCTCTCTCTTTTCTTTTGTTTACTTTGATTTTGAAAGGTTAGGCCCACAGAATGTCAACATTCATATCAGAAATTTTTTTTGTTTTTAGTTCCACTTAACTTTCAATTACTGACTGGAATTGGTGACTGCCTCACTACAATTCCCAATTCCAAATCTGTGGTTTTCGGTAACTTTCCTTTTCAACCCACACTGAATGAGTCAATAAAACTCCATCGAGATCACTTGACCTATTTTTTGCTTATTAAGTACATTTGGTATGAATGATAATGTGTCATTCCATTTGATAATCTCATTTAACTTCAATTAGAGTGGATTTAAAATATAATTTTAAAAGTGTGATTAATCGCGAATTAACTCACCAATACTATGCGATTAATCGCGATTAAAACTTTAAATCTTTGCCCAGCACTAATAATAATAATGATAATAATAATAATAATAATAAGACAGTACAATAATATAATAATACAGTAACATAATAACATTATATAATAGTAATATAATAATAATATCCTAACTAACGAGTATGTTATACTGACGAACATGTGACTGACAAGTATGTTATACAAACGAGTATGTGACTAACGAGTGTGTTATACTAACGATTTAGTGACTAACGAGTGTGTGATTAACGAGTATGTTCTACTAACGAGAGTGTGACTAACGAGTGTGTGACTAACAAGTGTGTTCTATTAACGAGTGTGTTATACTAACAAGTATGTTCTACTAACGAGTGTGTGACTAATGAGTGTGTGATTAACACGTGTGTGAATAACGAGTATGTTATATTAATGAGTGTGTTACTAACAAGTATGTTATATCAACCAGTGTGTTAAACTAATGAGTGTGTGACTAACGAGTATGTTATATTAACGAGTGTGTTCTACTAACGAGTATGTGACTAACGAGTATGTTCTACTAACGAGTATGTGACTAGACTAACGCGTGTGTAATACTAACGAATATGTGACTAAGGAGTATGCTATATTAATGAGTGTGCTATATTAACCAGTGTGTTATACTACCGCGTGTGTTCTACTAACGAGTGTGTTCCACTAATGAGTGTCAGACTCAGGAGTACCTGTGTGAGGGAGGGGGGCGGGTTGGGCCAGCTCTTGTCCAGCACGCTGCGGGGCAGGTTCCTGCGCAGCGTCTTCAGGAAGGAGCAGCGCACGTGGTCCAGGAAGTAGTCGTTGTCAGGGCCGTACTCCTCGTGGCGGTGGATGAAGCCCTTAACCAGCCTATCAGGGCACAGGGCAGGCTGCTCACACACCACCACACGCTGAGGACTCACTTCTTCTTCTGCACCCAGTGGCTACCCACTTGTGGGAAATAGTTCAGCGTATTCCAGTAAAAGTTCCGTATATTTCACTTTTTTCCAGTGGAGTCAATAATAATTCCCCAAATATGGGTAGCGCTTTTCCCAATGCTCAAAGAAGCTTCACAATAGCAGCTAAATTATACAAATCAAAAATAAAAACGAAACAAAAACAAACAAAACAGAAAGGGGCAGGGAGGGCATTCCAGATGGAGGGGGCGGCTGCAGCATAGTTCACTATATCTCACTATAGTCCAGTATATTCCACTATATTCCAGCATAGTTCACTATATTTCACCATAGTCCAGTATATTTCACTATATTCCAGTAAAGTCCAGTATAGTTCACTATTTGTCGCTATATTCCAGTATATTTCACTATATTTCAGTAAAGTCCAGTACATATCCCGTTACCTTCGTATTAAGTTGGCTGCATCTCGTCGTCTTCTAGCTCTCCTGCGAGCTTTTGTTCCACGCCACGCAGCCTGGATCACTATGACTACACACACACACACACACACACACACACACACACACACACACACACACACACACACACACACACACACACACACACACACACACACACACACACACACACACACACACGTATATAATGTATGTGATAGTGTTAGTGGCGAGCAGGTCCAACATGTATATAATGTGTATAACAGTGATGGTGGTGAGCAGGTCCAACATGTATATAATGTGTATAACAGTGATGGTGGTGAGCAGGTCCAACATGTATATAATGTGTATAACAGTGATGGTGGTGAGCAGGTCCAACATGTATATAATGTGTATAACAGTGATGGTGGTGAGCAGGTCCAACATGTATATAACGTGTATAACAGTGATGGTGGCGAGCAGGTCCAACATGTATATAACGTGTATAACAGTGATGGTGGCGAGCAGGTCCAACATGTATATAATGTGTATAACAGTGATGGTGGCGTGCAGGTCCAACATGTATATAATGTGTATAACAGTGATGGTGGTGAGCAGGTCCAACATGTATATAATGTGTATAACAGTGATGGTGGTGAGCAGGTCCAACATGTATATAATGTGTATAACAGTGATGGTGGTGAGCAGGTCCAACATGTATATAATGTGTATAACAGTGATGGTGGTGAGCAGGTCCAACATGTATATAACGTGTATAACAGTGATGGTGGTGAGCAGGTCCAACATGTATATAACGTGTATAACAGTGATGGTGGTGAGCAGGTCCAACATGTATATAACGTGTATAACAGTGATGGTGGTGAGCAGGTCCAACATGTATATAACGTGTATAACAGTGATGGTGGTGAGCAGGTCCAACATGTATATAATGTGTATAACAGTGATGGTGGCGAGCAGGTCCAACATGTATATAATGTGTATAACAGTGTGACTGACCTGCGTTTCGGATGCGCTTGTATTTGGCTCTCTCTCTGTATCCTCTCCATGAAGTCTGGAGGATCAACGCTGAAACACAACACAGAGACACTCCGTCACGCTCCACCGTCACGCGCCACGCAGGGTGGCTGACCCCACCCTGAGTGCCTACTCAGGAGGTCTGACCCCACCCTGAGTGCCTACTCAGGAGGTCTGACCCCACCCTGAGTCCCTACTCAGGAGGTCTGACCCCACCCTGAGTCCCTACTCAGGAGGTCTGACTCCACCCTGAGTCCCTACTCAGGAGGTCTGACTCCACCCTGAGTCCCTACTCAGGAGGTCTGACCCCACCCTGAGTCCCTACTCAGGAGGTCTGACTCCACCCTGAGTCCCTACTCAGGAGGTCTGACTCCACCCTGAGTGCCTACTCAGGAGGTCTGACTCCACCCTGAGTCCCTACTCAGGAGGTCTGACCCCACCCTGAGTCCCTACTCAGGAGGTCTGACCCCACCCTGAGTGCCTACTCAGGAGGTCTGACCCCACCCTGAGCCCTACTCAGGAGGTCTGACTCCACCCTGAGTGCCTACTCAGGAGGTCTGACCCCACCCTGAGTGCCTACTCAGGAGGTCTGACCCCACCCTGAGCCCTACTCAGGAGGTCTGACTCCACCCTGAGTGCCTACTCAGGAGGTCTGACCCCACCCTGAGACCCTACTCAGGAGGTCTGACTCCACCCTGAGTGCCTACTCAGGAGGTCTGACCCCACCCCCCTCTCTACTCACCGATGTCGGGCTTCTTGGCTTCCAGTTCGTCTTCGGTGGTGAACAGAGTCTTGGGCAGGCGGATGAAGATCTTGGACCTGTGGGGAGAGTTGGTCACCTCATCATCATCATCATCAATATCATCACCTTCATCACCATTCCCAGCAGCTCCGCCCAATAGCACCATATTAGCATTCACTTCCTCCCGTTACAGGGTACTTAGACAGTACTAGGTACCTGCCCATCTCATATGGTACTACAGGGTATTCAGTCAGTACTAGGTACCTCCCATCTCCTCTGGTACTACAGGGTATTCAGTCAGTACTAGGTACCTCCCATCTCCTCTGGGACTACAGGGTATTCAGTCAGTACTAGGTACCTCCCATCTCCTCTGGTACAGGGTATTCAGTCAGTACAAGGTACCTCCCATCTCCTCTGGTACAGGGTATTCACTCAGTACTACAGGGTATTCAGTCAGTACTAGGTACCTGCCCATCTTGTACTCCTCTGGTTTGTAGCCCAGGTACTGGACCAGGGTGGAGACACCTTCAGCCAGCTCTCCCTGCCACACGGGCCATGTCTCAGGGCACAGCGGCTTGTATCTGGAGAGACGATACGCCATTTACATTACGTCACTGCATCATTACATCATTATGTCACTGAGTCATTATGTCATGACATCCTTACGCCATTTACATTAGGTCACTGAATCATTAGGTCATTAAGTCATTACGCCATTTACATTAGGTCACTGAATCATTAGGTCATTACGTCATTACGCCATTTACATTAGGTCACTGAATCATTAGGTCATTACGTCATTACGCCATTTACATTAGGTCACTGAATCATTAGGTCATTACGTCATTACACCATTTACATTAGGTCACTGAATCATTAGGTCATTACGTCATTACACCATTTACATTAGGTCAATGAATCATTACATCATTCCGTCATGACATCCTTACGTCCCTTCATCATGACGTCCCTGCATCATGACGTCACTACATTATCATACACCATCATAATGTCACTAGGTCCTTGCTACACTAGGTCATTACATCACTCCGTTAGGTCATAGGTCATCACCTCTGAAGGAAGGCCTCAAAGTGTCGTCGGTAGGCGAACCCCGCCCTTCTGACGCGCAGGTTCTCCATGAGCCCCAGGTACTTCACCTGGTGTCTGACCAGCACCTCGTCGAACCGCCCTAAAGACACACGGACGGCGTTAGAGGAGCCACCAGCGCCACAGCGTCTGACAGCTAGGGCCACATGGAGTCAGGGAGCAGAATCCAACAGCCAGGGCTGACATCCACCAAACCCCACATCCACATTGAGCCAGTTACAAACCCTCTGAGTTCTGTTTCACATAGAGTGCAGAGAGCCCAAAGGGAATGAGACACACAAGGTTAACGACCTTAAAGCGTGAGTAAACTCCCTGTTTTGGTTGGAATAGGACACAACGAGATGATCAAAAATGCCTTTTTGGCTGAGAGTTCTAGGAGGAGTGGGGGCATGTTTGTATATTTATAATTCTTCATGATGAGCGATGTTGTATATGAAAGGTGTTACATCATGATGTTCGAGAAGCTTGACCCTTTCTTGGATGTGGACATCAAAATAAACCGCTGCCGAAAGCCTTCAGAGCAGAGTGGAACGTTCAAAACTGGTTGGCTGGTTAAAACATTTATTATACTCATTTTTTACAAATAACTATCTCATTCAAGTAACAGTGGAAAAGTGTCATAGATTAATATGTTCCCAATCATGTAAGACAGTTAAGCATGACCCCCCCCAAATTAATAAATAATAATATCGGATTTGGGTTTACTGTCCCTTTAAGGTGTTTGATTGACACATTGGGTGGAGGAGGGTCCACCTGGTTGCTTGGCATCGTTGGGTTTGATGCAGCGGACGTACGACGGCTCCTTAGACATCAGGGTCTCCATCAGCTTGGTCAGGCTGTTCTTAAACTGGGTGGCCGCCTGCAGAGCACCAGGACACCAGGTTACACCACTGCTACTTTACACTGCTACTCCATCACTACAACATTACACTACTGCTACTTTACACTGCTACTCCATCACTACAACATTACACTACTGCTACTTTACACTACTACTCCATTACTACAACATTACACTACTGCTACTTTACACTGCTACTCCATTACTACAACATTACACTACTGCTACTTTACACTGCTACTCCATTACTACTACATTACACTACTGCTACTTTACACTGCTGCTACATTACACTACTGCTACATTACTACTACATTACACTACTGCTACTTTACACTGCTACTCCATCACTACAACATTACACTACTTCTACTTTACACTACTGCTACATTACACTACTGCTACATTACACTGCTACTCCATTACTACAACGTTACACTACTGCTACTTTACACTGCTACTCCATTACACTACTGCTACTTTACACTGCTACTCCATTACTACAACATTACACTACTGCTACTTTACACTGCTACTCCATTACTACTACATTACACTACTGCTACATTACACTGCTACTCCATTACTACAACGTTACACTACTGCTCCATTACACTACTGCTACTTTACACTGCTACTCCATTACTACAACATTACACTACTGCTACTTTACACTGCTACTCCATTACTACTACATTACACTACTGCTACTTTACACTGCTACTCCATTACTACAACATTACACTACTGCTACTTTACACTGCTACTCCATTACACTAGTGCTACTTTACACTGCTACTCCATTACACTACTGCTACTTTACACTGCTACTCCATTACACTACTGCTACTTTACACTGCTACTACATTACACTACTGCTACTTTACACTGCTACTACATCACTACAACATTACACTACTGCTACTTTACACTGCTACTCCATTACTACTCCATTACACTACTGCTACTTTACACTACTGCTGCTTTACACTGCTACTCCATTACGACTACATTACACTACTACTTCATTACTACAACGTTACACTACTACTACTACATTACACTACTACTACTACTACATTACACTACTCATACATTACACTACTTTAACATGGCTGAGTGAGTGGGGGTGAGAGAGAGACAGTGGGTGTTAGAGAGAGAGGGGAAGAGAGAGAGAGGAGAGCGGGGATGAGAGAAGCAGGGAAAGGGTGGTTGAGCGAGATTGAGGAAGGTAACCGAAAGAGGAAGGGTCAGGGGGGAAGAGAGAGCGGGGGGGGAGAAAAGAAGGAGTATATTTCAAACCATTTCAGGACGTTTCTGGTCAACCACCTCGCCTCTGCGGAAGCAGTGTTCCACGATGCGATTGGTAGACTGACACATGAGCTGCAGAGAGTCACGAAGGTTCACATGTCATGAGAGGAAACATTGTGGCAACATAGTAAGATGTTTCTTGGGTCATTCATATCTCTCTCTCTCTCTCTCTCTCTCTCTCTCTCTCTCTCTCTCTCTCTCTCTCTCTCTCTCTCTCTCTCTCTCTCTCTCTCTCTCTCTCTCTCTCTCTCTCTCTCATGTCTAAAAACATAAAGAACATAAAACTATGAGAGAGAATCAGTCCTCAACTGTCCTGCAGCTTCTTAAGAAGACCTGGTCCAGGGTTCTGACCAGGACCTGGTCCAGGGTTCTGACCAGGACCTGGTCCAAGGTTCTGACCAGGACCTGGTCCAAGGTTCTGACCAGGACCTGGTCCAGGGTTCTGAGGCACCGGGACGTGGTCCAGGGTTCTGACCGGGACCTGGTCCAGGGTTCTGACCGGGACCTGGTCCAGGGTACTGAGGGACCAGGACCTGGTCCAGGGTTCTGAGGGACCAGGACCTGGTCCAGGGTTCTGAGGCACCAGGACCTGGTCTAGGGTTCTGAGTGGACCAGGACCTATCTGGTCTAGGGTCGGGGGTGCTTGGGACTCACCTCTTTCAGGCTCCTGTACAGGGTGTCGTTGTTCTTGTCCAGGAAACCTGGAGATATCAATGATTTTTTTGGAATCAGCATTAGCATAGGGGTCAGGGGTCAAGGGTCAGGGGTTTGCGTTTGAGTTCAATTGTAATCGGTCAGAATGAAGCCCCTTTCCCAAATAGTTCCAGGTCAATTACTGAGTTCACTGTATCTAGTCAATAGTGATCTTCCCTATTCACACATGCAGCTCTCTTCTGGAGCCCTACGTTACAGTTTCCGTCCCGAAACCCTCCACACGTGGTCGAGCCGAGGCGCAGCCCGGCGGATGACGCTAATGCAACACTGATGGATAATGATGCAGTGAGATGATTGACAGCTGACCGGTGACGGTGTAGTTGACCTCTCCAGCGTAGTGCAGCAGTCTGAACTCCTCGCGGCTCAGCACCCTGCGAGTTTTCCCATTGGCCAGCTTGTGACTACACACACACACACACACACGCACAATCGTCGTCAGGTTTGTCAGAGGGTACAGTGCGCGTGCGTGTGTGTGTGTGTGTGTGTGTGTGTGTGTGTGTGTGTGTGTGTGTGTGTGTGTGTGTGTGTGTGTGTGTGTGTGTGTGTGTGTGTGTGTGCATGTATGCATGTGAGAGAAGAAGGGACTTACGTGACAAAGTGGGCGTGGCCTCCTAGCGTGTCCTCAAGCTTCTCAAGGAAGGACAGGTCACATGCCTCACCTGGCCTCACACACTCCTCGTCCTGCCACACACACACACACCTTTAACAGATTGCTATGGAAACAACCCAACTCTCCACCAATCATAAAAATGGCTACACCTGCACATCGGTGTCTATAAAAACACCTTAACCCTCCTAAGAAGCACTTGGGTCGCTATGGAGACACAGGGGCAGGGATGGATACAGTGTGCGTGGGTCGCTATGGAAACGGGGACGGTTACTGTACCAGGATGGAGATGATGCCCTTGTGCTTCTCCTCGATGAGGTCACAGATGACCTTATTGTCAAAATACTGCACCGGCTCCCACTGAGGAGAGAGGAGGGAGGAGAGAGGAGAGAGAGGAGAAAGGAGGGAGGAGAGAGGAGAGAGAGGAGGGAGGAGAGAGGAGAGAGGAGAGAGGAGAGAGGAGAAAGGAGGGAGGAGAGAGGAGAGAGGAGGGAGAGGTGAGAGGAGGTAGAGGTGAGAGGAGAGAGAGGAGAGAGAGGAGGGAGGAGAGAGGAGAGAGAGCAGAGAGGAGGGAGGACAGGGGAGAGAGGAGAGAGAGGAGAGAGGAGGGAGGAGAGAGGAGAGAGAGGAGGGAGGAGAGAGGAGAGAGGAGAGAGAGGAGAGAGGAGAGAGAGGAGAGAGGAGAGAGAGGAGAGAGAAGAGAGAGGAGGGAGGAGGGAGGAGAGAGGAGAGAGGAGAGAGGAGAGAGAGGAGAAAGGAGGGAGGAGAGAGGAGAGAGAGGGAGAGAGGGAGAGGAGAGAGGAGAGAGAGGAGAGAGAGGAGGGAGGAGAGAGGAGAGAGGAGAGAGGAGAGAGGAGAGAGAGGAGAAAGGAGGGAGGAGAGAGGAGAGAGGAGGGAGAGGTGAGAGGAGGTAGAGGTGAGAGGAGAGAGAGGAGAGAGAGGAGAGAGGAGAGAGAGCAGAGAGGAGGGAGGACAGGGGAGAGAGGAGAGAGAGGAGAGAGGAGGGAGGAGGGAGGAGAGAGAGGAGAGAGGAGAGAGGAGGGAGAGGTGAGAGAGGAGAGAGGAGAGAGGAGAGAGAGGAGAGAGGAGAGAGGAGAGAGAGGAGGGAGGAGAGAGGAGAGAGAAGAGAGAGGAGGGAGGAGGGAGGAGAGAGGAGAGAGGAGGGAGAGGAGAGAGGAGGGAGGAGAGAGAGGAGGGAGGAGGGAGGAGGGAGAAGAGAGAGGAGGGAGGAGGGAGGAGAGAGGAGAGAGGAGGGAGAGGAGGGAGAGGAGGGAGGAGGGAGGAGGGAGAGGAGAGAGGAGGGAGGAGGGAGAGGAGAGAGGAGGGAGGAGAGAGGGGAGAGAGGAGGGAGGAGAGAGGAGGGAGGAGAGAGAAGAGAGAGGAGAGAGGAGGGAGGAGAGAGGAGAGAGAGGAGGGAGGAGAGAGGAGAGAGGAGAGAGGAGAGAGAAGAGAGAGGAGGGAGGAGAGAGGAGAGAGAGGAGGGAGGAGAGAGGAGAGAGAAGAGAGAGGGAGAGGTGAGAGAGGAGAGAGAGGAGGGAGGAGGGAGGAGGGAGGAGAGAGGAGAGAGGAGGGAGAGGAGGGAGGAGAGAGGAGAGAGAGGAGGGAGGAGAGAGGAGAGAGGAGAGAGAAGAGAGAGGAGAGAGGAGGGAGGAGAGAGGAGAGAGGAGAGAGGAGGGAGAGGAGGGAGGAGAGAGGAGAGAGAGGAGGGAGGAGGGAGGAGAGAGGAGAGAGGAGAGAGAGGAGAGAGGAGGGAGGAGAGAGGAGAGAGAGGAGGGAGGAGAGAGGAGAGAGGAGAGAGAAGAGAGGAGGGAGAAGGGATGAGAGAGGAGAGAGATTATAATCAACTGTTAAAACACAACACAACTGACAATACTTTAAACTGAATCTCCATATTTGACGTGCTCCTTTCAGTGGTGCAGGTAGACCAGAGCAGAATGTGAAGGTCCTGAACCCAAAGGACCCCGAGGGCCCCCCCACTCACGGCCACGCCCTCCGTCTCGTACTCCTCCTGCTCCGAGCGCAGCGTGAGCTCGATGAACAGCTGCTGCAGCTTCTCGCTGCAGTAGTTGATGCAGAACTGCTCGAAGCTGAGGGGGGGAGCGGAGACGCCGTTAGGACCCGGGCTCCCCTCCCCACCTGATGCATCAGGTGGGGAGGGGGGGGCAGGTTAGGACCCTGGTCCCATCAGGTGGGGAGGGGAGGGGGGGGGGTTGATGATGAAGGGGTGAGGGGGTGGATGATGAAGGGGTGAGGGGGGGAGGGGGTGGATGATGAAGGGGTGAGGGGGTAAGGGAGGGGGTGGATGATGAAGGGGTGAGGGGGGGAGGGGGTGGATGATGAAGGGGTGAGGGAGGGGAGGGGAGGGGTTGAGGGGGTGGATGATGAAGGGGTGAGGGAGGGGAGGGGGTGGATGATGAAGGGGTGAGGGGGGGAGGGGGTGGATGATGAAGGGGTGAGGGGGTAAGGGAGGGGGTGGATGATGAAGGGGTGAGGGGGGGGAGGGGGTGGAGGATGAAGGGGTGAGGGGGTGAGGGAGGGGGTGGATGATGAAGGGGTGAGGGGGTGAGGGAGGGGGTGGAGGATGAGGGGGTGAGGGGGTGAGGGAGGGGGTGGATGATGAAGGGGTGAGGGGGTGAGGGAGGGAGTGGATGATGAAGGGGTGAGGGGGTGAGGGAGGGGGTGGATGATGAAGGGGTGAGGGGGGACTCACCTGTTGTGCTGGAAGACCTCAAAGCCGTAGATGTCCAGCAGGCCGATGACAGAGGAGCCGTCTCTGCAAGGGGTCCCGTCGCCCTGGGGGGGAGGGAACACACACCGTACCTTAGAGCGGACGTCACCACAGAGGGAGGGGCTCCCCCCCAGGGCACACAGCATGGCTCACCTGGAGGGCCAGCGATTGGTTGATCTTCTCCACCAGCCAGGTGAAGGTGCGGCCGTACACGGCCTGGGCCAGGGCGTCACGGGCCGCGCCCGCCTGCTCGAAGGTCAGGGGGGAGATCATCTGGAACCCAGAGAGGACAGACATCATATACATATATATATATAAATATATATAACATGCTATACGTCAACCTCCTAAGATGGCGCAATCTGATTGGTCGATTGGGTCGTTATATCTCGGGATATTGCCCAATATCCCGAGATTGACACCTCAAACTCTGGATATTGTTTTCATCGCATATTGTCCCGCTTTGCAAGCGTTTCAGAGGAGAAAGTACAAGAAGTTCCACCAAATCCTATCCCTAAAAACACAAAAAGAGCAACACAGTTTTGCTTCCATAGATGTTGAATGATCTGAGTTGTACTGTAGCTGGTTTGTTATTGAGTCTGAGGTAATGGGGGGCGCGCGGTGGTCTCGTCAAGCTAATGAAAACAAATGAACCGCTAATAAAAACAAATAAATCCTGGCACAAAGTGTTATCGCATTAATTTTTGGAGTGTTCACGTGTAGTTTATACTAAAACAATTATTCACCTCAAGCTCCGTGAATAGTGGGGAATAGCTATTCACCACTATTCACTTCGCCTTCGGCGAATAATATATATATATATATATATATATATATATATACACGACATACACCACCCACCAAGCGGATGCGTCATAGAGTCCTCACCTCCTCTCCCTTGGCTGTCAGCTTCTTGTGGGTCAGAGCTTCAGTGAGGGCTGCCCTGTCCACGCCTAGCAGCTGTACACACACACACACACACGCACACACACACACACGCACAGACCCACGCACACGCACACACACACAGACACACACACACACACACACACACACACACACACACACGCAGAGACAGACACACGCACAGACAGACACACGCACAGACAGACACACACACGCACAGACACAGACACACACACACACGCACAGACACACACACAGACAGACACACGCACAGACAGACACACACACACACAGACACACACACACACAGACACACACACACACACACACACATACACAGACACACGCACACACACACATCCACACACACGCACATCCACACACACGCACACACACACAGACACACGCATGCACACACACACACAGACACACACACATATGCACAGACACACACGCACACACACCCACACACACACGCACCCACACCCACAGACACACACACATATGCACAGATACACACGCACACACACACATCCACACACACACACAGACACACACACACACACACACACACACACACACACACACGCAGAGACAGACACACGCACAGACAGACACACGCACAGACAGACACACACACGCACAGACACAGACACACACACACACGCACAGACACACACACAGACAGACACACGCACAGACAGACACACACACACACAGACACACACACACACAGACACACACACACACACACACACATACACAGACACACGCACACACACACATCCACACACACGCACATCCACACACACGCACACACACACAGACACACGCATGCACACACACACACAGACACACACACATATGCACAGACACACACGCACACACACCCACACACACACGCACCCACACCCACAGACACACACACATATGCACAGATACACACGCACACACACACATCCACACACACACACAGACACACAAACACAAACCCATAGTCAGCTCCAGTCAGTCAAGTGTAAGAGTTAATGATAATCAGAGTGTCATCTAGGAGGATGGCCGTCGTCAGCTCCAGTGGGTGGGGGGGGCGGCTGCCTCGGTTTGAGGGTGTGTGTCCATGCCATGCTGACCTGGGTGAGGGTCTTGACCTCCATCTCCGTGGTGACGTAGGTCTGTCCGTCCTCCTCCTCTCCGAACTGAGTGTTCCCCAGGTGGAGCACGCTGCTGATGACGTCCAGAAGCTCCTGAAGACACACGGACGGCACGCCCTGTTACCAGTCAGTCAGTCAGTCAGTCACCAGTCAGTCAGTCACCAGTCAGTCAGTCACCAGTCAGTCAGTCAGTCTGTGTGACTGTGTGTATGTGTGTGTGTGTGTGTCCATGTGTGAGTGTCTGTGTGTCTTTGTGTGTGTGTGTGTGTGTGTGTGTCTGTGTGTCCATGTGTGTGTGTGTGTGTGTGTGTGTGTGTGTGTGTGTGTGTGTGTGTGTGTGTGTGTGTGTGAAAGGGTAGAATGTCGAGGGTCTTAGGTTCAGCACAAAAAGGCAGCAGTGAAGCAAAAATTACTTAGAATCCATTTTAATCCATTTTTTCTTTCATACAACTGAGAATACACAGGCAGCACATGGCATAGCTTCCGCCTTCTAGCTTCCCCCTTCGGGACTGACACGCCTCCCTTATATCTGCTCGTCAGGTCACCCGAGATTGGTACATACCAATCCATGAAATATCGCCGGGGGTGTTTACATATCAATCAACTAAATATGCATCAAACTGGTCAAAACAAACGTACCTATAATAATTTAAACTACATCAGACCTTAGTTATTATTTTTGCGTGGACACACGCCACTACTTACAAAGTACATGTTCAAATAAAGATAATTGATTTCACGGAGACGCAACGGCGTCACTCGCGCACGCCCCTGCACCATATAGCTGTCCCCAGCCGGGCGCGCGCTTCTTAGAAGCCGCATTGAACGCACAGCTGACAACGGCGGTGAGCAGTTTTTGTTTTCTTACCACTCAATACGCAAACCCGCCCCACAATCGCATAATACATCAAATCCCAAACATAATGCAGAAACTTGATTACTCTCGCTTACTCTTGCATGCAAGATAAATGCCCCGGTGCGGCCTCAATACGGACGCGTGAGGACGCGCCAATAGCCGCGTCATCACAGTGTGTGTGTGTGTCCACGTGTGAGTGTCTGTGTGTCTTTGTGTGTGTGTGTGTGTGTGTGTGTGTGTGTGTGTATGTGTCCATGTGTGTGTGTCTGTGTGTTTTTGTGTGTGTGTGTCTGTGTCTTTGTGTGTGTTTGTGTGTGTGTGTGTGTGTGTGTGTGTCCATGTGTGAGTGTCTGTGTGTGTGTGTGTCCATGTGTCAGTGTCTGTGTGTCTTTGTGTGCGTGTGTGTGTGTGTGTGTGTGTGCGTGCGTGCGTGCGAGGGGGTTTCCTACCTGCTCCTCTCCCTCGGTGAAGCCGATGACAGACAGGGCCTTGATCAGGGCCTTCCAGCCGTTCTTATCGTTCATGGAGCTGACTCTGGGACAGTTTCCCTGCACACAGACAGCACTGCTATGGGCCGCACTCACCTAGCGGCCATCTTGGATCCATCACTAGGGACTGAATGAGGAATTCTTCATTCAGCTCCCCAAGCGTTTAGGTGGAACCAACATGGCCACTGGTTGAATAAGGCTCAATATATTACAATATATATGGTGTATTATAAGTATATTGTATCTTCAGACAGAGGGTTTTATTGTATGCATACATACATATATATATAATTAATTATTAGTTAGTCAACGACTTCACCTTAGTATAATTATGCTTCTTTACAGGGTACTACTTCACTATTTCATATTTACTGTATATCACAGTATAGTAGGTTAAACTAGAAAATGCCTTTTCTGCAGAAAATGCGGTGAGTGCTGTAGCACAAAGTGAGGTAGAAAATATGTTTTAATAAAGCCACATAGATTAAGACATAAAGAATTTAACCATTAAATGGTTAAAATCAAGTGAAGGGATTTGAACAGAGTCTAAATGGAGTAAACAATGTAAACATGCCCACCATTTAAAGAAATCTAAATGTTTGGAAACAAATAAAGTGAGAGCGGAATGAAAAGCGCAAAGCATTTCTAAAAATGCAGAAATGTAAAGGGAATTGAACCGAAGAATCTGAAAGGTCAAATGTATTGCAGTGCACTGCTAAAAAACATGGAAGCTGAAATCTAAAACTGACGCTGAATTGCATTATATGAAGAAGCAAAGTGCTGAAATACATTGTTACAAAAGCTGGAAGCTAAAATGTTATTCCAACAAAGCTGGAAGATAGTAGTATTAGTGGTACTAGCTGTATTATTATTATTATTTTTTTTTTTTAAACCAGCCGAAATTGTATGTACTCGCCTAATGCTAATATTCCCAGCCTAACTTTATTAAAAGTAATCCAATTGGGCGGGAAAACGGCCCAATCTGGCAACACTGCCTGCACGTCCTCGCGCTCTAACCTCAGCGTAAATCAATGAGACCAACTGAAAACAAGCCGACATGGAACTTAAACTGGGATTTTGAAAAAGTATAAAGGTAATCGAAGATTATTGAAGATACAAGTGTGTGGATTTGTTAAACCTTTGAACGAAGGTTAACGATAAAATACTGACCAAGTTACGAAGTCTGAAGTAGTGTCAGAGAATGTGTCAGAGAATGACTTCCATTGTAAAAAATAGTACTTTAAAAGCATAATATCTTAAAAAGTATAAAATATTTAAAAAGTCTGAAAAGAAGCGCGTGATTCCAAGCTAATATGAACATTTAAAAATTGGAGTGGAGTCTCTAGGTGAAAAATTGAGGAAGTAGATGGGTCCCAAAGTTTGTAGAGAATAATAAAGAAAGAAAGAAAGAAAGAAAGAAAGAAAGAAAGAATAAAACTTAAGAAGAACAATAGTTGAGCGATGCATGCAGCACTCACCTAATTATAAAATATTCAAGTTTATATTTATAGCATAAATTATTCAACTGAACTGTGTACAGTACTAGAACACACACACACACACACACACACACACACACACACACACACACACACACACACACACACACACACACACACACCTTGACCAGGTAGAGGTATTTCTGGGGGTTTCTGTCCAGGTGCAGGTGCAGCAGCTGCTCCTCAGTCCCGCCCTCCAGCAGCTGGTAGAACACGTGGTAGTTCCTCTCGCCGTGGTTCTGGTGCACCACGCGACTCTTCTCCAGCAGGTAGTTCAGGATGTGAGCGCCCACCGGCACCCCCTGGTGGACAGCCGGGGGAATGTCAGACACTTGTACGCGATTCACTTCCAATGAAGCAACAAGACACTGAGATGATCCCAGAAATATACAAGGGATCCAAGCGTGTATTTAATTTAAATGAGATTTTAACACAATGAAATTATGAAATTAATATTTAATTTGCATAGCAATAATATAAGCACTACTTGGATAAAGGCCAACCGCCTTTATCCAAGGGGTCGGCCTGCTCTAGAAGGCCTACAGGTAGACTGTGGACATCAGCGTTCCCACCCAGAACGTTTGGCTCACCCTAAAGTCAAACTGGATGTCCATGTACTTCCCGAAGCGGCTGGAGTTGTCGTTGCGGAGTGTTTTGGCGTTCCCGAAGGCCTGGTCGCGGAAGAACAGCGTTCCCCAGAGGACAAGGCGGGAATCACAAGGGAGGATGTGAGTTCAACAACAACAACAACAACAACCATTTATTCTGTAAGATACAGGTCATTGTGGAGCAGATAGGGGTTAGACAATACAGAGACAGGTCATTAAGGAGCAGGTAGGGGTTAGACAGTACAGAGACAGGTCATTAAGGAGCAGGTAGTGGTTAGACAGTACAGAGACAGGTCATTAAGGAGCAGGGAGGGGTTAGACAGTACAGAGACAGGTCATTAAGGAGCAGGTAGGGGTTAGACAGGTCATTGTGGAGCAGATAGGGGTTAGACAGTACAGAGACAGGTCATTAAGGAGCAGGTAGTGGTTAGACAGTACAGAGACAGGTCATTAAGGAGCAGGTAGGGGTTAGACAGTACAGAGACAGGTCATTAAGGAGCAGGTAGGGGTTAGACAGGTCATTAAGGAGCAGGTAAGGGTTAGACAGTACAGATACAGGTCATTAAGGAGCAGGTAGGGGTTAGACAGTACAGAGACAGGTCATTAAGGAGCAGGTAGGGGTTAGACAGTACAGAGACAGGTCATTAAGGAGCAGGTAGGGGTTAGAAAGGTCATTAAGGAGCAGGTAGGGGTTAGACAGTACAGATACAGGTCATTAAGGAGCAGGTAGGGGTTAGACAGTACAGAGACAGGTCATTAAGGAGCAGGTAGGGGTGAGACAGTACAGAGACAGGTCAGAGGTCGGGTACCTCCAGGATGGGGTAAGACAGTACAGAGACAGGTCAAAGGTCGGGTACCTCCAGGATGGGGTAAGACAGTACAGAGACAGGTCAGAGGTCGGGTACCTCCAGGATGGGGTTAGACAGTACAGAGACAGGTCAGAGGTCGGGTACCTCCAGGATGGGGTAAGACAGTACAGAGACAGGTCAGAGGTCGGGTACCTCCAGGATGGGGTAAGACAGTACAGAGACAGGTCAGAGGTCGGGTACCTCCAGGATGGGGTAAGACAGTACAGAGACAGGTCAGAGGTCGGGTACCTCCAGGATGGGGTAAGACAGTACAGAGACAGGTCAGAGGTCGGGTACCTCCAGGATGGGGTAAGACAGTACAGAGACAGGTCAGAGGTCGGGTACCTCCAGGATGGGGTAAGACAGTACAGAGACAGGTCAGAGGTCGGGTACCTCCAGGATGGGGTAAGACAGTACAGAGACAGGTCAGAGGTCGGGTACCTCCAGGATGGGGTAAGACAGTACAGAGACAGGTCAGAGGTCGGGTACCTCCAGGATGGGGTAAGACAGTACAGAGACAGGTCAGAGGTCGGGTACCTCCAGGATGGGGTAAGACAGTACAGAGACAGGTCAGAGGTCGGGTACCTCCAGGATGGGGTAAGACAGTACAGAGACAGGTCAGAGGTCGGGTACCTCCAGGATGGGGTAAGACAGTACAGAGACAGGTCAGAGGTCGGGTACCTCCAGGATGGGGTAAGACAGTACAGAGACAGGTCAGAGGTCGGGTACCTCCAGGATGGGGTAAGACAGTACAGAGACAGGTCAGAGGTCGGGTACCTCCAGGATGGGGTAAGACAGTACAGAGACAGGTCAGAGGTCGGGTACCTCCAGGATGGGGTAAGACAGTACAGAGACAGGTCAGAGGTCGGGTACCTCCAGGATGGGGTAAGACAGTACAGAGACAGGTCAGAGGTCGGGTACCTCCAGGATGGGGTAAGACAGTACAGAGACAGGTCAGAGGTCGGGTACCTCCAGGATGGGGTAAGACAGTACAGAGACAGGTCAGAGGTCGGGTACCTCCAGGATGGGGTAAGACAGTACAGAGACAGGTCAGAGGTCGGGTACCTCCAGGATGGGGTAAGACAGTACAGAGACAGGTCAGAGGTCGGGTACCTCCAGGATGGGGTAAGACAGTACAGAGACAGGTCAGAGGTCGGGTACCTCCAGGATGGGGTTAGACAGTACAGAGACAGGTCAGAGGTCGGGTACCTCCAGGATGGGGGTGGACTGCAGCAAACAGTCCCTGAGGGAGGCCATGCGCTGGTGGGCGGGGCAGGAGACGGCGTAGTACAGCAGGATCTTCTTGGAGGCCTCCGTCTTCCCGGCGCCGCTCTCCCCGGAGATCAGGATGCACTGGTCCCTCCGGGAGGTCTTCATGGCCCGGTAGGTGTTGTCTGAGAGGGCGTAGCTGATGGGGAACAGGGGAGGAGCTTCAGTTAGTATGACTAGTCTCCTTACTGTCCGACTCGATCACTCTACAAACATAACAGGCAGACTGCATTCACATCACTCATATATATTCACATACACTGATAGGGCTGTGCTAAAGCCTGGTACCTCCAGGGCTGTGATAAAGCCTGGTACCTCCAGGGCTGTGATAAAGCCCGGTACGTCCAGGCCTGTGATAAAGCCCGGTACCTCCAGGGCTGTGATAAAGCCCGGTACCTCCAGGCCTGTGATAAAGCCCGGTACGTCCAGGCCTGTGATAAAGCCCGGTACCTCCAGGGCTGTGATAAAGCCTGGTACCTCCAGCACTGAGTCAAGATCTGGTACCTCATGAAGGTACCGCATTCATATCATTCATACATATTCAAATAAACAGATATTCAGATTTTATTTCACTCATCACTTTTCCCCTATCTTTATTTAGTTTATTGTTTCATTTAGTGAACCTCTTTCAATGACCTGGTCGTACGCTTTACACTAGATGACTGCAGGTTGTGGGGAATAGGTGGACCAGCCGGATAGAACCAGCCGGATGGAACCAGCCAGATGGAACCAACCGGATGGAACCAGCTGGATGGAACCAGCCAGAAGGAACCAGCCGGATGGAACCAGCTGGATGGAACCAACCGAAAGGACCCAGCCAGATGGAACCAGCCAGATGGAACCAGCCGGATGGAACCAGCCGGAAGGACCCAGCCAGAAGGAACCAGCCAGAAGGAACCAGCCAGAAGGAACCAGCCAGATGGAACCAGCCAGAAGGAACCAGCCAGAAAGAACCAGCCGGATGGAACCAGCCGGATGAACCAGCCGGATGGAACCAGCCCGGACTACGGGACCTCCGGACCGATTGTACCGACCACCACAATGTGGACATATTTCATGGCTCATTCGTCAAGACTGTCACGACAAAGACCGCCAATCAGGACTTTCATCTGGACGTTTCCACGGTGACAGGAAGCATGATCGAGGCCTCCCATTGGTCACCTGCCGCCGGCGCAGTCGGGGTCTGGTTACTCTGCTCCATCATCTGAGCTGCATTGGACCGCGGCTTGGTGTGTGTGTGTGTGTGTGTGTGTTTGTGTCCTGGTAATGGTCCAACGTATCAGGTCATTGTATTGAGGCTGAGTGTGTGCATGTGTGTATTTGTGTGTGTGTGTGTGTGTGTGTGTGTGTGTGTGTGTGTGTCCTGGTAATGGTCCTATTGTGTGGGGTCATGGTCGGCCGTCCATCTGCTGGTAATTCTGTCCCAGGAACCCGACAGCGCCAGAGCCAACGCTCACTCACTAGAACCCCGTGGTGGTTGACTGAATACTGGTTCATATCTCCATCCACACACCCACGCATCTCACAAAACACTGTCCAGGTGTGTTGCCAGTGGGAATTGAAGCAGGTACCAGTCTAAGGGTAGGGTAGTTACCAGTCTGAGGGTAGGATAGCTACCAGTCTAACACGTAGGGTAGGTACCAGTCTAACACGTAGGGTAGGTACCAGTCGAACCTGTAGGGTAGCTACCAGTCTAACACGTAGGGTAGTTACCAGTCTAACCTGTAGGGTAGCTAGCAGTCTAACACGTAGGGTAGCTACCAGTCTAACCTGTAGGGTAGTTACCAGTCTAACCTGTAGGGTAGCTACCAGTCTAACACGTAGGGTAGCTACCAGTCTAACCTGTAGGGTAGGTACCAGTCTAACCTGTAGGGTAGCTACCAGTCTAACCTGTAGGGTATCTACCAGTCTAACCTGTGGGGTAGCTACCAGTCTAACCTGTGGGGTAGGTACCAGTCTAAGACGTAGGGTAGTTACCAGTCTAACCTGTAGGGTAGGTACCAGTCTAACCTGTAGGGTAGCTACCAGTCTAACCTGTAGGGTAGCTACCAGTCTAACCTGTAGGGTAGGTACCAGTCTAACCTGTAGGGTAGGTACCAGTCTAACACGTAGGGTTGGTACCAGTCTAACACGTAGGGTAGGTACCAGTCTAACACGTAGGGTAGGTACCAGTCTAACCTGTAGGGTAGGTACCAGTCTAACCTGTAGGGTAGGTACCAGTCTTACATGTGGGGGGAGATCTCATAGTAGCTCACTCCTCTGTAGCGTTCCATGTGCTGCGGTGAGTAGATCTCCAGGTCCTTGTAGGGGTTCACCGACACCAGGACAGACCCCATGTAGGTCTGTGACACACACACACACACACACACACACACACACACACACACACACACACACACAGGTTATACATATACAGCACCGAATCCATGTAGGTCTGCAACACACATTACTTAAATAGAATTGTATTCATTTCATGATAGTGACTATAATGAGCCCGCTCCATTGTCCCTTACGTGTGATGTATTTATTCAACTTGTGCTTGTGTGTGTGTGTGTGTGTGTGTGTGAGTGACTGACTGACTGACTGAGTGTGAGTGACTGACTGACTGACTGAGTGTGAGTGACTGACTGACTGACTGACTGACTGACTGAGTGTGAGTGACTGAGTGACTGACTGACTGAGTGTGAGTGACTGAGTGTGAGTGACTGAGTGACTGACTGACTGAGTGACTGACTGAGTGAGTGACTGACTGACTGACTGACTGAGTGTGAGTGACTGAGTGTGAGTGACTGAGTGACTGACTGACTGAGTGACTGACTGAGTGTGAGTGACTGACTGACTGAGTGAGTGACTGACTGACTCACTGACTGACTGAGTGTGAGTGACTGAGTGTGACTGACTGACTGACTGAGTGAGTGAGTGAGTGACTGACTGACTGACTGAGTGTGACTGAGTGACTGACTGAGTGACTGACTGAGTGACTGACTGAGTGTGAGTGACTGAGTGACTGAGTGTGAGTGACTGACTGACTGACTGACTGAGTGACTTACATAGATGAGGTTCTCGGTGAACCTCCTCCTCAGGTTCTCGATGAAGGCAGCCTCGCTGTTGAAGTTCTCCAGGAGGACGAAGTCCTGCACGCCCACGCGGTCCCGGGCCGTCAGCGCCCCCTCCAGCACCAGACGCACCCGCCCGTCCACCCCCACCTCCTGCAGGAGCGAGGAGGAGGAGCACGGTTAACACCACCGGAAGACCTCCTCCGGGAGCCTCTGCCTCTCAGGCCAGGTGGAGTCGCGTGTTGAGATAAGAACTGGTTTGCTTAACTAAATTTGCACTGCACTACTACTTTAATATAGTTACAATATTAATGTAAACTCAAGCTGCAGTTACAACCATCTGACCAGCAGAGGCCGCCAGAGGTCTCGTGCATTGGATCCTGGCAGCTTGGTGGTTAGTTTGAGTGCAACGTGACTCACAGATCAAGATTAGGATCGTCTTGATTAAAAGGGAGCGTGTACAGCCATTCAAAAGCAACAGTGAATATTCCTAATCTGTGACGGAGCATGGGATTCAGAGTTAATGACGCACCAAAAAAACAACACCCTTGAATTAAATGTTTTGATGTGGAAACCCCCACACACGCTCTCTCACACACACACACACACACACACACACACACACACACACACACACACACACACACACACACACACACACACAATCAGACTAGTAACAGTTCCAAAGGCCAGAGGCTTAACAATTCAGACAGTAAACAGAGAGAGAGAGACAGAGAGAGAAGTCGTGCGTGTGTGTGTGTGTGTGTGTGTGTGTGTGTGTGTGGGTGTGGGTGTGTGGGTGTGTGTGTGTACATGTCAACTCAACTGCAGACAGCTAAACAGTCTGCAGTCTGACTTCATTCACACAGGTGGAGCCATGAGTCGTTTATCAGAGAGGTTATCCAAAGAGACTCACTCTGAGTTCAGATCCATGTCATTGAGGAGCAGGAGCATCGGGGTTAGACAGTGAATTCAGGTCCATGTCATCCAGCTAGGGGCTAGGGCATCTAGGGTGCCCAAAGGTAGACATGAGGGAATCGAACACAGAACCTTTCAGCCGGGAGTCCACACCCTGACCACTAAAATGCACCCGGAGTTCTTCAACTATTTCTTCTTGGGACTCCAAAGACAATCTTGTGTCCATGGGACACCCCCCCCCACCCACTGCACACTCTGATCACTATGAACACAACAGATCACTCTGAACACTCTTAACACAACAGATCACTCTGAACACTCTTAACACAACAGATCCCTCTGAACACTCTTAACACAACAGATCACTCTGATCACTCTTAACACAACAGATCACTCTGAACACTCTTAACACAACAGATCACTCTGAACACTCTTAACACAACAGATCACTCTGAACACTCTTAACACAACAGATCCCTCTGAACACTCTTAACACAACAGATCACTCTGAACACTCTTAACACAACAGATCACTCTGAACACTCTTAACACAACAGATCCCTCTGAACACTCTTAACACAACAGATCACTCTGAACACTCTTAACACAACAGATCACTCTGATCACTCTTAACACAACAGATCACTCTGAACACTCTTAACACAACAGATCACTCTGAACACTCTTAACACAACAGATCACTCTGAACACTCTTAACACAACAGATCACTCTGATCACTCTTAACACAACAGATCACTCTGAACACTCTTAACACAACAGATCACTCTGAACACTCTTAACACAACAGATCACTCTGATCACTCTTAACACAACAGATCACTCTGAACACTCTTAACACAACAGATCACTCTGATCACTCTTAACACAACAGATCACTCTGAACACTCTAAACATACCTGAACACTCTGAACACTCCAGAACACGTAAACACTTAAACACTCTATACACTCTGAACCCGCCAGAGCACTCTTAACTACCTTAGCACTTTGAGCACTATGAACACTCTGGACACTCTGGACACACAAGAACACTCAGAACACCTCAGAACCAGTGATCCTTTCCTTAAGGACCACTGGTTCTGTTGTGTGCAGAACTTCCCCTGTTTCACACTGGGTATTTCGCACCCTGGTCAACAGCCTTTGCCGTTGGCCAGTCATGCGTTGTTGTTGAGAGGCTGTGTAAAACAGGTTAGTTCCTCAGCGTCTAGTGGCTGGCCCGAGTGGGCGTAGTCCACCACGCGTTTTACAATAACATATGTAATACCGCGCCATCATCTATACTGAAAGTGAAATGTACAGCAGCATAGCGCTGCTGTGGGGACATATTCACATAATCACACATCTCAATCGCAGCTCATGTAGTTTGAAAGTGTTTTGTTTGTTTGTTCTAAAGATATTGGCTATTCAACAGATATTCACGCTCTGATTAGCGACGTGACGCGAGGAACTGAAGACCTGATCCGGGGATGGGGAAAATCAATGCGAGCACGCGATTGAGAGTGAGGGAATCTAATAAGCAGGCCAAAATAAAGGGCCGTGTAGTGGGGGGGGGGGGGGGGGGGAGCTAAGGTGAAGCACACAACATCTGAGCTGAAAAACAGTGTAGCAAAATAGAACGCTCTATATTTTTATTAGGGAAAATTATTTCAGAGCCTCGTTATGCATTTCTCTCTGCCAAATGGCAACCCAATAAAAACTCATGACATAAAGTTTGGGGAAGGCTGGCCTGGAGTGTTCTGTTGTGTACACAACGTTCTGGAGTGTTCAGAGGGTTGTGTTCAGAGTGCTCATAGTGTTCAGAGGGTTGTATTCAGAGTGTTCAGAGTGCTCTGTGTTCAGAGTGTCCAGAGTGCTCTGTGTTGTCAGGTCATGACGCACCGCCAACTGGATTCCGACCCATTGGGGCTCCTGATCCATAGTTTGAGGGCCGCTCCTCTACACTGTCCAGTAGCAGTGGTTCCCAAACCTTTCGGCCCTTGAACCCTGAAGCTCTCCAACGCTTGTGAGCCGGTGAGACCAATGTCCCGGGGACCATCACTCCACTCCACACCACGTGGTTAGTCGTTGTTTGCTCGGGGCTGTGAATCATCGGGCCGTCAGTTTGTAAATACAGACCGTCAAAAAAACATGTATCTGCTAAATGGCTCATCGAACATCTAAAGCTTATGCCAGCCACCACCTGTGACCCCATATGCACCAGGGGACCCCAAGTGGGCCCCGACCCCCAGGTTGGGAACCCCTGCAGTGGACTATCTGGGTGCAGCCCACAGCTCCAGCTTGGTTCTGAATCAGAGATCCTGAACTCAGATCTCAACAGGGCCGAACAAAGGGCCGTTCCCCGGGGGCCTCCTCCGGTCAGCAGAACCTCCTTATCTCCAGACTGAGAGCCTGCAACAACAGCAGGACAACACCGGACCGCAGCCAGGGAAGGCAGATGGGACACACACACACACCCACGCATGTACGCATGTAGACAGGTACGCATACACGCACACACGCGCACACACGCACGCACACACGCTGCCCACACAAACACTGACGCACGCACAGGCACCCACACACGCATGCATGCAGGTTTACACACAAACGCATGCACACACACACACACACACACACACACACACACACACACACACAGAAACACACAAAATACAACACAGCTTCCAGATCTTAAACACGCTTAAAACACGGTAAGCTTCCAGACCAAAACATGCAAAGCTAAGAGCTAAGAGACCCTGAAAACGCTAAGAACATGCTAAGCTAGAATACCTCAAACATGCATACAAGACCATAAACACGTTGGGCACGTTAATTCTAGTAGGCCCCAAACAACCTCCGGACTCTTTTAGAAGGATGGCTACGTGACTCATTCTCTGAAACCTTTCCTTTGGTTTAATTTCCTTAAATGGGGGGAATTCAGCATTTGTGTATCGAGCAGAGCCTGTGAACATATCTCTACAGCCATGTGATCTGATCTCATGAAAACCAAACCTGCCAAAGCAGCCAGCTGTCCCTCAGCGCGGACTCATCACCAGCGCACCAGAGGTTCTGCTGGCTCTTACTGGTCCTCGTGTTATCAGACGGACCAGCACTAGGCTCACAGGCTGGGATCAATGCGTGGGTGAGCTTCTGGTCCTGGTCCCTGTACTGGTCTCTCTACTGGTTAACAACCTGTGTGAACCAGTAGGAATGGGAGCACTGGTCCCTGTACTAGTGTGACAATGTGTGTACCAGTAGGACAGGATCCTGGTCTCTGTACTGGTCTCTGTACTGGTGGACAACATGTGTATACTGGTGTACACCATGTGTATACCAGTAGGAATGTGAGCCCTGGTCCCCGTACTGGTCCCTGTACTGGTGATACCATGTGTACTGGTGTACAACATTTGTATACCAGTAGGAATGTGAGCGCTGGTCCCAGAGATCTCCTAATGGGGAGCAGACCAAACAGATGTTTCCCGCGTGACTCAGCTGATATTTATATCTTCTGCAGGACACTCGGAGAGCGCCACGGACACAACGAACGACGGACAGAAGGACGTCCCATTCCCAGTCGCGTAACCACTGCCATGACGACATTGGCTGGTCCGGCGCCCGGGGGCACCTGCTTTGCCCCCAGAAACAGGGCCACAGCAAGGGGCTGGGCGCCGTGTCAGAGCCTGCAGCAAGAGGCCTGTATTATGTTCCCCTCCGGGTCCCAGTGTGTTGACAACCGTCTCCTCGTTACCTAGGAGCGGGCCTTGGCTGAGTGCCGGCTGACTAACCTCCACGGCTGGGGCTCTGGCGGCCTTATAAGGACTGCAGTTCCCCCGCAGTGCACCACCTCCACCACCACCACTACTACATCCACCTCCACCCTGGACTAACACCACCACTACTACATCCACCTCCACCCTGGATAACCACCACCACTACTACATCCACCTCCACCCTGGATAACCACCACCACTAACTACATCCACCTCCACCCTGGACTAGCAACACCACTACTACATCCACCTCTACCCTGGATAACCACCACCACTAACTACATCCACCTCCACCCTGGATAACCACCACCACTACTACATCCACCTCCACCCTGGACTAACACCACCACTACTACATCCACCTCCACCCTGGATAACCACCACCACTACTACATCCACCTCCACCCTGGATAACCACCACCACTACTACATCCACCTCCACCCTGGATAACCACCACCACTAACTACATCCACCTCCACCCTGGACTAGCAACACCACTACTACATCCACCTCTACCCTGGATAACCACCACCACTAACTACATCCACCTCCACCCTGGATAACCACCACCACTAACTACATCCACCTCCACCCTGGACTAACACCACCACTACTACATCCACCTCCACCCTGGACTAACACCACCACCACGTCCTCCATAGCCGGCTCCACCCTGGACTACCAGCACCACCACCAGCACCACCTCCCCCAGACTACCACCCGTCTCCTGATGACGAGCAGCATGCCAGCATTAAGACGACAACAGAGAGCTGTGAGATGCTTCCTGAGTCATGGGAGCAAGGCTCTCCAGCGTGTGACTCTCCTCTGAAGACGCTGCGGCTGGCAGGGCCATGGACGATGTGTTGTCTGTTTGTCTGTTTGTTTGTTTGTTGTGCTCCTGGTAGATCAGAGTAGGGAGTGGAGGAGCATGGAGTACAGAGAGTACAGTAGAATAGAGACCAGCAGAAGAGAGTAACAGTAGAGTATAATAGAGTAGAGTAGATCAGAGTAGAGAGTGGAGGAGCGTGGAGTACAGAGAGTACAGTAGAATAGAGACCAGCAGAAGAGAGTAACAGTATTGTAGAGCAGATCAGAGTAGAGAGTCATAAAGAGTAGAAGCACTGAAGACACAGCTCTGCATAACACATGGGTGCAGTAGAGAAGCAGCGTACAATTACAGATGATGTAGGCATGTATAAGTAAGTATATACATGTAGTGTGCATCTAGTAGATGTATACAGTGTGTACCCAGTCGATGTATACAGTGTGTATCCAGGAGATGTATACAGTGTGTATCCAGTAGATGTATACAGTGTGTATCCAGTAGATGTATACGGTGTGTACCCAGTCGATGTTTACAGTGTGTATCCAGGAGATGTATACAGTGTGTATCCAGTAGATGTATACAGTGTGTATCCAGTAGATGTATACAGTGTGTACCCAGTTGATGTATACAGTGTGTACCCAGTAGATGTATACAGTGTGTATCCAGGGGGTCTTACCCGGGCCTGGTACCTCATTCTGGCCTGTGGTTGGGGAGCCAGCGTGAGCTTAGATGTTTCCTTCTGGTTCTGCTGCTCCTCCTGGTCTCCTCCTAGTCTCCTCCTGGTCTCCTCCTTGTCCCTTTCTGTTCTCCTCCTAGTCTCCTCCTTGTCTTCTCCTGGTCCCTTCCTGGGCTCCTTCTGGTCTCCTTCTGGCCTCCTTCTGGTCTCCTTCTGGTCTCCTTCTGGTCTCCTTCTGCTCTTCTTCCTACTCCTGCACGAATCTCAGCCTCTCCTCATCCGCCTCCGACCACGAGCTCCTCGACGTACGATAACCTCCTCCTCTCTCTTCTCCTACTTTTCTGCGCTCTGAAGCTCCTTGCACACACTTCTGTCCTTGTTTCCCCCCTCTCTCTCTCTCTCGCCCCCTCGCTGTCTCTCCCTCTCTCCTCCTCCTGCTCAGTGTGTCTTGTCCCTGGGGAGATCAGACAGAAGTATGTTAACAGACACACATAAGCCTCAGACGCACACACCGACTCACACACACGCACACACACACACACAACAATAACAGCTTTCCTGGTTCATACCGCTGATCCGTCTTCACTCATGAGGTCAGGGAGACCCTTCTAGCTCTCCCTCTACCTCGCTCTCTCTCTCTCTCTCTCCCTCTCTCTCTCTCCCTCTCTCTCTCTCTCTCCCTCTCCCTCCCTCTCTCTCCCTCTCTTTCCCTCTCTCTCTCTCTCTCCCTCTCTCTCTCTCTCTCTCTCTCCCTCCCTCTCTACCTCTCTCTCCCTCCCTCCCTCTCTCAAACTAAAACAAGGGCAGGAAGTCCAGCAGCACGTCAGCCAGTGGAAAGTATGCTGCTGTAGAGAGAAAGCTGGGAGGGAAAAACGCATGGCTCTGCTAACATGAAATCACCGACAGAGCTGATTAAAAAAACCTGCCATCACGTGACCCCGGCGCCGCCACATTCCTTCTTTGCCTCTGCCGCACCCTCTCTCTCTCTCTCTCTCTCTCTCTCTCTCTCTCTCCCTCACTCTCTCTCTCTCTCTCTCTCTCTCTCTCTCTCTCTCCCTCACTCTCTCTCTCTCTCCCTCTCTCTCTCTCTCCCTCTCTCTCCCTCACTCTCTCTCTCTCTCCCTCTCTCTCTCTCTCCCTCTCTCTCCCTCACTCTCTCTCCCTCTCTCTCTCTCCCTCTCTCCCTCTCTCTCTGCCTCTCTCTCTCTCTCTCTCTCCCTCTCCCTCTGTCTCTCTCTCCCTCTCTCTCCCTCTCTCTCTCCCTCTCCCTCTCTCTCCCTCTCTCTATAGTTCTCCTCCCTCCCTTCTCTCCCCCGGGCGGGGCCAGATCCAGGGGACATGAGTGAACACGCCGACTCCTTCCATGGAGGTCCCTCTTCATCCAATAACAAGTCCTTAAATCATCCCCATTATCCTCCTCATCCTCACAACCCGCAGCTGATCAGCAGCTGGAGGAGAGACGTGGTCCCGGCTGGGGTGACGGAGAAGCCACGGCTGGGAGGGTGGAGTCCCCCCCTGTTAGGGTGGAGTCCCCTAGGTTAGGGTGGAGTCCCCTAGGTTAGGGTGGAGAGACCGGAGGTGTGGTGACCAGGAGCAAGGTCAGACAAGGATGTCTCCTCCTCTGGGCCTCCTCACTTCTGCTGCTCCTGAGACCTCCTTTAGATCACCTCTCCTCCAGCCTTTCCCGCTCTCCTACCCAACTCTTCTATCCTCCTATCCTCCTTCTCCTCCTCCCCCCTCTCTTCCTCCTCCTCCCCCACCCTCCCCTCCTCCTCCTCCTTCTCCACCCTTCCCTCCCCCACCACTGCTCCTCTGTTCATTAGTAGGAACACAACGTTCTCCATCTCCTGCCGGGTTCATCAAAACCTCTGAACCCAAGGAATGTGAACGATGTCATCGAGCTGGGGAACTCCCTCAATCACTCCTACTCTCTCTCCCTCGGTCACTCCTTCTCTCTCTCTCTCTCTCCCTCTGTCACTCCTTCTCTCTCTCTCTCTCTCTCTCCCTCGGTCACTCCTTCTCTCTCCCTCGGTCACTCCTTCTCTCTGTCTCTCCCTCGGTCACTCCTTCTCTCTCTCTCTCTCTCTCTCCCTTGGTCACTCCTTCTCTCTCTCTCTCCCTCGGTCACTCCTCTCTCTCTCTCCCTCGGTTACACCTTCTCTCTCTCTCTCTCCCTCGGTCACTCCTTCTCTCTCTCTCTCTCTCACCCTCGGTCACTCGTTCTCTCTCTCTCCCTCGGTCACTCCTTCTCTCTGTCTCTCTCCCTTGGTCACTCCTTCTCTCTGTCTCCCTCTGTCACTCCTTCTCTCTGTCTCTCTCCCTCGGTCACTCCTTCTCTCTGTCTCTCCCTGTCACTCCTTCTCTCTGTCTCTCTGTCCCTCTCACTCTTTTCCCTGACGTTCTGATTGGTCCAGCTCACCCCCTGACCCCTGACACCCCTCAGTTGTTTCCCATGATCTGCTTTCTATTTCTACACCAACTGTTCCGTTGCTTCATATAATCAGAGACACACTGTTGGCGGAGAGGAGGTGGAGGAGGTGGAAGAGAGGAGGAAAAGTAGACCACCCAACCTCAACCAAAACCACAATCAACCCCACCCAAACACCACCAACCCCAGCAAACTCATCCTCAACCCCAACAACCAACCCCTACGCACCACCAACCCTACCCGTCATCAACTCCACCCAAACACCACCAACCCAACCGGCAAGTAGCTGATGACCTAAGGGGTTCCACACACCTTCCAGATCTCTTTCCATCACCTCCGTCACCTTGTGATCCTATCTGCTTGTTGTTCTGCCCTCCTGGCTTCCTACCTTTGTTCTGAGCTTCCTGTATCAACGTCTTCCTTCCCCATGCGACTTTATCCACCTCCCCCCTCAGCTGGGTATATCTGGTTTATCTGTGTTTAGTTGTACAGGGTTTAGTTCTCGTTGTGCGCAGTCAATTGTATGTTGGGAGTTGTTTTGAATTGTCTTTTGAGTTGCATCTAGAAGTTATACTGTGTAAGATGATGTTTTACTATGAGTTGTGTGATGTGGTACAATCTAGCTGGTTTTAGTTTAATTACCGTATTGTAAATGTATAGTTCTTGCTACAGCAGTTAATAATGTTCTATTCTTTAGTTCTGTTGTAGTCTTTCTGCGGATCTCAAAACAAGGGTTTAAACTGTTCTAGTGTTTAAAGTTCTGTTCTATTGATCTTCAACTTGACTTCCATCATCATCATCATGTCAGAAATAACTTGGGAAGAGGAGGAATAACCCGTAATATCAACCTGGATCTTCACACTCCAAAGCTTTTGGGGTTTTAATCATATAAAATATTTAAGACAGCGAAAGTGAGAAGGACTTTGTGAAGGCCTGTGAGAGAGATGGAGGAAGAGAGATTGTGATGCGAGAGAAACTTGTCGTGTAACTAGGTATCAGATATACATTCTGGCACTGAGAATCTAATACAACGAAAGCGCAGACACTTAACCATATTCAGTGTTCCTGCCTCCTGTTTTCCAAGTGCAAGCCCGTAAAACACAGACGCGATGGGGCAGGTGACCACAGGTCAACAGAGAGGACATCATATTTGGACGTTATAAGCTAATATCGTTAATTCACCCCGATATTAATTAATAATGAGGCATCGCTGAGGCGATGCTGGCCTCCTGGCTCCGTTCTCTGGGCTGTCCCTCACGACGCCTCTGCCCCTCACACCTCTACTAACGCACCTTCTTCACCACTTTATGCAATAACCTCACCATATGGAGGCCTATAGGACCTGCAGGTCAAGAGTTGATATCACGTTGGTTAGTCTCTATGGAGAACTCTTTATAGTTAGGATATTAGCTCGAGACTCGGGCCCCCCCTAGTGGTATCAACGGGCGCTACACTTATAACCTCTTCTCATCCCAGACATTCACAGTGAATAGATGATTAAACAACGTTATATCCGAATCACACGCGTTGTGGTTATTATTATTGACCCATTCTTATTTAGCTCCTATAACAAACGTTGAGTTGAGTTGATTAAGGCTGTTACAAACAATAGTCTTGATTTTTTTAGAACGCTATACATGTTAAAACTATTAACGAAGCAGTAAGACCACCAAATGATACTCGCTTTACTTTGCTTGCGTCATCAATATGGTCATTAGAGAATGGAGGTTTAAAGTCCATACCTGTGGTCTCTTCAGGTCTCCCTAACGCGGTTCACGCACCAAGATCACCAAGCTGCCGTTTCTTCTGCACAAGTCTTTATTTGTGGGACCGGCCTCTGTCTCCAAACCACCCTGAATAAATACAGCTGGTGTTAATGCTCTGTGAAGCATCAGCCCTAGCCCACCCTCCCTGGTGGAGAAACTCCTGTGTAACGCACTTTTAAACTGAGCGTCTCCTGAATCACATTTCACCCAATATTGTAAAGACTTTAGTTTTCCTCATAATTCCGCCAGGGGGCGACAGCGCTGCAGCTTGTTGTGGGCAATAAAGGGAGAGTCTCCAGCAGGAAACAGAACAATAATGTAACACTTCGGCGCATTATTTATGAATTTAACATAATGCATAACCCCAAACAATTCACATCCTCCCCAATATTCATCATCGGCAGATGCTTGGCCTCGGGTCGGTCATTGCATCCACTAATCAGGCTTCTATCCGAAACATACACATCCAATTTCTCCTCCATCACCTAATGCAGAACTGAAGACCCCGTGCATGGGTTGGGTTCTCCGGTGATGCAACGCAACGAAGTCAACCAGCGGTCTATTGTCTCTGTGTGTGTTGGATGTGTTTAGGGCTTACGGCGGTGAAAATACACTCTATTTCGGGGCTTTGACCGCCCCCGGCCGGCTGCCGCTGCGATACCGTCTCCCCTTTGTCCCCACGGCCCGGGCACCTTGTCCATACACCCGCCGCGGGGCTCGGATTCACGCGACACCCTGTGTGCTGAGGGCGACCGGCGGTGCGGTGCTGCAGTGTGTGTATGCGCCGCTGGGTGGGTGCGTGTCCGCAACCACCGACTCCGCTGCTCCCCCCTTCCATAGAAAAGAAGAGAGGGAGAGAGGGAGAGAGAGAGAGAGAGAGAGAGAGAGAGAGAGGAGGAAGGACGCCGCCATTATTGGAAAGCTGGGGGAAAACACATCTACACACACACACACACACACACAAGCAGTGATCTATCGATCGGTTGATCTGGACATGTGCGTGATGGTTGCGGTGGGCCTCTTTCGCACAAAACGCATCTGTGATCGGGACCACGTCTCCGTGTGTGTGAGCCGGGCCGAGCCTGCATTATGTTGCCACAACAATGGACTAAATAAGCAGTGAGACGCAACGTGGTGGTGGACCGCGGACAGGGCAGCGATCCCGGTTTGGAACCAGAGTATTCCTCCCTGAGGAAACATCGCCAGAACAACACTGGATCCCTCCGTCTAACACGGCGGATTTATTCCAGCTTTCCTCGCTTTTCATCGCACAGGACATGCCCGGGCTAGACCAGGACGCAGACTTGACTAAAGGAGGTCTAATCCAAGAAGCGCCCGCTGGATCACACTGAGATATTCTGATTCGCGGCTCCAGACTCTGCGTGTGTGTGTGTGTGTGTGTGTGTGTGTGTGTGTGTGTGTGTGTGTGTGCGTTTGTGTGTATGTCCGTGCACACAGGGCGCAAGGGCTGCGGCAGTAGCTGACAGATGCAGGAGAGAACGGGGAGAATGCGACGGTATGTACCAGTTAATTCATCCTCCCTCCCAGACGCACTACGACGCAGGAGCGGGGCGACACCCAGGCGGCATGGCGTCCCAACCTCCGAGCTATAGGCACTGTTCCCCCGGTGCGGAGAGGGTCGATCGGATTTAGTCTGCAGTTTCATTACGGAGGCCTGGTCCAAGAGCCCGGGAGTTAATACTCACTAACCCACACCAAGGGTTCAGACATTCCTCGGGTGAAAGGGCCTCAGTCTGTTGCTTAGTAGCCAACATATCGCCGCACTGGTGTATGGGGGTAGGAGACGTTGGGTCATTACGGGCTGCGACCAGGATAGTGTGGTTATTGGGGGAGTTTGGGGCCTACATTAACCGGGTAGACAGGCCGGAGTGATTCAGCCCTTACCGAGAGACTCGACACACCTCAGAAGGGCTGGCTGAAGGATGGGCCGATTCACCTTGCACAGTAATGTTCATGAGTGAATGGCCGTGTTTGTTTAATTATCTTATGCATAAATGTACCGGCAAACGGCGGGGTAAAATGCAATTGCTTGTAATGACATGCAGTGGATTGAACGCCAGAACGGACAATGTTATGTTTTTATTATATTAGTGGCTTTAAGGGACTATTATAAACACCAGAAAGATGGACTTGGAGTACGTGTTGTTGTTGGCCGCACCACCAAGGTGCTTGTTCTGACGTCCCGAACGCACCCACTGCGTAATAAAACCTGCCGCTAAATCATTTAGGGAACATCCGGTCTTGTTTTGGCCCAGAATGGGTGTATCTGAATCATGCCTAAAGGTGCAGTTTCCACGTTGTAAACCATAAAACGTTTTTGATGGGTTTTGTGCGAAGGCAGTGATTCGGTAGGATAATGTATGTTTCTACATATACAGGCAAATACAGCACTCATAACCATTTCACTATAGATGCTGAACTAATTTAGCCATTTGAAATGGTAAATCGTAACGTCCCACCAGTTAGATTATCTTATAACACTGCTTTATAACAAATCATTTAAATAGCTTTCAAAAGGTAAAACCTTTGAACTGATGGCATCCATGTGGATCTGTCTTGGCCAACTGCTATTTACATTTAAAGCTAGCTAGTTAGGTTGGAACTCAAGACAGACAGAAGTCATGCCTGTGGTTGTTTTATAAATCTTCTTTCTTTCGACAGGGTCAGAGCGACATAAGAAGTGAAGGAAAGCAGAGGGGGTCTCGTCAGCCCAGTTTCAGTCCACAGCAAACCAGAACCATAAGGGACACGCATCACTCCAACCCCCCTTTCCAGATCACCTCGGTGGGCCAAGTGCAGACACCCGGACGCCGTCTGAGCGAACCCCCTGATACAGCGTGCCGGGTTACGGCAGGATGACCCCCAGCAGCAGACGATGATGATGATGGCGAAGAAGCAGGATGTGCGGGCACCCATCTACAACCTGGTGGCGGTGGGCCTGTCGGGCACGGAGAAGGAGAAGGGCCAGTGCGGCGTGGGGAAGTCCTGCCTCTGCAACCGCTTTGTGCGCCCCAGCGCCGACCACTTCTACCTGGACCACACCTCCGTGCTGAGCACCAGCGACTTCGGCGGCCGCGTGGTGAACAACGACCACTTCCTGTTCTGGGGCGAGGTGGCCCGGGCGGTGGAGGAAGGGCCCGAGTGCCGGATGCACGTGGTGGAGCAGACGGAGTTCATCGACGACCAGACCTTCCAGCCGCACCGCAGCACGGCCATGCAGCCCTACATCAAGCGGGCGGCCGGCACCAAGCTGGCCTCGGCCGAGAAGCTGATGTACTTCTGCACCGACCAGCTGGGCCTGGAGCAGGACTTTGAGCAGAAGCAGATGCCCGAGGGGAAGCTGCAGGTGGACGGCTTCCTGCTGTGCGTGGACGTCAGCCGGGGGATGAACCGCAACTTTGACGACCAGCTGAAGTTCGTCAGTAACCTGTACAGTCAGCTCAGCAAGACCAAGAAGCCCATGGTGCTGGTCCTCACCAAGTGTGACGAAGGAGTGGAACGGTACATCAAGGATTCTCACACGTTCGCCATTACCAAGAAGAGTCTGCCCGTGGTTGAGACGTCCGCTCGCTCCAACATCAACGTCGACCTGGCCTTCCTGACCCTGGTGCAGCTGATAGACAAGGGCAGGGGCAAGCCCAAGATCATCCCCTACTTCGAGGCCCTTAAGCTCCAGAGTCAGCAGATTGCGTCCGCTAAGGATCGCTACGAATGGCTGGTGAATCGCATCGTGAAGAACCACAACGAAACCTGGCTGAACACCAGCCGACGCATGAACTCCTCCGCCGAGTACAAGGAATACGTGTTCCTGGAGGGAACAGCCAAGTGTAAAAAGCTCTTTCAACAGCACGTGTACCGCCTGAAGCAGGAACACATAGAGCGGCGCCGTAAAACCTACTTAAGCACTCTTCCCTTAGCACTTAGCTCCCTGGTGCCGGACCTGGATGAGATCGACCAGCTCAGCTGGTCAGGCGTCCAGAAGGTTCTGGAGTCCAAGCAGCACTTTTCCCACTGGTTCGTGGTCCTTGAAGACTCCCCCTGGGAGGACACGCCCCACATCGACAACATGGAGGACGAGCGGATCCCCTCGGACCTCCTGGAGACCGCGCCCGCCGAGAACATCTTCGACGCCCACCTGGAACACCTGCGCGACGAGTGCAGGAGGGCGGAGATCCGACACGAGTTCAAGCAGAAGTTGGCCTCCTCGCCCTTCGTCACGCCCGGGAAGCCCTGGGAGGAGGCCCGCAGCTTCATCATGAACGAGGAGTTCTACCAGTGGCTGGAGGAGTCGGAGTACCTGGACCTCTACAACCGCCACCAGAAGGAGACCATCGACCACGCCAAGGAGGACTTCCAGGAGCTGCTGCTGGAGTACTCTGAGCTCTTCTACGAGCTCGAAGTGGACGCCAAGCCCAGTAAGGAGAAAATGGGGGCCATACAGGAAGTTCTGGGGGAGGAGGTGAGGTTCAAGGCCCTGCAGAAGCTCCCGGCTGAGAGGGATGCGCTGGTGTTGAAGCACATCCACTTTGTCTACCACCCCACCAAGGAGACGTGTCCGAGCAGCCCCCTGTGCGGAGACTTCAAGATGGAGCAGCTCCTCGTCTCCCGCTTCCCCTCCTGCTACCCCTTCTTTGACATGAGGGCTCACTTCAGCGAAGGCAAAGCCGACCGCATCAACCTGGTGATCCTGGGGAAAGACGGACTGGCCAGGGAGTTCGCCAACGAGATACGGGCGCTGTGCACCAACGACGACCGCTACGTGCTGGACGGGAAGATCTACGAGCTGACGCTGCGGCCCATCGAGGGAAACGTGCGCCTTTCCGTCAACTCCTTCCACACCCCCACCTTCACCCCACACGGCTGCCTGTGTCTGTACAACTCCAAGGAGTCCCTGACCTACGTGGTGGAGAGCCTGGAACGGCTGAGGGAGTCCACGCTGGGCCGCAGGGACAGCCAGCTCGCTCAGCTGTCGACGTCCCTCCTGCTGGTCACCAAGAGGGGCTTGGGGTCGTACGCGGACATCGGCGGGGAAACGGCCTTGAACCTGATCACGCAGGGCCAGCAGGTCTCCCGGAGACTGCAGTGTAGCTTCCTGGACCCCGCCTCCCCGGGCGTGGGCTACGGGCACAACGTGAATGAGATGCAGATCAACCAGGTGCTCCGGGGCCTGCTGGACCTCAGGAGGAGCTCGTCCTTCAGTAGCAACTCCCCCCCGCTCCTCCCTGAGCCCCAGGGTCTCCGGGACTCCCCCCACCAGTCCAGTCCAGAGGCCGACATCCGCATCGTCATGTGCTTGATGTGTGGGGACGCGTACGACATCGAGCAGCTGCTCTCCCCCTTCCTCATGCCTCCGCACTGCAGACCTCTGTCCAGCAGCGGCACGTCGGTCATGCTGGAGCAGACGCTGGGAGGACACAAGCTGCTGATAGAGCTGTCCCTGCTCTCCTACCACGCCTCCTTCTCCTTGCGCAAGAGCCGGCTGGTGCACGGCTACATTGCCACCTACTCCGTCTCCAGGAAGGCATCCCTGGAGACTCTGTGTGCCTTCCTGTGCGAGGTGCAGGACATCATCCCCGTCCAGCTGCTGGCGGTGGGAGACAGCCAGGCGGAGCTTAGCGACAGCGACTACGCCCGCGACCAGCTCATCCAGGGCGAGGAGCTGGCCCACGAGATCGAGGGGCGATTCAACAGCGTGGTATGTGGATCGGGAGGGGTGCCGGGGGGCCTGCACCGGATCGAAATGTTTCACCCGTTCCTGTTGGAGGTGGCGGAGAAGCGCAACATCGTGGAGGCCACCCACATGTACGACAACGTGGCGGACTCTTGCCCCACGGAGGTGGTGTACTCCCCCCGCTGCAGCTCCCCCAGCCCTGTCACCATGTTCCTGGACTCCGAGGACGACGTGGACCCCTCCCCCCCGTACTACGACGGGACCATGGCCTCCCACGGGGGCGGGTACAACCTCCCGGACCTGGACTCCAGCGACATCTCCGTCATCTCTGAAATCAGCTCCTTCGAGAGCCGGCTGAACCACAAGGTCTCCACCCAGTCGAGGGCGAAGCCCACCGTCACCTTCGACTTCCGGAAGATCGCCCGCAACCCGTACGGCGACACGGTGGGCCACCGGCGCTCGCTGCCCTCCGCCGTGACCTGGGTGCCCGGGGGGGGCGACAGCTACGACCCGTCGGACTACGCCGAGCCCGTGGACGCCGTCTCAAAGCCCCGCCCCAGCAACGAGGAGATCATCTACTCGGTGCCGCACGACAGCACGCAGGGCAAGATCATCACCATCCGCAACTCCAACCGCACGCACTCCAACGGAAACGGCTCGGACAGCGACGCCGACTCCGGCTCGCTGGAGCGCCGCAGGAAGTTCTCGGCGGTGGGGGTGAAGCCCCGCCTCTACCGCGACCGCTCCAAGCGCCTGGGAAAGTTCAGCAGCTTCCGGAGCAGCTTCATTGGCAGCGATGATGAAGTCGGAGCGCTGGCCAAGTCCAAGGAGGACGACTACGGCACACTGAAGGGGGAGAGCCTTGTGGAGGAGAGCGAGGACCCCAAGAAGAGGAACATCCTCAAGAGCCTGCGCAGGACCGCCAAGGTTGGTCCCCTAACCCTTGTACTCACGCTATCGTCTACACCTTGTACTTATGCTAATGCTAATGCTCTTCACCTTGTCCTCATGTTAATGCTGATATAGGAATACTCTACACCTTGTACTCATGTTTATGCTAATGTTGTACAGGAATACTCTATACCTTGTAATCATGCTAATGTTAATTAATACAGAAATACTAAAGCTCAAAACTGATGAGGAACGACTTTACGCCTTTTACTATTACTATTACTATTACTAATACTAATGTTCAGTATTGATTTGTCTTATTAATGCTACTAACTGACTAGATTCCAAAATGCACCACACTAAATACTACGTACTCAGTAAATACTTGTACCAACAAACCCCCCACATACTAATATCATACTAGTACTCAGGTTCACCAGGCCTGTCTCTGCAGTGTTCACCAAGCATCTTGTTTGTTTTAGATGTGCTCCACGGTTGCCATGTGAACTGGACTTGGGAGAAAGCTGAAGTTCTTTTATATAAATAGATGGACCCTTGTCGAATTAAGATGAAATATTGTTCAGAATGTTGTTCTGTCACGACTGTGTAGAGAGACCATTTTGTTCCATTTAAAGAGAAGCTTACACCCCAACGCCCATGGAAGCAGACGCTGTATTCGAATGCTTCTTTCTCCTCTCCAGAAGTCGCGAGCAAAGCCCCGCCCTGCGATCCCCAAGCCGCTGGAGAGCAGCTACTTCGGGGTCCCGCTGATCAGCGTGGTGTCCCCGGACCGCCCCATTCCCCTTTTCATCGAGAAGTGTGTCCGCTACATCGAGACCACCGGTGAGACAGCTCGTCTCTTTTACGTCTCCTTTACAACCAACCGGAAGCTCTGGCCTTGTCTCATTCATATCCCGAGCCACAAATGAGGCCATACTGCGTCAAGCAGCGAAGGATCGTAGTCGTGGTTGATGAACGAGGGTAGTCATTGATTCTAGTAGCTGGCAGTAGATGCGTGTTCAATACAATGAAAAGGTGTCTCAGCACCTTGAGATGAACATGCTGTGTATGAGTCAGAGGGTTCTCAGTGTCTCATGAACGTACGGCTGCTGACGCGCACGCCGCTGTCCTCCTCTTCCCTCTTCATTTATCGTTTCTTCATTTCTCATCTTGGTCGTCCCTTCTCATGTCGTCATCCTCACCTTGTAATTATCTTCGCCTATTCTTCTCCCATTCCCGTCTCTGCCACTCACTAACCTTCACATCCCCTCACCCAGGTTTGAGTACGGAGGGTCTGTACCGGGTCAGTGGGAACAAGTCTGAGATGGAGAGCATGCAGAGACAGTTTGACCAGGGTGAGTGACCCTTCCCATCTGCCAATCAATCCATAGACCGTGGCTCATTCCCCCAGATATTTAACACCTTAGACGCTGCATGTCAGTTCCCCTAAGCCTGACCTTCTGTGTGCTCCTGTCTAGACCACGGCCTGGACCTGGTGGAGAAGGACTTTGCCATCAACACGGTGGCCGGAGGGCTGAAGAGCTTCTTCTCTGAGCTGCCCGAGCCGCTCGTTCCCTGCCCCCTCCAGGTGGACCTGCTGGACGCCTTCAGTAAGGACCACCTCCTGTAAACGTGTGAGTTGCATCGCCAGTGGTGGTGAGACGCCGGTCCTGCTAACAGCTCTTCTTGTCTCCCCCAGAGCTCATGGACCGCGAGCAGAGGCTCTACACCATGAAGGACGTGTTGAGGAGGTTCCCCCGTGAGAACTATGAGGTCTTCAAATACGTCTCCACCCATCTGCACAAGTCAGTACTTCACTCAGTCCTCCGAGCTGCTCTGGTGGTGCATGGTGGACCAGGTGGCAGCCGTCAACGCCTGATGGTCAAGCTGCCAAGCCACTGACACGTAGTTCCTCTAATGGCCTATAGGTGTCTCTGAGTACCCTCATGGTGGCAACTATGGATGGCTTCCACTGCTGCCTGCAAAAACTACAAGCATGTAAAGGGAAACCTACGGCTTCATTACCGCCGTTTGTAAAGCAATGGCCGACGTCACAGACCCCAACCCTAACCCTACCAATCAGAATCTGGCTGGCCGTGAGTCCAGCCAGTGGCCGGGGGGTCTCTCTGTGTAGCTCAGTGTGTCGGTCAGGAGCTGTAAAGCCCGGACCGACTGTAGATGGTCAATAGACGTCGTGTGTGATGTGTGCAGGGTTGCTGCAGACATTTGTGGTGTGTAGCACAGTTCTACATACGCGTGTAGCACACCCTTTTGAAGCTTTGAAGCAGATAGCGAGAACGTGCAGCCACGGCAACGATATACTATAAATACCGTGGATGAGCGTGGCCCGACCCCACGCTTCATCACGCCGACTATGAAAGAGTTTGTGTGTGAGGTGTCTGATTGTGTGCGTGTCTGTGTTAGAGGCGTGGTCTTATTGTGTGCGTGAGTTTTTTTTACTGTGTGTGTGAAGTGTCTGATTGTGTGCGTGTGTGTCTGAGAAGGTGTCTGACTGTGTGTATGGAGGTGTTAGACTGTGTGAGCGGAGGTGTCCGACTGGGTGTCTGGCTGTGTCTTACGGGGTGCTCTGTGTCCTCCAGGGTGAGCCAGCTGAGCCGGGTCAACCTGATGACCAGCGAGAACCTGTCCATCTGCTTCTGGCCCACCCTGATGCGGCCCGACTTCACCACCATGGACGCCCTGACGGCCACGCGGACCTACCAGACCATCATCGAGTGCTTCATCCACCAGTGTGCTTTCTTCTTCTACAATCAGCCCCTCCTGGACTCCCCCACCGGCCTGGGGGGGCTCCCCGCCTCCCCCACCACCACGCTGACGGGGGGAGGCTCCGCCTACTCCTGCTACCGCTCCTCCCCCCCACACAACCCCGCCCACTTCGGCCCGCTGCAGCAGTCTCCGCCCACCACCCCCCAGTCGCCCCTGCAGTCCCTGCTGCCCCCTCTGCACCAACACCCCCACCCGCACCACCACCCACCCCCTGCCGAGCAGGAGACCCTGTGAGGAGGGGGGGGGGGGGGAGACCGCAAACCAAGTGCCCACCACACACACACACACACACACACACACACACACACACACACACACACACACACACACACACACACACACACACACACACACACTAGAACACGCGCATGCACTCACTACTAGATTTTATAGTATCTTTCGTGGGGATTGGGGACTTTGATGTGAGGAGAGTCTTGTGTGTCTGCGCTGGTTACCATGGTGACTGGCCTCCATAGTTACTGACTCCACACAAGCATCGTGTCACAACGTCACCTTTAGGTCTCGTAACGATATCAGTGTTAGCTCCACTTCAGTCCAGAACCACTTCCGTGGAGAACACGTGTTTGTGGCCACCATGTGTTTTGTTTTTTTGTGTATAATTATTTTTTACAAGTTTAATATATTTTCTTTTTTTCCTCATGAAAGTACTGCCACTGGATGTACAGACTGTTCTCCTGCCCAGCCTCTAGAGGGAGGTGATGGACAGACTGTCCTCCTGCCTCTAGAGGGAGGTGATGGACAGACTTCTCCTGCCTCTAGAGGGAGGTGATGGACAGACTTCTCCTGCCTCTAGAGGGAGGTGATGGACAGACTTCTCCTGCCTCTAGAGGGAGGTGATGGACAGACTGTCCTTCTGCCTCTAGAGGGAGGTGATGGACAGACTTCTCCTGCCTCTAGAGGGAGGTGATGGACAGACTTCTCCTGCCCAGCTTCTAGAGGGAGGTGATGGACAGACTTCTCCTGCCTCTAGAGGGAGGTGATGGACAGACTTCTCCTGCCCAGCTTCTAGAGGGAGGTGATGGACAGGCTGTCCTCCTGCCTCTAGAGGTAGCTGATAGACAGACCTCCTGATAGACAGTCCTCCTGCCCTGCCTCTATCTGAGAGGGAGGTCAGCATGGGGCGAAGTAGGGGTGGGGTATCCATGGATGCACTTTAATGATTACTTTATGGTTTGTAGTTTTTCCTGTTGCCATGGCGATTTGGCCACCGATCAAACAGCCAATGGCGCTGTCTCGTCAGGAGCGCCAGGCCAGCGGCCCCTCGCTTACTTACAACACTGTTCCTCTTAATTTGTCTTCATCTGGTTCCCCTTAATGCGTCTTCCCCCAAACCTGGTTCCTCTTAGTTTGTGTCCTTGTTTTGAAGCACTTTGTTAGTGGTGTCATTAAAACGCTGCCATCTTGTTAAGTGTGTTATGGCACGAGCTTGGAACCAACAACCCCTTTTTTTTAAAAGAGGAGACACAGAATGTGTTTTCTAGGTCAATCCAGGGTTCTAATTTGAGGTTGTGGTTTAGGGTTCCTTCTGCTGATGTTCTTGTGAGAACTTTCGGAACCGACGAGGGTTATGGGATCCTCCACTTAGCTTCAAGATGTTTCCCCCCCCCCCAACGTCATTTCCGAACACGGCCGCGCCCTTCAGCGATGTGCATCACCTGGGTCTCGATGTCGCCATCTCGCGTCCAGGGAAACCACAGCGTTGAAATCTGATAGGCTGCTTGTACGGTCGTCTGCACCAATCTCTTTGTACTCATTTAACATGAAGGATTTGGTTGCCTGACGCACCCCGCAGAGACGCTGGAGTGGAAGTTGTGTTTATATCAGCTGTGTGCTGCCACCATGTCGTCTCTGTGTTCACAAACACACACGCTAGCATCACCGTGGATACCACTGTTCACGAGAGAGTGAGCATGTCTCTGCTGCTCTCTCTCTCTCTCCTCTGTTCTCTCTCTACTCTCTCCCCTCTCTAGTCTTTGGAAGAAATGTTCTAAACACAGAAGACCTAACTGTCACTGTTCTCCGTAGTCGGCCCGCGGGCTCGGATGAGGAAGAACTGAAGAAGGAAAACCAATAAAGAATCATTCACCGGTACTTAAAGGAGCTATCAAATCTTGAATTTGTTAAGTCAGTCATGTGATCACGGGCCTATCAGGGTTCAGAGGTCATACTGTAGCATTGTGAAGTTTATTCTGGGGGGGGGGGGATAAGAGGTCAAAGGTGAAGAGAGACGCCAATGACTGTTCCGTTAAAATGTGATTGGTTGGAGGACATGATGATGAACCTCCTGGTCTCATACCGGACGAGACGGGCGGGTGGGGGGAAGGGTGCCCTGTAGTCGATGGTATAAAATATTTCTAGTGTGTATTTCGATGATTGAAAGTCCATTTTTACGATTTTGTGAATGGTTTAAGGTCGCTTCGGTTCAGTGCATGATTCAAGAACACGTGGGTGGAGTGAGGTCAATCGCGGTCTGAAAACAGGAAACCCCGGCGAGTTAAACAAATGAAGTGAAATCATGAAATAAAGCGTAAAAAGTTGTCCGATTTAAAGTACTGTGCATAAAAGCAAACCATGGATTTAGTTTGACTGAAATGGTGTTTCAAGATGAAGGCCTTATGTGAACTGTATAATAGTTAATAAATTAAATCTTGTAAACTTGTCCATAGACCTCTAAATGTGTTTGGGTCTTTATTTCAACCTGTTTCTATTTGTGCCGTATGATAACTACACCAAGTACATGATTTAGGGCATCATATCAATCTTCTAGCATGTATTTAGGCCTAATGTTATGGGTTTCATTTCCAAAACAAGCTAAGCTGCTCAGAAGATGGACGCCAGATAGACATGCTATGTTTCAGATATATTAAGCTAACATGAAGATATCTTTACATGAATCTATCACAACCAGATGGTCACTAAACAAAACCCTTATGGGCTGTTGATTAGCATGTTAAACAATGTGGAACCGGTAATACCGTTTTTAACATCTTGTTAATGGCCAATAGAGGGGATTAGTGGTTGTGTTTCAACCCTAAAACATTCTGGGTTCACACCGAATGTACCAAGTAGTCCTGTAGGCCTCCCTGAGCAAGATATCCTTTTTAGTGGAGACGTAAATTCCTTAACTGGCTTAGGAAAAATCAAAGGGCTAGCTCTACTCAGATAAATGACTAGCTACTCAAAATACCTACAACGAGTTCTCAACAATACCAGCAGCGGCCCTCACACTACCCAGTTAATTCAGGAGCGGGTTGTGTTGGTGTAACTGGACGCGCTGGTAATTAGGAGTTTATGCATCGATGTGCTGACGTAAAAAAGACTGGATGAAATATTTACCACCTACCCGTCATAGATGGCTGCCCACTCGGCCGGAGCCAGGGCCCGACCCGCCGACACGGTACGCTTGGAGCTTGCTGCCACCTGCCGGATATATGGCTGTAGGGAAGGTAATGTGTGTACATTGCGTTACAGACATGATTCGTCAAATTGAACAACAAAGGTTAACGTTGAACCTTCTGGTTGACTTGTATTCACCTGAACAAAGTGTTACTCTGGCGGGAGTTTGTCTAACGGTTTTCGTCTTCTGAGGGGGAGGGGGAGGCGCGGTCGGGGAACACAGTGGGGCTCCAAAAGCGCTAAATACATGAATATATTAATGAATAAATATAGACGTGGACTCCAGAAGACGATTGCGTTTAGAAAAGACATTAAGCGTGGAATATGAAAGATAGCTTTATTGCATAAGGTGTTAGAATGTTTTTATTTTTTTGTCTCTTTTCATATAAAATGTTCGTTTGAACACAAGCATCTGCTGTAACAAGCAACTCAAACAAATGTTCCCGGGGCCCTCGACATTTTTCTTTTTTTATTTCACTTTTTCATACATTTTTTTATCCGTCAAATTTCCCTTTTAGCAAGCATGCAATGACGTATTTTGAGGATGAACAAAAAATACAAAATGATATAAAAAAAAGAAAAGGAAAATAGTACAAGCGACAACATCAAAATACCTTTTAAAAAAAGAATAAAAATCCAACAAATTAGTATCAAAAACATAAAGGGAAAGAAAAATGCATTTTGCTCACTACTGAAATAAAATCATATCCTTGATCTTGTCTCAAATTCTGGCGTTGGGGCACGGGATCCTGATAGATGCCCTGGTTGAAGAAAATAGCTCTTAATTCAAAACTGTATTTTATGTACACGTGTTTTTATAAACAACACTGACAAGGAAGCAATGGCGGAGTTAAGGGTGGAACCGTTGGATGAGCTGGACAGAAGGAGGAAGATGGGGAGAGAGGCTTCCGGTGAGGCCAACCTGTATTTACACAACATCAGAGACATCCTGGTTCTCTGGGCTTGAATGGGCCCAGCACTGACCAGGAGTACTGCCGTTCTGCTGAGTAATACTGCAGTACTGGCGGGGATTACCGCAGTACTGCTTAGTAATTCTGCAGTTCTGCTGAGTAACACTGCAGTAATGATGGGTAATACTGCAGTACAGCTGAGTAACACTGCAGTACTGATGGGTAGTTCTGCAGTACGACTGAGTAACACTGCAGTAATGATGGGTAATACTGCAGTACAGCTGAGTAACACTGCAGTACTGATGGGTAGTTCTGCAGTACGACTGAGTAACACTGCAGGAATAATTGTCGGTAGTACTGCTGAAATGGTGGGTAGTAATGCAGTACTGCTAATACTGCAGTACTGCGGAGTGACACTGCAGTACCGGCTCATAGTATTTCAGTACTGGCTTGCAGTATTTGGTAGTATTAGTGAGTACTGCAGTACCGAGGCTGGCAGCCTTGTAAGCGTTTGGCCAGTGAAACAAACATTGTAGAATAAAAAACTGAAATTTGATAAATGAAATAAAGAAAAACTGTGAACAACCCCCCCCCCCCCCCCCCCCCCCCGTATGCAGACCAAGACAACAAGCGACGCTGGGGATGAGTGAATAAATAAGGAGAAACACATAATGATGGAGACGCTTCAAAACCCATCCCAGTATGTACATTATATGTAGTACTTCATTATATGTAGTACTTCATTATATGTAGTACATGTACATGATGGAGAACACAGACAGTACTTTAGACAGGGCAGTAGTACCACTGAGTGCATTATATATTTTGTACCAAGCTCCCTGACAAATACTAGTACTTCTGGATCAGTACATCATATACTAGAATCGGGATCCGTATCATAGTATCTCGATCAGTATCATAGTATCTCGATCAGAACATCATATACTAGTATCTGGATCCGTATCATAGTATCTGGATCAGTATCATAGTATCTGGATCAGTACATCATTTACTAGTATTTGAATCAGAATCATAGTATTTGGATCAGAACTTCATATACCAGAATCTGGATAATTATCATAGTATCTGGATCAGAACTTCATATACAAGAATCTGGATCAGCATCATAGTATCTGGATCAGAACATCATATACCAGAATCTGGATCAGAACTCATACTCCTGTTTCTTCACATGATTGGGAGTCCTACGGCTGCTTGTCCGTGACTATACTTCGGCTGACTACTCAGAGTCTATCAGAGAGGTTGGTAGCGTGTGTTACCGTTACCGTGACGCGTGTTTATCACACAAACACCTGCGTGTCTGTGCAAAGATTACCGCTGGGAACCAGTTGAAACCACTGGTCAAAACGCAGATAGCTACCAGTCGCTGAGTCATAGGATAGTATAAGATAAGATGGTGTTTTATTAATCCCAGATGGGAAATTCAGGTGGCTGCACCAGCAATAATGACATTGAATATTGGTCAATAAATAAATGTATGGATTTATCTATCGACCTGCGCTGGAATACGGTCTGGTCTTTAATACTTTTTTCTTTATTAGAGGAAATCTTTCTGTGGTTCTACTTTTGGGTCGTGGAGATTGGCACTTCCTGTCTTCACATGACAGGGAACCAATCAACACGCAGTAACAGACAGTACTTCCTGTTTATAGACTCTTCTTTATAACTGCTCTTTAAATGAATGAGCGATTGTCTTTGTTAAAATCAACAATAGATTCAATGTTAAAGTTGTTATATATATACCACTACACTAGCGTAGTATATGCTATTAATACTTTGTCATAATTTTAGTTAGATGTCAATAATATACCTACATAAAAATATATATATATGCATTTATGTAAAATCTGTTATAATACCAAATATTCTCTATTTGTATTGCGAGAAATACTAGCTATGTCATTTGGGTTTTGATGATTGGACAAGCTGTCGGATAGGGTCACGCTGGAAAGGGGGGAATTAGGGAGACGAACTTTGACCTTCGGGAGCAGAACATCTTGTGGACATCGAGAGAAACGCCAAGAGGAGGAGATGAAAACTGGCAACTTAAATCAGGACTCCTGTCAATATTGAGAAACGCTCAAGCAATGGAGACAGTGCATGTGTGTGTGTGTGTGTGTGTGTGTGAGTGTGGGGCCACACGGGTCAGTAGACTTGGTCGCCATAGCTACGGAGCATCGGCGCTCCGATCGTATCGACCAATAGGACGGGGCTCCCGGTCCTCTGGGCTCCTCCCTCCTAGCGAGGGGGGAGCCGACGACGGCACGGCCCACGGTGAGCTGAAGGCGGTCCCTCGTGGTCGGACCCAGGTGGGCGGGGTCAGCGCGGTGTCTGTCGGGTCTCGGGAAGACGCGGCCATGCTCTGCCTGGCCCCCAGGGGGTCCACCAGGGAGTCTGGGGGGCGGAGGGCCGGGGCTACACCAGCGTATAGGACTTGGAGTAGGCCCCTGCGCCCCCCCCGCTCTGTTTCTGCAGCCGGCCCAGCGCGGAGGTGGAGCTCTCCAGCAGAGAGTCCCGGGAGCCCCCCTTGCTGCTGGGGGTGGGGTTGCTGCCGGTGCTGGAGGTGGAGGCGGTGGCGGCCGTCGCCGCCAGGGTCCTCTGGGGCAGGGTGGCCGTGCCCGAGCCCAGGCCCAGGCCGCTGAGGCCCGAGTGGCCCAGCGTCAGGGCCTGCTTGGCGGGGTCTAGTGTCAGGTGCCGCCCCTGTGTGTGGTAGGCCCTCTGGGCCAGGCTGCGGATGGACGCCTCCCTGGGGGGCACGGCCGGGCACGGGTCCTGGAGCTCGCTCTGCTTGCGGAAGAACGGGTCGGACTTCATGTAGAGGGGCAGGTTGCAGAACTCACCTGGTGGAGCAGGTGGGGGCCGAGACGGACGGAGAGGAGAGGGAGGAGATACAGTAAGGTCAAGATACAGTAAGAGATCCAGTAAGGTAAGGACACAAGATAGAGGACAGAGTAAGAGATACAGTAAGGTGAGGATACAAGATGGAGTAAGAGAAACAGTAAGGTGAGGATACAAGATAGGGTATAGAGTAAGAGATACAGTAAGGTAAGGACACAAGAAAGAGTAAGAGATACATTAAGGTGAGGATACAAGATAGGGTATAGAGTAAGAGATACAGTAAGGTAAGGAGACAAGAAAGAGTAAGAGATACAGTAAGGTGAGGATACAATATGGAGTAAGAGATACAGTAAGGTAAGGAGACAAGAAAGAGTAAGAGATAAAGTAAGGTGAGGATACAAGATGGAGTAAAAGATACAGTAAGGTAAGGAGACAAGAAAGAGTAAGAGATACAGTAAGGTGAGGATACAAGATGGAGTAAGAGATACAGTAAGTTAAGGACACAAGAAAGAGTAAGAGATCCATTAAGGTTAGGATACAAGATAGGGTATAGAGTAAGAGATACAGTAAGTTCAAGATGCAAGATAAAAGACAGAGTAAGAGGACAGTAAGGTCCAGATACAAGAAAGAGGATAGAGTAAGAGATACAGTAAGGTCAAGATACTACAGTAAGAGATACAGTAAGGTCAAGATACAAGATAGAGTAAGAGATAAAGAAAGGTCAAGATACAAGATAGAGGACAGTAAGAGAGATACAGTAAATTAAAGGAACAAAATAGAGTAAGAGATACAGTAAGGTCAAGATACTAGAGTAAGAGATACAGTAAGGTCAAGATACAAGATAGAGGACAGTAAGAGAGATACAGTAAGTTAAAGATACAAGATAGAGTTAGAGATACAGTAAATATCCAAGATAGAGGACAGAGTAAGAGATACAGTGAGATAAGGATACAAGATAGAGTAAGAGATACAGTAAGGTCAAGACACAAGATAGAGTAAGAGATACAGTGAGGTAAAGATGTGCGTTGAAGGGGATAAATGAAAGTAAAGTCTCCTGTATTTTCTTCACCACGTTCAGTGTATCATTCCCTCTTGGACCAGGATATATATTCATGTAAAATAATATATATAATAAAATATCTATAAAATACCTATAAAATAAAACATAAAATACATATAATAAAATATATATTAAATAAAATAATACAATATCTATAAAATAATGCATAAAATAATACATATATTATCTATATTATAAAAAGCATAAAATATAATATATATATCATATAATATATATAATCTTTATAATATGATATCTTTGATATGATTTATTTAATATAACTGTTAAATGTTTATATCATACCCTTGTTTGGGGATAGGCAGTGATACGGTCTTGACACGGTCTTATCTATATTAATGTTTAATCGTTTTTAGTAATATATAATAATATATTATGCTGTTTAATGTATATCTTACATTATGTATATCTTACATTATGATATATAGGGTTCTAACCCTATATATCATAATGTCTCATAATGTTTATATTTATATATAATGTTGTTTAATGTATATCTTACTCTTGTTGCCGCGCCACGGCCACGTTCTTGTTACGACCCTATATATAATAAGATATAATAAGATATAATGATGTATAGTAGTGTTTAATGTATATCTTACTCTTGTTGGCGCGGTGGGGGATGGGCACGGCCACGTTCTTGCCGCGGTCGTAGTCCTGGGGTTTGGGCGGCGAGGCGGTGAATCGGCAGATGCCGGGCTCCGACGGCGTGCTGAGCGAGGTCATGCTGTCGGCCGGGTCGTTGGTGCCGGTGGTCATCTGGTCGGAGGAGCTGTCGCTGATGAAGCACTCGGTGATGGTGAACTTGGCGTGCTGCAGGTGCTCCTCCAGCTTGGCGTGCTCGTAGGCGCGGGCCAGCTCCTCGTAGGTGGAGGAGGCGCTCTCCGTGGACACCATGCTGTTACGGCCCTTATCTGGAAGACACGCGTCAGCCGGTCACGCTGCAGGACGGACGCAGGGCGTGCACTAGAAACAACACCCGCGTGACGTAGGGCTGGGCCTTTAATAGGAATTTAAATCGTGATTTTCGATTTTAGCATCAAACGATCACAAATCGAATCGTTTATTTTTTATTTATTTTTTTTAAATTTATTTTAATTTAATTTTTTATAGAAAGTGAAAGAGAGAAAGAACAGCTGGATACCTATCCGTACATTATTTTAGATTGGAACATTTTCTTTTTGAAGTCTGTTTTGGGAGACACGCTGAATAAACACACATTTTCAAACTCAAAAATAATCGTTTGAATAATCGTGATTTCAACATTGACCAAAACAATCGTGATTACGATTTGTTCCATAATCAGAGCAGCCCTAGCGTGAGTGGGCGTGGTGCGTCCAGGCTCCGCCCACCTGTGTCCTGCGACAGCGAGGCGCTGTAGCTGTCGCTCTCGGTGGCCGTGATGCCGTGGGAGCCCATGGTACGCCAGTCCGAGGTCAGGGTCCTGGCCGAGGCGGTGGACTGGCTCTGGCCCGGCCGGCTCAGCGTCCACTGGCTGGAGTAGCGGTTCCTGGAGCTGTGGGCCGACTTGATGCTCTTCCTGGACACTGGGTCTGGGGGAGAGGCTGGGGTCAGGCTTCTGCACATGAGGCTGCTGCTATACTATGATGCTATACTGTACACTACTGAAGAAGTACACACTCTTATAGTAAAGACGTACAGACTCTTATAGTGAAGAATTACTGACTCTTATAGTAAAGACATACCGACTCTTATATTAAAGAAGTACAGACTATTAATGCCAAGAAGTACAGACTCTTAGTAGTATATAAAGGGTGCAACCGGCATTTGAGTCGTTAAGGTGCCTCGTTTAGACAGACCTGATTAGTTTAGATGCCTTGTGAAGACACACCTGAGTGGTTTAAATATGTCGTTAAGGCACACCTGAGTGGTCTAAATATCTCGTTAAGGCACACCTGAGGGGTTTAAATATGTCGTTAAGGCACACCTGAGTGGTCTAGATATCTCGTTAAGGCACACCTGAGGGGTTTAAATATGTCGTTAAGGCACACCTGAGTGGTCTAGATATCTCGTTAAGGCACACCTGATTGGTCTAGATATCTCGTTAAGGCACACCTGAGTGGTTCACATAGTACGCGGTTGGTCTGGTATGCAAGAGGTTGATGTGAACTCACTGGTTCCGGGGCGGATGTCCGACATGTCTATCAGAGGTCCAGAGTTCTGGATGAGGGCCTGGTGGTGGAGGGAGACCCCCGTGCAGAAGTTCTGCGGGTTCACCGATTGGCTGAACTCTGTGTCTGTCACCGGGACCGCCGCTTTGTCCTCACCTATTACAAGCCAGGAAGGGACAAACTAGGAGGTTAGACTTTAACAACACAAACATATCGATAATCTGGATTTGTGAATAATATATACTCTTCCCTCTTGTCCCTCTTAAGGGAAAATAGTAATAATGATGAGCCAGAGCTGAATAGTGTGAATAGTGAATAGTGATAATGGTGAACCCTACCTATCTGCTTGATGCCCTGCTAGTTAGTGAATAGTGATAATGGTGAACCCTACCTATCTGCTTGATGCCCTGCTAGTTAGTGAATAGTGATAATGGTGAACCAGACCTATCTGCTTGATGCCCTGCTAGTTAGTGAATAGTGATAATGGTGAACCAGACCTATCTGCTTGATGCCCTGCTAGTTAGTGAATAGTGATAATGGTGAACCAGACCTATCTGCTTGATGCCCTCCTTGTCCTCGATGAGCAGCTGGACGCGGGGGATGTCTATGTGGAGCCGGGGCCCCTGGGGCGGGCCCTTCACCGGGGTGTCGATGCTGCGGTTGTTCTTGCTACACACACACACACGCACACACAAACACACCCACACACACACAGACACACACACACACACACGCACACGCACACGCACACACACACACACGAGAATTAGTCCCATATAACACGCCCACAACATAAAATAACATCACATAACATAACATCACATAAGATGACATGTATGAAATCAGTTTCGTACCTGATGAGCATCTCTGCCAGGCTCTTTGCATCTGAAAGACAAATTCTTCATTAGATCACAGATACTAGAAATAAACACATTCCTCCTCCTCTCCTCCTCCTCCTCCCTCCCCGCCTCCTACCCCACCTCCTCCTCGTCCTCCTCCCCTACTCCTCCTCCTCACCTCTGAGTCTCTTCAGTCTCTTCTCCTTGCGTTTCTTGCGGATGATGAAGAGTAGGGCGACGCCCATGCTCACTAGGATGACGGGCGAGCCGATGGAGAACAGCTTCTTGACATCGTCGCCGTCGCCGCGGGCCGACTTGATGGGCGGGATGGTGCCTGAAACACGGCACACGCGTTCACGCCGGATATCACACTCCATCCAATTAAATTCAATTGTATTTGTATTGCCCTTAATCAGAGGTATATCTATGACACCCCACTGACCCTAGCCCCCCAGAGGGCAAGAACAAACTTCCTTAATAACCGAGGAAGAATGGGAGCCATAAATGACATCAATACATACAGGAAAAACATTTTAAATGAGTGATGATGTGCTGGCTGGTTAACAACAAGGAGAGTCCAGGCATTATTTTTAGTCACTGCGATATATATCAAAAACCAGTCAGATTACATGGGCAAAGGCCCCTCTGCTTACATGAAAGGCCCAACGTGCTCCAAACTGTCTCACTGTGATTACACACGTAGGGCGTGTTCACCGGAGAGCCACGCTTCATGTGCACACGCACCGACATGGCTGTCACGACCCATCCCTAATATTCGTAGCACGGCACAAACCAGAACTAGGATCTGATTGGTCAAACGGAGCCCGGCAAGCATTATGTCACGTCTGTCCCGTGTGCATTGGGCGCCTCAGGAGGGATTGTTATCGTGCACTCATTTCAAGGAAGAGTGATAAATAGTGCAGGGGTGAAAAACAAGGAGGTGAATGGAAGCCACTCACTGCCGTCGTAGTCGGTGGTGGCGAACTGGGAGCTCTGGTTCCCACAGCCGGCGCTGTTGCAGGCCTTCATCTTCAGCTCGTACCAGGTGGCCTCGCGCAGCTCGCTGAGGATCAGCGGGCCCGTGGCGTTGGCCTTCAGTGTCTGCCACGCCCACGTGCCCTTGGGCCTGAAGTCCAGCAGCAGGCCGGTGATGGGGCACCCCCCACTGGTCCAGCCCTGGAGGTTGAGGCCCGCGTGGCTGGAGTTGATGTGGGTGAGCAGGGGCTGGTCCTTGGTGAACACGGGCTCTGGAGGGAGGGAGGGGCCGGGGTAGAGACACACACTGGGGATTAGCCTCCACACACTTAACACTCTAAGGACCGCCTTTCTGTGGATGAAGAGCTAGGACCCACGCCTCAAAGACCTTACCTTGACCCTGCATCCAGATCACAGGTTAGACCCAGACCTTAACCTAGACCCTGACCCTAACCTAAACCCTGATCCTATCAAACCCAGACCCTAACCTAGACCCTGACCCTAACCCTGGCCCAGATCCCAGGTTAGACCAGGACCCTGACCGAGCCCTACCTCGTCCGTGGGTCTTGGCCTCGATGATCTCGCTGATGCGTCCGGAGCCCACGCTGTTCTTGGCGGCCAGCTTCACCTTGTACCAGGTGCCGCAGCGCAGGTTCTCCAGCCGGAAGGAGCGCTCGCTGGAGCTGATGAACACGTCGCGCCACTCCTCTGTGTTGTCCACCGAGTACTGCAGCACGAAGCCTGCAGGACACACAGAGGGTCAGCGTTCCCTGTCAAGGCCTGTTCTCTGGGTTCTCCTTTAGAGGGCTTAGGCCTGGGGGGGGGGGGGGGAGGGGGGGTCATGAGGGCCCCGGCAAGCCCTTTGAGACCGGGGCTGGAAATAGGGGGCTGTAGAGATCAAATTGACTCGACATTGACCTGGTGGAATCCCACCCTGCTGTTCCAGCGTTCTGACACCAGAGGGCGACAGAGTATCAGGATGTAAATCAATGTGTCATTTTGTTCGTATAAAAGAGGGAACGCTGTTCAGTGGGCTGCTCTGACAATAAGACCGACTGAGTGAAGACAGGGAGAACGCATTGCAACACACAACATTTAAATAAGCACACGTATGTAAATGAGCAGAGAGGAGCGGTGAGATGAATGAGGGACCGCGGCCCATCCGTCAGGCGGCGGCGGAGGTGGAGTTAAAGCATGAGGTGCTGTCACCTCTGATGGAGCTTCCCCCGTTGTCCCCAGGGATCCAGGCCAGGGTGATGGAGGAGGTGGAGGTGGTGGAGACCGTGAGACGGGGCTGGTCAGGCGGCACTGCAACGGACAAATCAGGATGAATATTCAAATCAAAATGTCCGTAAAGCTCAGCGCTCACCTCTGCTGCGTCTCTCTCAACCGTCGGGGATGTTGGATGCATTGTTTTGTTTTGTAAATGCATTTTTATAAATGTACATTTACTTTGCTGCTCCTTGGACCGGTGAATAGATATATTTGATGTATTAATTAATTAATTCATGTACAAAATTATCTATTTTTTAATTTCTATCACTGTCCTATACATTCTGTTGTGACAATTGATAATACTTTTGGGATTATTTCCTGTCTTTTCTGAAATATATTAACATGAATACAATTCTAACTTATTTGATCAAAACGTCCCAAACAACCCCCTTACCTTCCACAGTCACTACCAGGAGCAGCTAGCAGGGAGCAGCTATCAGATTGCAGCTAGCAGCTAGCAGAGAGCAGCTAGCAGTTGGCTAGCTATCAGAGGCCACTCACCTTGCACCACCAAGTTGACGATGATGGTATCAAAGCCCAGCGTGTTGGTGGCTGTGCAGGTGTAGTATCCACAATCCTCTGCTTTCACTGAGCGCAGCACCAATGTCCCGTTGGATAAGATCACCCGCTCTTTGTCCACTGCAACCGGGGCGGCTGAATCCTCACTGTCAGCACAAGAACCACAGAACCAAAATATAATTTTATATAGTTTGAGTCCTCACTGTCAACAAGAACCACATCATCAGCATAGGACAATATATAGTATGATTATTTGATTAACAAGAACCACATCATCAGCATATAACAATACATAGTCTGGGGTTCTAGTGTGTTCTAGTTGTGGAGGGTTCTGGGGTTCTAGTGGGTTCTGACCGGTCCCCTTGACCTTGGATGTGGGTTCTAGTCGGTTATTCTCGAGGGTTCTAGTCGTGGTTTTAGTTCCAGTGTAATCTAGTTTGGGGTTCTAATGTGTTCTAGTCTGTGGTATTAGAGGGTTCTATTCTGTGCTTCTAGTTCCAGAGGGTTCTATTCTGTGGTTGTAGTTCTAGTGTATTCTAGTCAGTGATTCTACAGGGTTCTAGTCTGTGGTTCTCAAGGGTTCTAGTCGTTGGTTGTAGTTCTAGTGTATTCTAGTCAGTGGTCCTACAGGGTTCTAGTCTGTGGTTCTAAAGGGTTCTTGTCAGTGGTTCTACAGGGTTCTAGTCTGTGGTTCTAGTGTGTTCCAGTCTGTGGTTCTAGTGGGTTCTATTCTGTGGTTGTAGTTCTAACGTATGGTTCTAGTTGTTCTAGTGGGTTCTAGTGTGTGGTTCTGACCTGTCCTTGGTCCACTTGACGGTCGGTGTGGGTTCTCCCACAGAGCTGCAGGGCAGACGGACCTCCTTCATCCAGGGTGTGGTCACGGTGCCGCCGAACGACAGGATCTTAGCAGGCGCTACCATGACAACCAGAAACAACAATAAACAACAATACACAACAGGAAACAGAACCACCGTGTGCTTTGTGAAAGGCAGAGGGGCAGGCCTGAGTCAAATCTCTTCAAAGGTCTTCCTCTCCACCACGAACATTTCAAGATAAGTGTATTGCGTTTGCTCTAAAAGGTGTTTTAACCAATAGAGTTAAATGTGCCGTGTAGTTATTGATCACAAACTTTTATCCGAAGTGACTGGCTGCGGTTATCAGGGATCAAACCTAGAACCTTTGGGCTTGGAGTCAAACAGTCTCACCACTGGACTATATTTAACCAATAGAGTGATGTTTAACCAATCAGGCAGTGTGTACTCTCCCAGTCTATCTATAGTCCATCTAGCCTCCCCTCTATCGATCTCCACCAGCCATCCTGTCCCAGAGGGCCTGTTGACTGAATACACCCAGTTCACTATCCCATAATTAACACAACACTTCACCTCGCTACATAGCCTGCGCACAATCAATACCGCAGCTGTCAATCAATACACACACACGCAAGTACGCATGCATGCACACAAGCTAGCGCACACTGACACACAGACAGACACACACACACAGCCTAGAGTTAAACTGTTACGAGTGGTGTGTGTGTGTGTGTGTGGAGAATGAGGAGGCTCATCCCTGCTAACCTTTCACACAGCAGGTCACATGACCCCCGCCACCTTCAAGTCACACCCCTTATCCATCAAGGCCCACCCCCAAGCCTACCTTCCCTCTCTTTCGCTCCTTCACCATCTCTCTCCTCTGTCTGCCTCTCTCCCTTTCCCCCTTTCTTTTCACTTCAGTTCTCTCTCTCCCAGCCCGCTCTCCCTCCCTTCCCCCCTTCCCCCTCCCACAACAGGTCATTCCTTGACCCCCACCCCCTAAGGCCCCGCCCCTAATGAAGCTCCGCCCATACGACTCATCCACGTCCTGTCAAACCACACCCCTAATGAAGCTCCGCCCCTTCCGACTCATCCACGTCCTGTCAAACCACACCCCTAATGAAGCTCCGCCCCTACGACTCATCCACGTCCTGTCAAACCACACCCCTAATGAAGCTCCGCCCCTTCCGACTCATCCACGTCCCCTCAATCCCCTCTACCTCGAACCCCACCCTTATAGTAGCTCCGCCCCCAGCTCCTACCTTTCCCAGCGGGCTCCACCACCACCTTGTCGCTCATGTTCCCGCGGCCGGCGGTGGTGACGGCGGCCGCCCAGATGTGGTACTGCATGCCGCGGCTCAGGTGGGTGATGCGGTAGAAGAGCATCTCAGGGTTGGCCTCATACTCACTGGGCGCCTGGGGGAGCAAGGGTGGGGTGTCCCGATTATAGTCCGCTCTTCCAGACACACACACACACACACACACACACACACACACAGGCCTCGGCAACACGGCTGTAAAGAACATACAATTTGATGCAGAGAGTGAGACAGGGAGTTGGGGAGGGAGGATACAGGGAGTGAGAGTGACAGGGAGATATAGGCAGAGTGATAGAAAAGGTGATAAAGAGAGGAGTGGGAGTTGGAGTGATAAAAGGAGTGTTACAGGAGTGATAGTGATACAGTTGGTGATACATTTAGTCATAGTGATACCGAAGGTGATACAGAGAGTGACAGTGAGTGCTAGAATCATGGGGCCAAAGTGATAGAGTGATCGTTGTACAGAGAGTGAAACAGTGTTAGAGAGAGTGAAACAGTAATGCAGAGAGTGATAGAGTGATACAGTGAGTGTTACAAAGAGTTACATTGATCCAGTTAGTGATCGGGAAAGAGGGACGATAAGGGGATATGGAGTGTTACAGGGGGTGATAGAGTGATACACCAGTGATAGTGATACGGTTAGCGATGGTGATAGTTAGTGATAGTGATACAGTCAGTGATACAGGGAAATAATGAAAAGGCGAACAAAAGCCCCCTCATCTGTGTGACTGATACCCTCTGGGTGTACCGCCCACCCCCCTCCTCCACCATCTGTCTCTCTCTCTCTCTCTCTCTCTCCCCCACTCCTCCCTACCGCCCTCTCCCTCTCTCCCCATCTCTGTCTCAATCACTCTCTCTCTATCTCTGTCATCCTTCCCCATCTCCTTCTCTCTATCTCTATATCTCTTTCCCTCTATCTCAACTACCCTCTCTCTGTCTCTCTCTCTGTCTCTCGCTCTATCTCCACCACCCTCTCTCTATCTCCCTCTCTCTATCTCCACCACCCTCTCTCTCTCTATCTATATCTCCCTCTCTCTATCTCCCTCTCTCTATCTCCACCACCCTCTCTCTCTCTATCTATATCTCCCTCTCTCTATCTCCCTCTCTCTATCTCCACCACCCTCTCTCTCTCTATCTATATCTCCCTCTCTCTATCTCCCTCTCTCTATCTCCACCACCCTCTCTCTCTCTCTCTATATCTCCCTCTCTCTATCTCTCTCTACCACCCTTCTCTATCTCCCTCTTGCCTCCATCCCACGTTCCCTCCGTATCCCTGTTCTCCTTTCCTCTATCCCTCTTTTGCTCACACATTTTATCCCTATCCCCTCTCCATCATCTCTCCCCCTGTCACTCCCCCGTCCCTCCTCTCTCCCCCGTCCCTCTCACTTCCTTCCCTTTTTCCAGTGCCTCCGCTGCTCTCTCTCCTCCCTTTCTCCTTATTTCATCCCTCTCTCTTTCTGCCAAGCAGCCTCTCCCTCTTCCCCCTCCTCTGTCCCCTCTTCCTCCCTCTCTCCTTCTGCCAACCAGCCAGCTCCCTCTCTCTCCCCCTCCCTCTCTGTCTCCCCCTCTGTCTCTCTCCTCATTTGCATGCCGCTCATCCACACAGAGTGGGGGGTATTTGTGAATAATAAAAGTGAGTCTTCTTGGAGATGGGAGGTGTTTTTTCACGAGCTGATCGTGCACGTCTTGTGCGTTAGTGCACGCCTGGCCGAGCTGCAATCAAAATGCGCCAAACATGTGTATAAATAGAGAGTAGTTCAATTTGATCAGGCGGGGTGTGTGAGTGAGAGTGTGTGTGTGTGTGTGTGTGTGCTCTCGATGCGGCAGTGTGCATGTATGCTTGTTCTCTGCTTCATTTGCATATCTACGTCTCATCGCGTTGCCAAGACAACCTCATCTGTTCATCTGGGAGGGCAGGAAGTAAAGCAATGGTGCAAACACACACGCACACACATACACACACACTAATATGTAAACCAAACGCACACGCACACAGGCACGCACACACACACACACACACACACACACACACACACGCAAACAGATACATGCACACACACAACAAGATATAAACACACAGGGACACACACACATACACACTGAAACATTTAAATGACGTTAACAACTTAAGGCTGTTAGTGAGCACTGATCAATCAATCTGCTGTCGGCTCCAGGTTATGTTCCCTGTTTTAAACCGTCCGCCATGTTGGCTCCAGGTTATGTTCCCTGTTTTAAACCGTCCACCATGTTGGCTCCAGGTTATGTTCCCTGTTTTAAACCGTCCACCATGTTGGCTCCAGGTTATGCTCCCTGTTTTAAACCGTCCACCATGTTGGCTCCAGGTTATGTTCCCTGTTTTACACCGTCCACCATGTTGGCTCCAGGTTATGTTCCCTGTTTTAAACCGTCCACCATGTTGGCTCCAGGTTATGTTCCCTGTTTTAAACCGTCCACCATGTTGGCTCCACGTTATGTTCCCTGTTTTAAACCGTCCACCATGTTGGCTCCAGGTTATGTTCCCTGTTTTAAACCGTCCACCATGTTGGCTCCAGGTTATGTTCCCTGTTTTAAACCGTCCACCATGTTGGCTTCAGGTTATGTTCCCTGTTTTAAACCGTCCACCATGTTGGCTCCACGTTATGTTCCCTGTTTTAAACCGTCCACCATGTTGGCTCCAGGTTATGTTCCCTGTTTTAAACCGTCCCCCATGTTGGCTCCAGGTTATGTTCCCTGTTTTAAACCGTCCACCATGTTGGCTCCAGGTTATGTTCCCTGTTTTAAACCGTCCACCAAGTTGGCTCCAGGTTACGTCCCAGACCACATACAGTATACAGTACGTATATAGTCCTGGATGTATGGGCGGGGCTTACCGGGTGTCCGGAGGCGGGGCTGGAGCAGTAGATGGTGTACTTGCGGATCACTCCATTGGGCTTGTGGGGGGGGAGCCAGGACACCACCACACTGCTGGGGGAGGAGGGGACCGCCTTGATACCAGCAGGAGCACCAGGCACTGGAGAACACACAGACACACAAGTTAGGCATAACAGACTGTGTGTGTGGGTGCCTGTGTGTGTATATTTATGTGTGTGTGTAGGTGTGCGTGTGTGCGTGTGTGTGTGTGTGTGTGTGTGTGCGCGTGTGCCCGTGTGCGTGTGTGTGCGTGTGTGCGTGTGTGCGCGTGTGTGCGTGTGTGTGTGTGTGTGTGTGTGTGTGTGTGTGTGTGCGTGTGTGTGCGTGTGTGTGTGTGTGTGTGGGGCAGGGCTGAAGGGTATTATCTTCTCAAAGTGAGCAGTTACCCGTTAGCATGTTAGCTCTAAGAACAGGCTGATCTTTAGCACTCTGTCCAGCTGTGCCATATGGTCACCACGCGCTGGCCAGCAGTTTGTGACTCCTGCCGCTAACACTCAACCCATCCGGCTACTCATACTACACCCAGCTAGGAGCTAATGCTACACCCAGCTAGGAGCTAATGCTACACCCAGCTAGGAGCTTATGCTACACCCAGCTGGGACCTGTGGCTACACCCATCAATTTGCTAACCAAGCTAGCCGCTAACACTACACCCAACTAGCCGCTACGGCTACACCCAACTAGCTGCTGAGTCAGTCAGTGGGCTGTGCGGGGTTTGTGCGTGTGTTGATAGTGGGGTGGGGAGAGTGGTGGAGGGGGAGGGTGGGGGTGAGTTAAGTCCCATCTGGTGCCACGATTGTCAACCCTCCAGACAGACAGCATGATGCCCCCCCCCCACCCAGGGAGACCCCTGGGGCATCCAACCACCCCCGCACAGACCCTTAAACCACCCCCACCCAGACCCACCTAACACCCCCACCCAGACCCTCAAACCACCCCCACCCAGACCCTCAAACCACCCCCACCCAGACCCACCTAACACCCCCACCCAGACCCTTAAACCACCCCCACCCAGACCCTCAAACCACCCCCACCCAGACCCTCAAACCACCCCCACCCAGACCCTCAAACCACCCCCACCCAGACCCACCTCCACACATCATACATAATCAGGGTGAAATAGGATAGTAATCTTTTTATCATTTTAAAATTACAAAAACATTGTAAATAATATCATACATAAAATCAAAAATGATATATCAGAATCAGTTCCAAAATGAACTCCTGCTGCCAACCAATGGAGGAGGCATTTCAACATTTGGCAGTTAAGAATTCCTAACATAGTGTAAGCCCGCCCACAACATAGTATAACTCCGCCCCCAACCTAGTGTAACTCCGCCCCAATGTAGTATAAACATGCCTATAACAGAGTGTAACTACGCCCCCAACATGATGTAACCCCGCCCCCAAAAGAGTGTAGACCCACCCCCAACAGAATGGAATCCCACCTACAAGCACAGGCATGTTTTCATGTATTTTTCATGTTTACTTATTGTCAAGCGAATTTTAATACTTTTAAAACGTAGCAAAAAGACAAAACAAGAACTAGGCTCCCCAAAGCATAGTGTAGTCCTAATGGCTACGTAACGCATAGCTGTAATAAACAGTAGAAGAAGCATTTTGAATTGAGAATTCTACCGTTTTCATCAACCTTTCCAAAGGCAACACTTTAAAATGCGCATAAAGATGAGTTGCCGGACGCGGGCTGGGGTGTAACCCCGCCCCCAACAGTGTTAGCGCCACATTAACTCCCCCTAATCCCGTCGGAGTTAATCCCCCCTCTCCAACGCTCTCTCCCGCTACGGAGAGAGCGGACGGGTGGGGGGCTGGCTGGCCCCTGGATGCTACCCTCCTGCCCCAGCTCGGAAGGCCCCCCAACAACCCCTACTCAGCCAGGAGCCATGGAGACAAAGCCTCTTAGTCCTCATTAGCGGTGCTAATGGCTCCTCCTTTAGTCTCGCTGGAGATAGGATAGAAACCGCTAACTACACCCTGACATGTTGCTCCTTATCTGACGCCTCCTCCTTATCTCCTACAACCTACATCCTGTAATCCCCGCTCCGCACGTGCTGGGCGTGTGTGCTGTGTGTGTGTGTTTCTGTGGGTGTGTGTGTGTATGTGTGCGTGTGGTTGGGTGCCTGTGTGTGTGGGTGTGTGTGGGTGGGTTTTTCTGTGAGTGTGTTTGTGTTTCGGTGTGTCTGTGTTTCTGTGTGTGTGTGTGTGACGGTGTGTGACGATCCAATTAATTTTATTATGGAAAAATGATTTTTTTTTAAAAAATAAAGGATATATATAATGGTGTGTGTGTTTGTGTGTGTGTGTATATGTGTATATACTACAGTATATATTTGTGTATTCATTGAAGTGTGTATAAACTACATTTAGTATATGTGTGTGTATACTACAGTATGTATCAGTGTGTGTATACTACAGTATGTATCAGTGTGTGTACACTACAGTATGTATCAGTGTGTGTATACTACAGTATGTATCAGTGTGTGTAGACTACAGTATGTATCAGTGTCTATACACTACAGAATGTATCTGTGTGTGTATACTACAGTATGTATCAGTGTGTGTACACTACAGTGTGTATCTGTGTGTATACTACAGTATGTATCTGTGTGTGTACACTACAGTATGTATCAGTGTGTGTACACTACAGTATGTATCTGTGTGTGTACACTACAGTATGTATCAGTGTGTGTACACTACAGTATGTATCAGTCTGTGTAGACCACAGTATGCATCTGTGTGTACACTACAGTATGTATCAGTGTGTGTACACTACAGTATGTATCAGTGTGTGTAGACCACAGTATGTATCTGTGTGTACACTACAGTATGTATCAGTGTGTACACTACAGTATGTATCAGTGTGTGTAGACCTAAGTATGTATCAGTGTGTGTACACTACAGTATGTATCAGTGTGTATACACTACAGTATGTATCAGTGTGTGTATACTACAGTATGTATCAGTGTGTGTACACTACAGTATGTATCAGTGTGTATACTACAGTATGTATCAGTGTGTGTACACTACAGTATGTATCAGTGTGTGTACACTACAGTATGTATCAGTGTGTATACACTACAGTATGTATCAGTGTCTATACACTACAGTATGTATCAGTGTGTGTACACTACAGTATGTATCAGTGTGTATACACTACAGTATGTATCAGTGTGTGTACACTACAGTATGTATCAGTGTGTGTAGACTACAGTATGTATCAGTGTCTATACACTACAGTATGTATCAGTGTGTAGACTACAGTATGTATCAGTGTGTGTGCACTACAGTATGTATCATTGTGTGTAGACTCCAGTATGTATCAGTGTGTGTACACTACAGTATGTATCAGTGTGTGTAGACTACAGTATGTATCAGTGTGTGTAGACTCCAGTATGTATCAGTGTGTGTAGACTCCAGTATATATCAGTGTGTGTACACTACAGTATATATCTGTGTGTACACTACAGTATGTATCAGTGTGTGTACACTACAGTATGTACATACTCCAGTGTGTCTCCCTGCCCTCCAGTGTACTCACGGTCCTCGCGGGTCTGGATGTACAGCACGTTGCTGCGGACGCCGTCCCCAGCCTGGGTGTAGGCCAGCACCTGGACGCTGTAGTTGGTGAACTTCTCCAGAGAGTGCAGCTCCACCTGCTCCCTCATGGTGGTGATGTTCTGCATCTCTCCCCACTCTGGGGGGGGGGGGGGGAGAGTTCACAAAGTTTACTCATGGACAGGAGAGGTGAAGGTGGAGCTGGGGTGTAGGAGGTGGAGTTGCAGCAAAGGAAGTATAGAAGGAGTAAAGCAGGTGTAGGGGTGGTGTTAGGGTGTAGTTGGAGGTGTAGATGAGGTGTGGTTGGAACTGTTGGAGGCGTAAGGATGGTGTTAGGGTGTAAGGGAGTTATGTGTAAGGGTGGTGCAGTTGGAGTGAAGGAGGTTGGAGGTGTAGTAGGAGTGTAGCAAGAGTAAGGGTGGTGTAGGGGAAGTGTAGTTATAGGATGTGTAGGTAGAGGTGATGGAGGTGTTGTTATAATATGGGTGGAGTAAGGGTGGTGTAGCAGGGGCGCAGGGTGAGTGTAGGTGTAGTAGGGTGTTCGGGTGGTGTTAGGGGGTGATGAATACATGAATACAATAGTAATGACTGGGGAGAGGCCAGTGGGCGTGGCCGGGGCAGCACCACCCACCTCCATCAGGGAACAGCGACCAGTACACCACCCGGTAGCCCTTGAGCACACCATGCAGGGTCACGCGAGGAGGCTCCGCCCACGTGATCACCGCCTCGTCTGATGTCACCGAGATCGCACGCACGTTCTGGGGGGGCTCGCTGGGAACTGGGGAGGGAGAGAGTGGGAGGGGACGAGAGAGGGGGGGGGAGGGAGGTGGGAGGGGACGAGAGAGGGGGGGGGGAGGGAGGTGGGAGGGGACGAGAGAGAGAGAGAGAGAGGGGGAAGAGGGAGATTTGATTATTATGAGTATTATTATTAGATCAAGTTATAGCTGCTCTTCGCAGAGTCCCAGCAGTAGTAGGCCTACTAGCAGTAGTACCAGCACTAGTACCAGCACTAGTACCAGCAGTAGTGCCAGCAGTAGTACCAGCACTAGTACCAGCAGTAGTACCAGCACTAGTACCAGCACTAGTAACAGCAGCAGTATCAGCACTAGTAGGCCTACTAGCAGTAGTACCAGCAGTAGTATCAGCACTAGTACCAGCACTAGTAACAGCAGTAGTACCAATAGTAGTAGGCCTACCAGCAGTAGTACCAGCAGTAGTACCAGCAGTAGTACCAGCAGTAGTACCAGCACTAGTAACAGCAATAGTACCAATAGTAGTACCAGCAGTAGTAGGCCTACTAGCAGTAGTACCAGCAGTAGTATCAGCACTAGTACCAGCACTAGTACCAGCAGTAGTACCAGCAGTAGGCCTACTAGCAGTAGTACCAGCAGTAGTACCATCAATAGTAGCAGCAGTAGTACCAGCAGTAGGCCTACTAGCAGTAGTACCAGCAGTAGTACCATCAATAGTAGCAGCAGTAGTAGCAGCAGTAGTAGGCCTACTAGCAGTAGTACCAGCAGTAGTAGCAGCAGTAGTAGGCCTACTAGCAGTAGTACCAGCAGTAGTAGCAGCAATAGTAGCAGCAGTAGTACCAGCAGTAGTAGGCCTACTAGTAGTAGTAGCAGCAGTAGTAGCAGCAGTACATAGCACAGGTACCGGTCCATGTAGAGCGGATGAGGGCGTTCATCGTGGACGGCGTGGCATCTTGTGGCAGCAGGAGCACCACACTCAGACACTCACCGTCCCTACAATTACCATCACTGCTATTGTTGTAGTAATCAGGGCCCTTTCTCTTTCATTAGGGCCCCGCCACACACACACACGAGGAGGGTCCCCCACACAGACCCCGTCCCCCGCCTCTACAGGAAGGAGGCGTGTCCCTTGTCGCATTACCCCTCGGACCCCCAGATGGACAGGGAGAAAGAGCTGGCTCTGGGGGGGGTTCTGTTTGTTCCTGAAGGAATGGGATCCAAAGGATGGCTCTGTTCTGTAGAGTGGTGCTAGAACATACTGGTGTTCTAGTCTAGCACTACTGGTGGGAGAGAGAGAGAGAGACAGAGAGAGAGAGAGAGAGAGAGAGAGAGAGAGAGAGAGAGAGAGAGAGAGAGAGAGAGAGAGAGAGAGACAGAGAGAGAGAGAGAGAGAGAGAGAGTAAGAGAGAGAGAGAGAGAGAGAGAGAGAGAGAGAGAGAGAGAGAGAGAGAGAGAGAGAGAAAGAGAGAGAGAGAGAGCTGGATAGAGAGAGGAAGGGAGAGTTCCTTCGTCTCTCTCTTCATCAGTCTAATGAGGAGACTAATTAAATAAAGTAGGGGGAGGAGGAGGAGGTGGGGGAGGAGGAGGAGAGGGGATGAGGTTTTACTTCTACCATCCCAGTAAGCGTGCACGGGCGTATGTGCACTTGTATGCAAATGCTCCGTCTTACTGCTCCCCACATGGCTGTCTGTCTGTCCGTTTATTAAACACAACTACCAGACCCCCACCCTCCACCCCTAAGCCCCTTTATCCCTCCACCCTCCCCTCTAGTCCAACACACAGAGACAGACAGGCAGACAGACAGGCAGACAGACAGGTAGCCAGTCAGACAGACAGACAGACAGGCAGACAGACAGGCAGACAGACAGACAGACAGACAGACAGACACAGACAGACAGAAAGGTAGGTAGGTAGGTAGGTAGACAGACAGCCAGACAGACAGATAGACAGGCAGACAGGCAGGTAGATAGGTAGGTAGACATACAGACAGAGATAGAGACAGAGAGACAGACAGGTAGACACACAGACAGACAGGCAGATAAGTAGGTGGGTAGGTAGAGAGACAGACAGAGAGACAGGCAGACAGACAGACAGGCAGACAGACACGCAGGCAGGTAGGTAGACAGACAGATAGAGAGGCAGTCAGGCAGACAGACGGACAGACAGACACAAGCAGGCAGGTAGGTAGACAGACAGGCAGACAGACAGGCAGCCAGACAGACAGACAGACAGACAGACAGGCAGACAGGCAGACAGACAGGCAGACAGGCAGGCAGACAGGCAGACAGGCAGACAGGCAGGCAGACAGGCAGACAGGCAGACAGACAGACAGGCAGACAGGCAGACAGGCAGACAGGCAGACAGACAGACAGACAGACAGACAGACAGAGTCCTCCTACCATCCTCCAGTGTGGTGGCGTTGATCTCGGTGCTGGAGGGCCCAGTGCCGGCCCTGTTGAAGGCCTGGACCACCACCCCGTACTGGGCGAACTTCTTGAGGTTGTCCAGGGTGTAAACCTCGCTGTCCCCCGTGGCCTTCATCTCCACGATGCTATACTGCCCGCTGCTGCCCGGCCCGTTCTCACGGTAACCGATCTGGTAGCCCCGGATCAGGCCGTTCTGGAGCTCTTTCTTAGGGGCCTGGGGGTGGGGGGGCAGAGAATACTGTTACACACTGCATACAGTTCATACAGTAGTGCTATCTGTTACACACTGCATACAGTTCATACAGTAGCTATATCTGTTACACACTGCATACAGTTCATACAGTAACTATATCTGTTACACACTGCATACAGTTCATACAGTAGTGCTATCTGTTACACACTGCATACAGTTCATACAGTAGTGCTATCTGTTACACACTGCATACAGTTCATACAGTAGTGCTATCTGTTACACACTGCATACAGTTCATACAGTAGTGCTATCTGTTACACACTGCATACAGTTCATACAGTAACTATATCTGTTACACACTGCACATGGTTCATACAGTAACTATATCAGTTACACTCTGCACATGGCTCATACGGTAACTATATCTGTAACACATAGCATACAGTTCATACAGTACCTCTCTATTACATACTGCAGGTCTGTCTGCATCATGTAAATAGAGGTATATAGAATGTTCTGGGTGCATTTCAGAAGTCATTTCTGTTGTTTGGCATTGGATCGATGACTCTAGGTCATCTAGGTCTTTGCCTCATTACCATGGCAGACATGTAGGTGCTTCAACACGCAATTGAATGAACTGATGTAAGGATTTTGTGATTTGAAGTTAGGAAATAAACCCAGATTAACACGCGAGCGCTCTGCTGCATCTTAACCTGTGGCGTGTTAATATATGGACAACATGTGTACAGTATCCTCCAATCAGGTGGTAGAACCAATCATCTCTCACCCTCCATGTGACCCGGATGCTCTGCGACGTCATTGGCTGGAGGATGACGTCCATGGGCGGGCCGTCGGGCTCTAGATAGGAAGTAAGAGGCTGGCTGTCATGACATCACATATACTAATGTTATGACCTCACATGTTGTCTAACAAGATCACATGATGCTCTGAGCAGGAAGACAGAGGTCAAGGCTGCTTGGTGGGTGGAGCTGGGCTGGGTCACTGAGGGTGGGGGCGGGCTGGGTCAGTGCGGGTGGAGGTGGGGTTGGGGGTCTGTTAGGGTGGAGGTTGGGTTGGGGTCTGTTAGGGTGGAGGTGGGGTTGGGGTCTGTTAGGGTGGAGGTGGGGTTGGGGTCTGTTAGGGTGGAGGTTGGGTTTGGGTCTGTTAGGGTGGAGGTGGGGTTGGGGTCTGTTAGGGTGGAGGTGGGGTTGGGGTCTGTTAGGGTGGAGGTTGGGTTGGGGGTCTGTTAGGGTGGAGGTGGGGTTGGGGTCTGTTAGGGTGGAGGTGGGGTTGGGGTCTGTTAGGGTGGAGGTGGGGTTGGGGTCGGTTAGGGTGGAGGTGGGGTTGGGGGTCTGTTAGGGTGGAGGTGGGGTTGGGGTCTGTTAGGGTGGAGGTGGGGTTGGGGTCTGTTAGGGTGGAGGTGGGGTTGGGGTCGGTTAGGGTGGAGGTGGGGTTGGGGTCGGTTAGGGTGGAGACCTACGTGCTTCCTCGGTGCTGATGGTGAGCTCCTTGCTGGGGGAGCTGCGGCCGATCTTGTTGTAGGAGTACATGCGGATGCTGTACACGCAGGCGGGGTGCAGCTCCACGATGTTGGCCTGGTTGTTGGTGGGGGAGATGTTCCTGGTGGTGTACATGTGGTCCCAGGAGTCTGGATACACACACACACACACACACACACACACACACACACACACAGAAGAAAGTAAATAAAAAAGAGTAAAATTGTTTGATTACAACAGAGAGTAAAGCAGCCTCCCCGACTGGTCTACAGTGACAGTGAAGCCTACCCGACCCGTACTACAGTGACAGTGAAGCCTACCCGACCCGTGCTACAGTGACAGTGAAGCCTACCCGACCCGTACTACAGTGACAGTGAAGCCTACCCGACCCGTACTACAGTGACAGTGAAGCCTACCTGACCAGTGCTACAGTGACAGTGAAGCCTACCAGACCCGTGCTACAGTGACAGTGAAGCCTACCCGACCCGTCCTACAGTGACAGTGAAGCCTACCCGACCCGTACTACAGCGACAGTAAAGCCTACCCGACCCGTACTACAGTGACAGTGAAGCCTACCCGACCCGTACTACAGTGACAGTGAAGCCTACCCGACCCGTGCTACAGTGACAGTGAAGCCTACCCGACCCGTACTAGAGTGACAGTGAAGCCTACCCGACCCGTCCTACAGTGACAGTGAAGCCTACCCGACCCGTACTACAGTGACAGTGAAGCCTACCTGACCAGTGCTACAGTGACAGTGAAGCCTACCTGACTGGTTCTACAGTGACAGTGAAGCCTACCCGACCCGTACTACAGTGACAGTGAAGCCTACCCGACCCGTGCTACAGTGACAGTGAAGCCTACCCGACCCGTACTACAGTGACAGTGAAGCCTACCTGACCCGTGCTACAGTGACAGTGAAGCCTACCCGACCCGTGCTAAAGTGACACTGAAGCCTACCCGACCCGTCCTACAGTGACAGTGAAGCCTACCCGACCCGTACTACAGCGACAGTGAAGCCTACCCGACCCGTACTACAGTGACAGTGAAGCCTACCCGACCCGTACTACAGTGACAGTGAAGCCTACCCGACCCGTGCTACAGTGACAGTGAAGCCTACCCGACCCGTACTAGAGTGACAGTGAAGCCTACCCGACCCGTACTACAGTGACAGTGAAGCCTACCCGACCCGTACTACAGTGACAGTGAAGCCTACCCGACCCGTGCTACAGTGACAGTGAAGCCTACCCGACTTGTTCTTGTACTCGATGTCGTAGCTGGTGATGATGCTGTTGCCGTCAAACCTCTGGATCCAGCGGAGGTTCATGCTGCGGTCCTTCACCTCCCGCACCTCAAGCTCGGGGGGATCCGGGGGCTCTGCACGGGGTACGGAGGAGAGGGGTCAAGGGTAGGCTGGGGGGGGTGGAGCTCTGTCTGTAGGGTCGCTAGGAGGGGGCGTGGCTTGTCTTCAGTATAAATAATGTAGAATCAAACGGCATCCGATGATCAAAGTCTCTCCGTTAGAATGGTGATACAAAATAGTTTTTAATCATCATCATTACCATCAGAGGAGCATCCTGTCTTAATATGGGAGGTCTGTGGGGTGTGTGTGTGTGTGTGTGTGTGTGTGTGTGTGTGTGTGTGTGTGTGTGTGTGTGTGTGTGTGTGTGGGTGGGATGTGTGTGTGTGTGTGTGTGTGTGTGTGTGTGTGTGTGTGGGTGGGAGGTTTGTACGGTGTGTGTACGTGTGTGTGTCTGTCTGTCTGTCTGTGTGTGTGTGTGGGTGGTGTGTGTGTGTGTGTGTCTGTCTGTGTGTGTGGGTGGTGTGTATGGTGTGTGTGTGTGTGTGTGTGTGTGTGTGAGTGTGTACCTTGCACAGTGAGCTGGATCAGTCCTCTCCCCTCTCCGTAGGAGTTGATGGCGTGACAAGAAAAGAACACTGAGTCTCCTCGTTCTGCTGGGTTGAGCTGCACACACACACACACACACACACACACACACACACACACACACACACACACACACACACACACACACACATACATACAACACACACACACACACACACACACACACACACACACACACAAACACGGATTGTTAGATATTTAGTTGTCACACTTTATCAACAGCTTCAGCAAATTTAGATCTATGTCATTGAGGAGCAGGTAGGGGCTAGACAGTGAGTTCAGATCCATGCCAGTGCTCACCTTGAGGGTGGAGGTGACTAGGTGTTTAGGGTGGAGGTGACTCTGTGTTTGCCTTGAGGGTGGAGGTGACTAGGTGTTTAGGGTGGAGGTGACTAGGTGTTTACCTTGAGGGTGGAGGTGACGCTGTGTTTACCTTGAGGGTGGAGGTGACTAGGTGTTAAGAGTGGAGGTGACCAGGTGTTTAGGGTGGAGGTGACTGTGTTTACCTTGAGGGTGGAGGTGACTAGGTGTTTAGGGTGGAGGTGACTAGGTGTTAAGGGTGGAGGTGACTCTGTGTTTACCTTGAGGGTGGAGGTGACTAGGTGTTTAGGTTGGCGGTGACTCTGTGTTTACCTTGAGGGTGGAGGTGACTAGGTGTTTAGGGTGGAGGTGACTAGGTGTTAAGGGTGGAGGTGACTCTGTGTTTACCTTGAGGGTGGAGGTGACTAGGTGTTTAGAGTGGAGGTGACTAGGTGTTTAAGGTGGAGGTGACTCTGTGTTTACCTTGAGAGTGGAGGTGACTAGGTGGTTAGGGTGGAGGTGACGCTGTGTCTACCTTGAGGGTGGAGGTGACTAGGTGTTTTGGGTGGCGGTGACTCTGTGTTTACCTTGAGGGTGGAGGTGAATCTGTGTTTACCTTGAGGGTGGAGGTGACTAGGTGTTTAGGATGGAGGTGACCAGGTGTTAAGTGTGGAGGTGACTAGGTGTTTAGGGCGGAGGTGACGCTGTGTTTACCTTGAGGGTGGAGGTGACTAGGTGTTTAGGGTGGAGGTGACTCTGTGTTTACCTTGAGGGTGGAGATGACCTCGTCCCCCTTCTTGTTGATGGAGATGGAGTAGCGGGGGTTCCTCTCGGCGTCGATGACGGTGTCTCCGCGCTCCCAGCGGATGATGATGGGCTGTTCCCCGCGGGCGGTGCAGTTCAGCTCCTTGGTCTGGCCCTTCCTGGCCATGGTGGTGTTGGGGTGGCTGGTGATCATGGCGGGAACTGGAGGGACCAGAGACCAGTCAGGTCGGACGCAGAACACACAGAACCTAGTTCTGTGCACCTAGACCAGGGGTCGGCAACCCTAGGCACGCGTGCCACCACTGGCACGGGGCAGCATAATCAGTGGCACACTTGAAAAAAAAACAACCTTTTTTTATTTTTAATATTATTATTAAAAAAATTCACAGCACAATGCGGCAGCATAATCATTGCTACCATTTTTTCTTTTGCACTTTATTCTGTTTTGGGCATTTCCTCCCAGTGCAAATATGTTTAAATCAGTTACAGAGGGCAGTGTTCTGAAATGGGATCAATTAATAGTTTTTAAACCTATGTTGTGAGTAATAGAGAAGAAAATATTTAAAATATTGTTGCAAGTGGCCTGTATGCATCGCCTTCACATGGTTTTGCAAAGCTGTACATGTCTTAAAGATATTGATGTGGATGGTTCCAACATTCTCATATATTCTCGTTTTTTACATTTCTCACAGTGCAAATATGTTTTTTGAATGAGTTTCTGAATGTTTCTGATATGTAATTATAATTTGTAAGCCCATGTTGCAAATATAACAACCCAAAAAACATTTCAAATGTTGATTTGAAATGTTTTTTGGCCTATATGGGAATAGTACAATTCCAGGTCTTCTGGGAATGTTTTTGGTCGCTGTGTCATAATTCAGCTTAATTTTTAATATATTGTTGCTTAAGGCACACTCATTAACGAGAAAATGTCAAACTGGCACTGCATGTTGAAAAGGTTGCTGACCCCTGACCTAGACCTTCCAACAAGGTTGTAATCAAATGGATCTGCTTTTTGATCGTCCCTGAAACCCTACATCCCTCAGATCGCTGAATTTAAGAACACATTCAATACAGGACAAAATATTTGTATTACTTAATGATGAAATATCCTCACAAAATAAATTTGGCATTCATGGAGTGGTATTTTTTCAGGTTAGCACAGCTCTATTTTAGTGCCATGGACCATCAGAACCCATTGGTAGTGTAGAGCACCGTCCTGACGGTGTCTCAGCACCACAACACCACCATGGAGCTGTTGTGGTTGTTTTGTGTTGTGTTGCTTGTTGCAGTGCAAGCGAGTCGCAGCTACTGTCATCTCCTGAGACGCTCGGAGCTGACACTGACTTTCGGTTCATGTTAGGTACTTCTCCTAGGCTTCCAGTTGAGCCGTGATGGGACCTGAGCAGGATGTCCTGTATGTCGGCCCGTCCCACACAAGACTGTAGCACAACTGTCTTCATGCAGCATAAAGAACGAAGCACTCTTCTGCTAATCCCAAATGTGGATTGATTTTATTAAAGTGACGCCGTTTTAATGGTTGGCTTTAAAACGGTTGGAATGAATCATCTTTAGTTAAGGTGTTTTGACAACTCTGCGTCACAATGCATCTGGATTCTAACCCCTGCTGTTTTCTCTGTGTTCTACCACTCTCCCTCTCTCCCTCTCTCTCTCTCTCTCTCCCCCTCTCCCGCTCTCTCTAGTAGACGTGATTATTGATCGGAGGTTGGTTCCTGTGGTTTTGTTTTCATCACTAATTCATCTGAGCTCTTCCCCACCAAACCGTCCTGAGAGAGAGTAGACATGCTGCCGGAACAAATAAGTCAATAACCCCCCTCTGCCCCCACCTCCTCCCCCAGCGATGGAGAGCTGAGGGAGGAGAGGAAGAGACGCAGAGAGGAGAGAACGAGAAACATATACAGTGAAAGAGAGATTGATAAGGGGGTTAGGGAGGGAGGAGGAGGGAAAAGAGTGATCAGAGACAGAAGCTCAGAGATCTGCCGGGGGGAGGGGGGGAAGGGGTGAGAGACATGAGAGAGCGAGAAAGGGTTTGAATGTGGAGATGTGAGAGGGGAATGAGGGGGTGGGTAGGGAGGGGGAGAGAGGGGTGAGTTAGCAGGTGAGAGAATCGGCAGGTGGCGGAGACCTGGGAGTGAGGTGTTGGAGAGAGGGGTGAGTTAGAGGGGGAGAGAAGGGATGGGTAGATGGGAGGCTGATGGGAAGAGAGGGAGGAGTGAGAGGCTGACAGAGGGACCGTTGAAGGAGGAGAGTGAGGCGGCAGCGGGAGTGAGAGGGCAGCGGGAGTGAGACGTACTCTTGACGGTGAGCACCATGCTCTTGCTGATGTCGGAGCCCACTCCGTTGGAGGCCTGGCAGAGGTAGTATCCCCGGTCGTCCTCCAGGACGTGGCGGATCAGCAGCGAGCCGTTGGACATGACCTGGATGCGGCCGGTCAGCGGCACCGGGTGGTACTGCTGAGGGTTCCCTATACCTGCAGGGGGCCGAGCACATAGCGTTAAATACCACCAACTACCGAGCACATAGTGTCAAATACTACCAACTACCACCAAATACGAACCGAATACTATCAAATACCATCAAATACCATCAAATACTATCAAATACCATCAAATACCATCTAATACCACCAACTACCGAGCACATAGTGTCAAATACTACCAACTACCACCAAATACGAACCGAATACTATCAAATACCATCAAATAGCATCAAATACTATCAAATACCATCAAATACCATCTAATACCACCAACTACCAAGCACATAGTGTAAAATACTACCAACTACCACCAAATACAAACCATCAAATACCATCAAACACCACCAAATACTATAAAATACCATCAAATACAATCAAATACCACCAAATACTTTCAAATATCATCAAATACCATCAAATACAATCAAATACCATGTAAGCACATAGCATCGAATACCTCAACATACCAGAAAATAACAGCAAATTTACCCAAATACGAACTATCAAATGGCCATCATATACCAAGCACATAGCATTGAAAACCAGCAAATACCAAGCACACACAAATAAATACTAGCAAATACCGAGCAAATACCAAGCAAAATAACCCCTTCCCGTAATATGTTCCTTGCTAACTGTTTTGCTCTGTTTGCCCTTTGGGGACGGATCAAGTGCTTTGATTGATTTATGAACAAGCGGTGTCTTTTATTTGAAACCTAAATGTGCTCCCGGTCTTCTCCTTATATCACCCTCCCCCCGGCCTCTTCAGGGACCAATGAAGTCCAGGCTCTTCTGTTCATGGGATGGGCTAACCAGGTGTGTGTGTGTGTGTGTGACTCAGGGCATCCTCAAAGTGTGTGCGTGTGTGTGTGTCTCAGGGCGTTCCCATCGTTGGTGTGTGTGTGTGTGTCTCAGGATGTTCTCATCGTGGGTGTGTGTGTGTGTGTGTGTGTGTGTGTGTGTGTGTCTCAGGGTGTTCTCATAGTGGGTGTGTGTGTGTGTTTGTGTGTTTTTCTGAAGGTGTTCTCATAGTGAATGTGTGCATTGTCCCTTACCTTTGGCGTGTTTCCACATGACCTTGGGGGGCGGATACCCCTCTACAGAACAGTTGAGGACCCCCGCCTTGCCGTAGATACCATCCTGGTTGTTGGGTTGGACCACGAAGCGAGGAGGCACTGGGAGGGAGAGAGCTCTTAGCCAGGTGCAGACCAACATACCGTCAGGGATCAGGGGTCAGGGGTGGCACTAGGGCTAGGGTCGGGGTTAGAGGTCAGGGTTAGGGGTCAGGGGTAGCATTAAGGCTAAGGTGTGGGTTAGAGGTCAGGGTTAGGGGTCAGGGTTAGCATTAAGGCTAAGGTCGGGGTTAGAGGTCAGTGTTACAGGTAAGGGTTAGGGGTCAGGGTTAGGAGTCAGGGGTAGCATTAAGGCTGGTGTCGGTGTTAGAGGTCAGGGTTAGGGGTCAGGGGTGGCACTAGGGCTAGACTAGACTAAGAAGACTAAGGGGTCAGAGGTCATCTCTCACCAGTGACGATGAGCTGCCTCTCCCAACTGACGGTGGCGGCCGCGTTGCTGGCGATGCAGGTGTAGTTCCCGTTGTGCTTCAAGGTCACCTTGGAGATTTGGAGGGAGCTCATGAACTCTTTGGTTTCTATGGCGACGCCGGACGCGGAGCCGGGGATGATGAGCTGTCCGTCTTTGTGCCAGGTGATGCGGATGGGCATGTCCCCCGAGGACACCACGCAGGCGATGTACATGAGCTTCCCCACGGAGGTGGAGGGGATGTCGAAGGGCTGGATCAGAGGGGGAACTGGGAGGAGGAGGGGGAGAGATTAGAGCGCTGAAGAACTGAGGACCAGGGAGTCGATAGAGAGGGATACAGAGGGCCAATTAACACACACGTGTATCAATAAAGGGAGGAATCGAAGGACATAAGAGGAGTTTCCCCTCTGGGATTAATACAGTACCATTTTATCTTCTATTAAAGAAGATGATTAAATCATTATAAAGAAATACACAAAGAAGATGAAGGATATGAGGAGGATTTAATACATAATAGAGGTAAGAGTGAAGATGTAACAAATAGAGGTATAGAATGAAGATGTTATAACAAGAGGTATAGAGTATAAATGTCATAACTAGAGGTATAGAGTGTGTAGAGTTATAACTGGAGGTGTAGTGTATAGATGATGGAGCGCTATATAGAGGTGGAGGTGGTGGAGGACTGTACTGGTATAGTGTATAGATGATGGAGCGCTGTATAGAGGAGGAGGTGTTGGAGGACTGTACTGGTGTAGTGTGTAGATGATGGAGCGCTGTATGGAGGAGGAGAAGGTGGAGGAATACAGAGAAGGTGTAGAGAGGGAAGGTCATTGGCCAGCAGGTCTACAGCCCCCCATCTCCAGCCAGCCCATAATAGCTGCTCTGGTTAAAGTCAAATTGGCAGGAGGAAGTCATCCCGTTGCCATGGAGACGGGGGTTAGGGAGGGGAGGGGGTACCACAGCTGAGACATCTGGGGATTTAATCTAGGCCTCATTATTATTCATCTAATTAAATCACACGCACACACACAGGCACTCACACACTCAAACACAGACATACACACGCATACACTCTCTCAGAAACAGACACACACTCACACACACACACACACACACACACACACACACACACACACACACACACACATCCACACCCACACCCCCATATACAAGCACACAGACACACCTACACACATTAAAACACATACAAACACACACACACACTCTCTCCCACACCCACACACACACACCCACACACACACACTCACACAGACACTCACACACACAAACACAGAAACATTCACACGCACCTACTCACTCACACACACGCACGCAAACACACACACACACACACACACACACACAAACACACACATACTCTCATACACTCATATACACACATATACACACAAACACATACACACCACGCACACACAAGAATATGAACTTCAAGCCACTACACAATTGTACGCTTTTTACTATTCATCAAATGCTTTACCCAAAACTACAGTGAATTCAGATAGATGTCATTCAGCCGGTAGGGGTTAGACAGTACAGAGACAGGTCATTAAGGAGCAGAGAGGGGTTAGACAGTACAGAGACAGGTCAATAAGGAGCAGGTAGGGGTTAGACAGTACAGAGACAGGTCATTAAGGAGTAGGTAGGGGTTAGACAGTACAGAGACAGGTCATTAAGGATCAGGTAGGGGTTAGACAGTACAGAGACAGGTCATTAAGGATCAGGTAGGGGTTAGACAGTACAGAGACAGGTCAATAAGGAGCAGGTAGGGGTTAGACAGTACAGAGACAGGTCATTAAGGAGTAGGTAGGGGTTAGACAGTACAGAGACAGGTCATTAAGGATCAGGTAGGGGTTAGACAGTACAGAGACAGGTCATTAAGGAGCAGGTAGGGGTTAGACAGTACAGAGACAGGTCATTAAGGAACAGGTAGGGGTTGGGGGCATCTTGCTGTAGGATGTCTAAAGGTAGACTGCAGACACTGGGCATCAAACCTAGATCCTAGAGAGTCAAAAACCATGCCTGTCCTTCCCCCATTACCCATACAACTATAAACATGTTGGCAACATTCTCTGCATCTTCACACTGGTCTTTTTACACACCAAAATGTAGTGGTGTACTTCTATCACTGGACCTCTACTGCACACTGGGACCCCTTCAGGGGCCTACAGAGGACTACCAGTACCTCACACTTGGCCCCGTCAGACTGGAGAGAGGACTACCAGTACAACACACTGGGCCCCCGTCAGACTGGTGAGAGGACTACCAGTACAACACACTGGGCCCCGTCAGACTGGAGAGAGGACTACCAGTACAACACACTGGGCCCCCGTCAGACTGGAGAGAGGACTACCAGTACAACACACTGGGCCCCCGTCAGACTGGAGAGAGGACTACCAGTACTACACACTGGGCCCCGTCAGACTGGAGAGAGGACTACCAGTACAACACACTGGGCCCCCGTCAGACTGGAGAGAGGACTACCAGTACAACACACTGGGCCCCGTCAGACTGGAGAGAGGACTACCAGTACAACACACTGGGCCCCCGTCAGACTGGAGAGAGGACTACCAGTACAACACACTGGGCCCCCGTCAGACTGGAGAGAGGGCTACCAGTACAACACACTGGGCCCCCGTCAGACTGGAGAGAGGACTACCAGTACAACACACTGGGCCCCCGTAAGACTGTAGAGAGGACTACCAGTACAACACACTCGGCCCCCGTCAGACTGGAGAGAGGCCTACCAGTACAACACACTGGGCCCCCGTCAGACTGGAGAGAGGACTACCAGTACAACACACTGGGCCCCCGTCAGACTGGAGAGAGGACTACCAGTACTACACACTGGGCCCCCGTCAGACTGGAGAGAGGACTACCAGTACAACACACTGGGCCCCCGTCAGACTGGAGAGAGGACTACCAGTACAACACACTGGGCCCCCGTCAGACTGGAGAGAGGACTACCAGTACAACACACTGGGCCCCCGTCAGACTGGAGAGAGGACTACCAGTACAACACACTGGGCCCAGTCAGACTGGAGAGAGGGCCCGCCCGGCTCACCTTTGACGGTGACGTGCACGGTCTGGTTGATTGACAGCTGGGGCTGGATGAGCACGCTGCAGAGGTAGGTGCCCTCGTCGGAGCCCTTCTGCACGTCGGTGAGCCGCAGGGTGCCGTTCTCGTACACCACCTGCCGGTGGTTGTCGGGCAGCTGCATGCCCTCCTTCAGCCACTTGATGGAGTAGTAGGGGTAGCCGATCACACGGCAGGTGATGTAGGTGTTCCGGCCCGCCACCGCCGTCATGTCACGCATGGGCCTGATCCTAGGCGCCCCTGGAGCCACGGGGGGGGGAGGGAGGGAGGGTGGAGGGAGAGAGGGGAGGGAGGCAGGACCAAGGTAGAGACAGAGAGAGAGAGGGAGGGAGGGAGGGAGGGAGGGAGAGAGGGGAGGGAGGCAGGACCCAGGTAGAGACAGAGAGAGAGAGGGGGAGGGAGGGAGGGAGAGCGAGAGAGAGAGAGATAATAGTGATGTGGCAGAGGAAGAGTGATAGATGTAGAGATAGGAGTGAGGTGACAGAGGAAAGACAGAGTAGAGTTTGATGGTCAGCAGAAAGGCGTGAGGAGGTGATGGAGTTTGAGAGCATAGTGATGGAGGTGGTGGCAGGGGGGAGTGATCAGGGTGGTGGAGTGGAGAGGAGGAGAGAGGGAGGTTAGTTATGTCCCTGCATTGTCAAAGCTGGGATATTGTTGATCAGATGTATTGTGTTTCTAGTGAGAGCGCTGTGGTGCGTAGAGAGGTAGAGACTAGCACTAAACTGGTGGCTAGATAGTGAGAGAGAGATAGAGCGAGTGAGAGAGAGAGAGAGAGAGAGAGAGAGAGAGAGAGAGAGAGAGAGAGAGAGATAGAGCGAGAGAGATAGAGCGAGAGAGAGAGAGAGAGAGAAAGAGAGAGAGAGAGAGATAGAGTGAGAGATTGTGATATATAGAGCGAGAGATACAGTGAGAGATTTAGAGAGAGATAGAGTGATTTAGAGAGAGAGAGATTGAGAGAGAGAGAGAAGGAGAGTGAGAGAATGAGAGAGAGAGAGCGAGAGAGAGAATGAGAGAGAGAGAGCGCGAGAGAGAGCGAGAGTAAGACTGCGAGATAGACAGATAGACAGATAGACAGAGCGGTGTGTGTGTGTGCGTGTGTGCGTGTGAGGCCCTCTCTGAGTCTACCTGTCCAGGTGTGTGTCCAGGTGTGTGTGAAGTGCAGGTATATTGAAAAGCAGACAGGCACCTCTTACGTTTATGCGCGCTTGGTACTCGGCGCTACCGGCCGAGTTGCGTGCGGCGCAACGATACACTCCCCCGTCGCGGATCAGCGGGTTGCTCACGTTGACGTGGGACACCGTCAGGCCGTCCGAGAGGGTGTACTGGCTGGTCTTGTAGGCGGAGTCTCGCACCACGGGCTCGTCGTCCAGCGTCCAGGTGATGGAAGGGGGCGGGGCTCCCTTAGCGGCGCACATGAGCGAGAAGGGCTCCCCGGTGTTGACCACGCGCTCGCTGAAGGACGACACGATGCGCGGCGTCCCGTCTGGAGACACAAGAACATGAACACAATGATGAGACACATGACCACAATGTAGCCACAACATAGCCACAACATGAACACAACATGAACACAATGATGAGACACATGAACACAACGTAGCCACAACATAACCACAACATGAACACAACATGAACACAATGATGAGACACATGAACACAACGTAGCCACAACATAACCACAACATGACCACAACATGAACACAACATGAACACAACATGAACACAATGATGAGACACATGACCACAACGTAGCCACAACATAGCCACAACATGAACACAATGATGAGACACATGACCACAACGTAGCCACAACATAGCCACAACATGAACACAACATGAACACAATGATGAGACACATTACCACAACATAACCACAACATAGACACAACATGAACACAATGACGAGACACATT